>NW_019174280.1:21717544-21958671 GCF_002260705.1 Seriola dumerili
TTTTTATGCCTTACTATACTATGATGTTTTTTGACATTTTTATGCCTTATTATACTATGACGTTTTTTGACGTTTTTATGCCTTACTATACTATGATGTTTTTTGACATTTTTATGCCTTACTATACTATGACGTTTTTTGACGTTTTTATGCCTTACTATACTATGACGTTTTTTGACATTTTTATGCCTTACTATACTATGACATTTTTTTGACGTTTTCATGCCTTACTATACTGTGACGTTTTCATGCCTTACTATACTATGACGTTTTATTACATTTTTTTATGCCTAACTATACTTTGGCGTTTTTTGACATTTTTATGCCTTACTATACTATGACATTTTTTTGACGTTTTCATGCCTTACTATACTGTGACGTTTTCATGCCTTACTATACTATGACGTTTTATTACATTTTTTATGCCTAACTATACTGTGACATTTTTTGACATTTTTATGCCTTACTATACTATGACTCTTTTTTTTAACATTTTTATGCTTTACTATACAAATGATTGTATATAAAGGCATAAAAAAGTAATAGTATAGGAAGGCATAAAAATGTAAAAAAAAAAATCATAGTCTTGAAGTTTTTATGCCTAACTAATACCATTATAGTTTATGCCTTCCTATACTATGACGTCTTTTATGCCTTTGTATACTATCATTTTTTTTGATTATTTATATTGGCCGGTGAGTACCAGCATTTTTTTTCCACTTTAAGCACATGACTGACGATCGTCTGTTTGATTTTTTTGTTCTCTGGTTCCTGGCTTTGGGGGGATTTGTTCACCCTACAAACCAGTGAACAATGATAATGGGCCATGAAACTGAGTGATACAAAAATGACACAGAAACAATGCTAGTCTGGTACACACAGTACTTTAACCACAAGTGCCTCTTTGACTTTATCTTATCTCCTTAGGTGAACATCACTTCATCTACCATCACCATGCGTCCTCCTGAGACATCTGCAAGTTCCTGTTGCTTAGTAATAGTCTTCAGTGCTATGATTAAAGTGAGCTTCAAAGCTCTGGGCACGCTCATTATTCACTGCTGGCTGCATAATGAATCCCAGGGAGGAAGCTGATTAAGACCACCGTCTTTTATATTCACACGTCTGGAGCAAATCAAACTCAACTCGTCTCAGTGCTCACTCGAAGTATCTGTTCCTGACCTGGCTGCAACAAGTCACTGAGGTTACTGGACGTGTTGCCAGTCTGATATCTGTAATAGAAACAATCTACTGACCTTTTCGGTACGGGCTGTGTTTTCCACATGATGCTACAAGCTGCCAGCCACCTCATTTGCTCTGCTTTCATGTCTCATGGTCCACACAGATTAACTTCTCTTTGATGTGTCTTTTGGGCTGACATAAAGGTGGGCAGCTTTGAAAGGCATACTATTTCAAATTAAATACTGACTTACAATCATACTCATCACACATACAACATAACATGGGGAGGTAGTTGTGCCAGCAGGTGTCATTTTTAGTTTGGTAAATGTAAATTTAAACATAAATTTAAATTTGGTAAATGTAAATTTACCAAACCAGAAGGGGTATATATGTTGACATCTTTTTTGGATCATGACCTATATCTTCCTCGGTTTTCTTCAGGTATCTGAGAGTCAGGGATTCCACGAATTGACACCTCCACGATTTTGAAAAGATCAGTATTCACTCAACCATCAAGAGTATGAACCAACACAAGCCAATGGATCGAGGAGCGATCTCCTTTTTATTGCACTGCAATGGCAAGGACAGACCCCAGCGCAACACAGAGCAGACATTAAAGATGAGTGCAAAAAAAATGCACAAATAATTGTAAAGACATGCATAGGCTTGTGCTCACTCAGGTAAGAGTGAGCACTCGCATCACAACAACTTGGACGAAAATGAGGCCCACTGTAGTTTCTCCTCTTGTAACAAACTTGACTTTCTGGTGGAATTTCGGTAAATCACGCTTTAAATTTGCATGATTGAAGTTGACAGCGATGATGAAAAAGTGCTGTTTGTTGATTTCTAATGTCACTGTGCAGCTATCGCAGTGGCTTTTTGTCATCAGTGCTACAGTTTAATTTTTACAAAGAGCTTCTGGAGGTGGTAGTTACTCGAGAGGCTTTTTGTGTGAATGTCCAAGGTTAACAACATGTTCCAGAGTCAGAATCAATGCACTGAACAGTCACCAATGCAGAGCACAGAGTTCAGACACAAAGGTTTGTGAGTCTGTAAGTTATACACAGAGCTGATCCACAGAGTAACGTGGATTTTAAAAATTTGTGTTTAATGAATATTTCATATTTTCAATGCAGCACCACATAAAGAATCCTCCCATTCACTTCTATTGTACTAAGGTGGAGGCAGAAATCTCAGAGACTCAGAGATTCAGCACTGGATGCTGAACTGGACACAAAGCATGACCAGGTACCATTAGGGGCAAATATGAAATATTTTTCATAATAACAGTGATTTTAACTTCCTATTGGCTGGCTCTTTTCCGAGTGATCCAATAAAAAATATAGGAGATTTCAGGTAAACACTCAAGAGAAACCAAATCCTGCAAGGTTTGGATGGTGGGTCCAGGTGGGCAGAGTTTGGGGCATGGATGAAGGTGGTGACTGCTTTGTTGTGACATCACAAAGTTACAAAAGTCCTGACAGCTGGTTTTAAGTCTCAGTTTCTGAATACAGACTGTGTGCATTTCTCTGTGGACTGAGTGCTTTGATAGTTTCACAGTATTAATATAGAACCTAGACCTGATCTATAATCACACTACACATGGACAGAGACCTTTACACTGGAGGAACTTTAAACATTACAGCAGGTGAAACGGTGAGCTGAGGTCAAACATGAGCATAGATATAATAGTTAGCAGGTGGACAGTGACACAAAATATTAGTTAACATGTATGACCACACAGATGACAGTATTAATATAGAACATAGACCTGCTTTGTAATCAAACTACACATGGACATCTACCCCTATGCTATATGGGACCTTTAATATCTTAGAATCTTAGAAAATTTCATAACATGGTGCCAAGTTTCTTGCACTAAGTCTGTTTAACACAAAATTATTTATGACTATGCACCACAAACCAACTGAGCTTGGGGACTTGATGGTCTGGGGCCCATGGGCAGTTGCCCACTTTGCCCAGCTGGTAATATGGGC
The DNA here is from genome assembly GCF_002260705.1 of Seriola dumerili. Lineage (NCBI taxonomy): Eukaryota > Metazoa > Chordata > Actinopteri > Carangiformes > Carangidae > Seriola > Seriola dumerili. The sequence goes on from NW_019174280.1 coordinate 21,720,721, forward strand.
TCGAAAATACATAATACTTTTTCAAACACCTCTTTTGCAAGATATCGTTGGCAGAGTTCGGAGCTACCTGAGCATCCTGCACAAAAAACAAAACAAAACAGTGAGACTGTAAACAGACTAGAGGCTGGTTGTAACACGCAGCAGCTAATACAGCTCTCTATTATCAGTGCATTGCACAACATGCTGTTGAATGCACTGCAGAGTATGACTGACAGGTATGGTCAAAGTGAGAGAAGGCTTTGGGGGGAAAATCATCCTATGTAGGAGTAATGCATAAACACACAACAGGCGTTTGTCGCCCTCACAAAAGCATTCAGCAGAGACAGTGACAGGAAGTGGAGTCCCTGAGGGGAAAAGAGGAGACACAGGTGATGCATTGGGAGGAGGATAATTAACGCAGAGCTTGCACGGAGGCATCACATAAACACCGGGGTCCCAAATGTGATGCCATACATATATAATGATGTTTTTAAATGCACAGGGTATTTCATATGTTATTACACCCAACAGCAAAATGAATCAAAAATTAGATTCACAGTTGACGATTTACATCAGGTACATGTGTACTTACTTTTGTAATCATTGCTTGGTTATATAATAAATAAAAATATAAGAGTCTATGAATCCAACAGGTTGTAATAGCAGCTGCAAAACAACTTTCTTTGTCTGGACTTTGAGAAGCTGTTTCAGCTGTATTACTCACCTCAACACTTCATTGTAGTAAGCTTTGAAAGGAAGTACAAAACATCTCTTTAACAACATGAATTTATCTTTCATGCTGGTTCGTTACCACACTGCCATGGCTTACTGGGACACTTAAATAGAACAGAGCCATTGTTAATTTTATTAAATAACCTGGGCTTTTCATTCTATGTTGCAGCGGTCACACCTCAGAAGGACGTTCGTTCATTCAATCATTACATATTGGTGAGGCCATGAAGCTTACAACTCATAGAGCTAGTGGTATCTATTCCAGTACATATTTTTATTTGTCCAGGTTTGCAGATATCAGTGTCTTAAGATTTCAGTCTCCATCTTGATAAAATAGAGGTGAATGGAATTTGATATTCAAAGACTGGATGAAAAAAATCTAAAACTTTATAAGTATGGCAGGAGGAACTCTTGACAAGTCTCTGTTGAGCTGAAATTAATCGATATATTGTGAATGACTTGGAACATTAACTTTTTTTTTTAATATTTCTGTTTTTACCTTCCAGACATGAACACTTTGTTTTAGACAGCAGAGAAACAACTAAAATGTTTGAAAGATGACTTTAACAAGAGTGTTGCACTGGCATATTATGGAAAATAGTAAAAATGGGAGGTGGATTTTTTTTTTTGTATGGTAACAAATTAACTCTGGTTTAACTTTGTTCAATAACAAAGTGCAACAGCTGTAGAAGATGAAAGTCAGATGAAAGTAACAGCAGGTAGCCCCAACTGGACATTGGGAGGTGTCTCCTGGTATAGTCTACATTGTCTGATTGATCCACAACACAGACAAACAAAAACCCCACTGAAGACAGGTTACCAAGGTAAGAAATGTCTATTTCTTTATTACATTCAACAGTACAGTACACTGAAATTGCACATTTTCACCAGATATAGCAGCATTCTGACTGGCAAATGGACTAATTAATAGGCATATCCAAAACATTTAAATTGAAACACACGTTCAAAAATGTGTCACGGCCACTTTTCGGACCACATTCAAATTCCATTGAAGCCGTTAATTTACATGCCTTGTAAAACAACTTCCACGCAGCTAAAACAAATTGCCCCCCCCCCCGACAACTCATGACTCCAGTGGCAAGAAAAAGACATATGGTCAAGTCAAACCCAGCAGCGCCTGGTTTCTTGAAAAATCAATCTGTGCATACCCTCACACGGTATGTGCCGTTCAGTGCATTTCAGCAGTTATAAAGTGTTTTAATTTACTTTTGTGATTTCCTTCAGTCGACAACTTCACTTAAAAGGCTCCTTTCATTACCCAGAAAGCCATTGTATCACCATCACAAAAGAAGTGTGTACTGTGGGGTTGTGTAGGCGGGAAAAGAGCCATAGCTAGAGTGATAGCATAACAGAAAGAGAACAAGTGTATCCATGGTTGTATTCTCTGGTCTACTGAGTAGGGCTGAGTATCCAATTTAAATACTTTTCATACCAAAATAAATAAATAATTAATACTATAATTATCTCTTTGACTCACTCTATAAAAAGATAGTTCCTGATGTCAATAATAATAATTTCAGACTGTATTGTGTTTACAGATTTGAGAACTTACATTTGAAAAAGTAATTATTGTGGTATTGGTAGCAAGAAGGTATTGTATTGGCACTACCCAGCCCTATTATTGAAGATTAATTGCAGATTACTTATGCTGTTGGTGGAGATGAGCATCTCTAACCCCTTTTACACGGCCTGTTCAAGGCGGGAACACTGTGCCTTTATTCCCCCCTCGTCATTCAGTTGTTGTTCTGCCTTTAAGCCGGCAGCGGAGGTAGTCAAACAGCTGGATCGACGTCTATGTAAAAGGTTCAGAGTCGGTATGGCTGGACAGGATGCTGAAGCTGTTGCATTACATGTCATACCTGCTATCACACAGGTCACACACACGGGTGGCATCATGTCAGACTTGTTTGGGTCGGTATAAACAAGCAAAGCCGACATAATGAGGGGTCTTCTTAACAGCAATACAACAGGATCTCTGTGTAAAAGGGGCTTCTGAGTCTTCCGCAATATATTTTACCCTGTATGGTTGTTTACCAACCAGTAAACCAACTAAAGCAAACACAAATGCGCTTGTTGTTTGGTCTGCTATTTTAGACTGAGGCAAAACAGTCAGCACCGTTGCTTTTGAGTTGGTACGTCTTGACAAACGATGACCTAAGCGACCGAGACTCTTCACAGACTCGAAGGCAACTGGACTTCAAGTGTAGTCTAGTAAAAAGCAGATACTTACCAGCCCAATCAGATATCTAGGAGAAGTGATTCTACATGACTGCATATTATATAAAATGGAACATTTTAGTACAGCTAAACCTCACCGGACCACAATGAGAGAAAAGAAAACTTCGGGTTTCACCGGGTCATCATCACAGCTGATGATGGTAGTGAAGCAGCTTTGATTGGAAACGTCTCCTACACGGTGAGTCCAGTCGCCTTTGACCCGTTAAGATATTTTTCCATGACCTACTGAGAATCTTAACAGGCATCCTGCAGGTTTCTGAACCTCAGTACAAAGTGGTTAAGTCAGACTGACATTAGCACTGCATAAATGCTGTGGGGCTTCCTATGCTGAAAGTTTCATCAAAAACAAAAAATAAATGCAAAAAGGTTGACCATGGCTCAACTTTTGCCGCAATGCAATATCCTCCAATCGAAATATGTACCACACACTGGTAGATTCCCTAACCCTGTCAAGACGATGGAGAGGATGATTGTTGTTGTGTTAACTTTCCAGTGTAGGATCAGGTAATGAACCTCAATACCTTTCAGTGCCGACTATATGAAAAAACCATCTAGTCTGGTCAGACTCGTAATGTTGTTTTCTTATTCTTTGATCAAATTGTACCTTGAGTATGGAGAGAAAACATCCATAATTACATACTCTAACCTTAATGTTTACTTTCGAACATATCCCAAAGCCTGAACAGAGACAGGGGTCACAGTCTCCCCGCCATATACAACCACTTGTTATCACGCGACAGAAGCTCAATTCATAGGTCACGTGATTACACCTGAGCAAAAAATTCCGTTCAGCGAAGATGGCCGTGGGATACACTAAAAGTTCTAGAAAAGGTTAGGAAGCAGACTTTGAGTTTTTCAATATTTGATCCCAGTCGATTAGTTACTGGTTCAGATTTAACATTTACCAACATTTTGGCTTCTTTTGTTATAAATAACGTGTACACTCCTCAAAGGTATCAAAAAAGTACCGTGTCTGGTAGTAGTAGTAGTATTGTAACAGAACTAGCATCGACCAAAACCCAGCCCTAAAACAAAGCTGTAAAATCCTGGTAGTATCTAGTATTAGAAACCACTGTGCAGTGTTTCGGCAACTGATCAGCTTTAAAACTGAGGGATGATCGACTCAAACTGGACTTTCTGGGTTGTATTTCATCTTTAAAGTGGACCCTGCAGCAACACGCCCACATCAACACTGCCCCTTGGCTTTTTTCTTTTTTTTTTGCAGTGCTACTTTCAGTCTGAACACCTGCTAAGGGAAGTATACCACCATACAGCAAAACAGTACGTTATGTAAAGATGGTTTTTTTTTTTTGTAAAACAGTGTTTAAATGTTTGAGGGTGGATTTTTCCTTTAAACCACAGAGCGATGCTCTCCGCACACATACACTGCGCTCGGCTGTATGCGCCTCTTCGTGTTTCCCGGCAGTTGAGGAAGAAACTTGAAGTACTTGGGCATCAGGTCAAGGCAGGCGTCGCGGAACTTCTTGATCCGCCAGTAGTAAATGAGAGGGTTGAGGGCTGACTTGAGGTAGCACAACCACAGGACCCATGTGCTGATTTGAAAAAAGCTGTCTTTATGGTAGAACCCATCGCTAAAGGTAGTGACCAGACTGTACGCAGTGAAAGGTGCCCAGCACACTGTAAACACGGAGAAGAGGATGAGGATGGTGGTGAAGGCACGGGTCTTAAAGCTCATGTCTATGTTCATTTGGAAGGGCCTCTGGAGGCTCAGCAGGCCCAGTTTGCTGGCCTGGCTCAGACAGATGCTGTCTGGGTGGCTGTGGATGCGGATGGCGTTGTGGCGGATGGTGTTCAGGATCCCCATGAACGTGTACAGCATGACCATGAAAGGCATGAAGAAGAAGACTAGCATTAGGATCAATACATAGGCATGGTAGCCGGGCTCAATGCTGTATCCAAATACACACTGAGGGGCCCGTGGAGGGATCTGAAGGGCAGGGGAACCTACAGCCAGGGGGAAAGAGAAAATGAAAGACAGTCCCCATGTGACCACTATAAGCACTTTAGCTCTCTGTGGGCTCAGCTTATCTTGCTTCTGGACAATAATGAGAAAGCGATCTATGCTTATTATAAGCAGTACAGCCACGCCTTCCATCACAAAGAACCAAAAGAGCATGGCTGACACTCGACAGAAAAGGTCTCCGAAAATCCAGTTGGTGGTCACAACAGTAACCAGAGCAAAGGGCATGTTCAGGATGGCCAGCATCATGTCTGCAAACGCCAGGCTTGCCAGGAGGATGTTGATGGCTGAGCGCATGGCAGATCTCTGGTACACCATCAGGCACACTACCACATTTCCCAACAGAGCCACCAGCAGGATGGCAACCATGACGAAGCAGAAGAAGACCTGCAGAGGTAGGCTGACACCCTGCAGGCTCTCCGGGGCCTCCGCTGTCGCTGTGACTGGCTCCGGGGGTGAACGGGAGCCCAGGGAAACGTTCGCCATGGAGATGTTCTCCATTGCCGGCCTCTTGGAAAGGTTCAGCAGCCCCGTAAAGAGGCAGCAGAGACTGGCGTCAATGTCCCTTGCCTCTGGAAGGGAAACCGTATTGGAGTGAACCATTCTTCCCCTGGGTGAGCAGGCATTGTTGTTGGTGAGCTCACTCTGAACATGATGCCGTGGATGCAGGTATTCCCAGCTCAACGCAACACGACGTCTTCATGGCTGCGAGAACCTAAGACATACACAAAAACATAGTGAATGCTGAGGAAATAAAAAAAAAAGAAAAAAGAGTAAGGTATGTGAAGCGGCATTATCACAGCAGATCAAACCAGCATTACTTCCATCAGAATTCCCCGTGGAGTTGTAATGACAGTCAGATGTAACCCACACAAGAGTTATATGCCTGCATCTCCCCGATTAAATCACTCTACCATAATCACTCTCAAACCTGCGCTGTCTGCCAGAATGAGACAAATTATTGGTCCTGACACAAAACTAGAATCAGCGCCTCACAGTCATATGCCTCCGCCAACCAGTCAAGTTACAGTATAAATCCATGTCTGTCAAGACATTGAAGGAATTTAATACTGTATTTGCAGAACATTATGATGTCACAGTGATGTTGACCTTTCACCTTTTGGATATATAAAATGTCATCACTACATCCATTTTAGACATTTGCGTAAAATTTTGAGTTACGACCAAAAACATGTGATGTCGCAGTGACCTTAACCTTTGACCACCAAATTCTCAAGAGTTTATCCTTGAGTCCAAGTGAAAGTTTTTGCCAAATTTCAAGAAATTCCCTCAAGGCGTTCCTGAGATATCACGTTCACAAGAATGGGACGGACCAACGGACGAGCGACCCTAAACAGCTGTTTAGATGCCAGAAGTGTTTTCAGTCTTTTAATATGCATTGTTGCAATGTCCAATTGATTTACATGCAAACTACTGCCCATCATTTAACAGAAGCTAATTACAATTTGTTCAACTTACGACAACAATTTGGTATGTATCAAAGCATTTACAAATTCAATTTCAGTGTTATGATTAAAGATCAAATGAAGCTTGGAACCTGCACACTAAAGTCTTCCCTTCATTTTTGCAGACTTCTCCACAACCCTATATAAGAAGACGTGGACCTGATGACCTGACCAAGTTAGTCCAAAATTCGAAGTAAACTTGAATGCTACACACATTCAAAGACAATTAAGCTGAAGGAATAGTTCAGCCTTTTGGGAAACATGTTGTCACCTTCTTTCTGAGAGTCAGATGAAAATATCATTACCAATCTTGTGTCTTGTGCACTGAAGGCCGATTCATGGTTTCTGTGTGCAGCCTAAAACCTGAGTCTGCGTCGACTGTCCACACTGCAAGCACGCCGACTGCGCATGCACCAGACAAGTAAACCAGATGCTCGTACTGTTTATATCCCATCCACGGTCCTATCCTTTTTAAGCGCTCACTCACACACTTGTCCTTTCTTTTGTTACTTTTTCATGTTGCTAAGCCAAGTACAATAAACAAAGGAGCACTGCTCGCTGTCAGGAGGTTGCCTTCATGTGTGTGCATCTATGTGTCCGTGGACTGTAGTATGAATACAAGCACGTCCGTGTCTGTGGACATGGTTAGCCTAGCTTTGCATAAAGACTGGAAAAAGACAGAAATAACAAGCCTGACTCTCTCCACAGTTCAAACATACACCTACCTTCTCCTATAAAGCCGACTTATAAACACTTCATTATTCATGTCTTTAATCCACACACAAACTGAAAGGTGAAAACCACACAGTTATTTCTATGTGACACAGACATGAGACCGCTATTAATCTTTTCATTTTATCTCAGAAACAAGGGAATATGTGTATTTCCCAAAATGTTGAAGTAGAATACGAACAAAAGTAGAAAAATAAAAACAATCTTTTTGCTTGAATGGTGAAATGAAATCATGTTAAAGTGTTTCTCTTACCCTCCACCAGTACGCAACAGCCAGTGTTCTGGGGACAAGTCAAATAGTGCAATAAAAACCCTTATCACTTATATAAACACGGGACGCTGTTTATTTCAGACTGCCTGGTATCACTGACGATGACTAAGCCAGAAATGTCAAATAATAAACGTGTCGTGGAAAAGTACTTTAAAAAAATTAATTTCCACATAAATGAAGTGGATTCATTAATTCGTGAAAAACACAGGTTGGCCTCTGCTTTGATACCTGGATATGCAGCTATTCAGCAGATAGTGTTATCACATGTCACCAAGACAGTCAAGAGAGAAAAAGCTGTAGTAATGAGATAAACAGGCTGGCAGCAACAAAGCTGCGAAGACTTTGCTTTTATTCATATGCTGATGACAATTGTATTGTCTGCTGCAATTGCCCATTGCTTCATCACAATGAAGACTACAGTGAATGAGAGCGAATAAGAAACGAGGGGTTTAATTTTAGCCCACTTCCTGCTTCATTCACCTCACATACACACACACATGGGGATTTGTGGATCACAATTCTGAGCATACTCTGCAGCAGTCTGCCATAACAGGGACGGCAATACACATCTCTTTCCCTTGCTTCAGGGGCAACATGACCTAAAAAAAAAAAAAAAAAAAAAATTAAAATAGCCACTTAGGCCTCAGAGCAATCAACTAAACCTGCAGTAAAATGGATGATCGGGCACTTGGTGATTGAAAGACTGGGAATTGTTCAAATACTCTGTGTGACAACGCGATTATGCAGCGGAGAATTGTGGAGAGAATGGGCCGAGAGCTTTTCAGCCACATCTTGTAACCTTGAATTGCTAGGAGGAATACTCGGGGGACAAAAAGGGTTCCTGCCTATCGTGTCATTGATGGTGTACATGGAAACATTTTACTAGTTTATGTCAAAAACAACCTGTGAGAGTGTGCCTTGTTTGTTTGATGTGTCTTGTGAGAGAATTACCCACGTCCGTCTCTGTAAATAACAAGATTTCTACGTGTTAAACAATGTAAGATTTGATGGAGATGAATAATTGCATCAAATTCTGTAACGTGGTATCTGTGGAAAGAAATGCATTTGTAAAATGTTACACAGTGACAATTAAATCTTCCATAACAATGTGTTAAGTCTGAGACTACAGTCGCATGGAAGCAGAGATATTGAACAACTGTCTCTAACAATAACTAATTGTGAAACTCCTTTTTTAATATTCTATTAGTTTCGATGCAAAATTCACAGTGGATAAGTGCAACATGACATGGTTGTTTCTCCAGTGAAATGTGTTTGTAGAATACACATCTGTCTGTCTGCCCTGTTTCCTTGTCAGTAAACGAGGCCATTGTTGTTCTCTTTGCTAACACAAAATGGACTTGACTAGCAAGCCGTGGTGAGTAGATAACCATAACCCCAAACCATTAGAGAAGCAACGAGAAGGCCGAATTTGGATTTTAAAAAAAGTGGATAAAGGCAAGGCTGTTTGTGGACTGTTTAAAATGCAAATGCTCTAAAGTGATGTTAGCTTTTCACTCAAGTGAAATCAGCAGCAGTGCCACGAATGAACAGAACATTATATTTCATACATTAACATGGGCTATGTGCGTTTACACGTTAACTTTTCTTTCTTTTTTCAAAGTAATTTTCTTTTTCTTTTAAAGAGGTAGCCTAATTCTTAGTACCACTTAATTGAAAGCACTGAAATATTTTTACTTTTACTCTTGAATTCTGCTGTAAGAATTAAATCCCATGTTAGCAACTACAGTTTTCCCACTTATCGTGACTTTTTACTCCAAAAAAAAAAAAAAAGAGAAAATAAATTTTAGTAGCTTGACTGCATAGTATTTTAAATAACCAACATTCAAATTGTAAAGACTTATTTGTGAACTCTTTGAAAAAACAACAACAAAAACTAAAAACAACTTAAAGATCATGTTTTTGAAATTGTAAAAATTACCTTGTGGACATTTTAAAAGTGGGTGGGAGTTCACACCACACAAACAGATGGTTTTCAAAGTAAAACATATTAATGCTCCAGGGGCATTTAAACATCAACATTAGGTATTCAGTGGAAGGTATCCAGCTGTTTATAAAGGGGTAAATCCTGTCTTTGTTTAAATAACATCACTTCAATGTCTATGTATGTTTTTAATTTGTGTTGCTTAGATTTTTTGAATTAAGTTTGTTATGCGTTGTTATACATAGAAACATGTAAATCAGTGCAGTCTTCTGACTATAAATATTTCCTAATAAGCTGGTGGCCATATGTTAGACACATGATGGTGGTTCTGTTCAGAAGGTAAATCCCATCCCCGCGTCCCTTCAACAGCAAGACTGGTAGATCTGTGAGACCAGCTCTGAGGTGTTGTGAAAATTGACCCAGAGTGTTGTGAAAATCAAAATCAATGCCAAAACAGAATTACACCTCAATCAGACCAGGCCCTCACTTCATCGACCTCCAACTAGGAGCAATTCGGTGGGCAAACCCCAGCAGTTTCGCTGCTCGCCATTATAAATTTGACAGTGTAATTAGCTTGTTGAGGATTCAGTAATTTGAACATCCTCGACCAAAATGGTTGAGACGACAAACTGAGGGTCCATGGAGAGTTTAAGTCTCTGTGGGCGACGGGGGCAGTCGGTGTTAATAACCAGGAGCCCATATTTCATGGTTTAATGTCGGAATTTAGCAAAAAACATTTACGATAAATGATGTTTTAATTGTGTTCCATCTCCACTGATATTACCTGCTTCATTCTCCCATGTTGGAGCTCAGGGGCGGGCGAAGTGTTGAGGCTCAGTCCTCCAAACGCTGCATCTCGCCACTCAAAAATGCTTCCTCCTCCTCGCTGTAGTCAAAACATAAAAACAGTTGTTCTACCGAAGAAGAAGAAGAAGAAGAAGAGGAGGAAGGCCACTGATGCTTTTTTTTTTTTTTTCTTCAAAATGTAGTCCTGTGGCTGTGTGTTTTATCAACAGTGCGACACCCGGTGATGCCGCCGCCACCTACACAAACGAAGCCATAGAAAAAAGTGAAATCCGCATTTGGTTAGTCTCGCTTTGTTTCTCGGAGAGGAGCACGGGAGAGAGGCGGCTCTGATTGTCCACGTTATTTATGGAGTGAGTAAACATGAAGCTCCTGTTTTCCTGCTTTTCTTTTCCCTCCGATTCATTCAGATGTGAGATGTGAGCGACGCAGCCTCCGGCACCAAAATGTATCGGGCTTTCTACTGCAAGTAGCCCAAATTATCACTACACTGTTGCAAACTGCTCTCACTGTCGGCTACCAGCGGCAAGGACGCGACGCTTACACATACCACTTCCTATCTGGACTTTCAAAATAATTGTCCTAAAAAATGTTTTCATGCGGTTCTTTCAGAAAAAAGATAAGACATATTAACCCACACTCAAAAGTAATATATGTAAACTGAATTTCCATATATGAAATATATATACATATAAAATAAAACAAACCTACATTGACATACTGTAGGTATATGTTTAGCTCATACCTACATATATATCCATCCCAAAGCCTGTCAATATGTTGATATTATATATGGTCATAAAATCTGAAACCACTTTCCCAGAATGGCAAGATAGATGTGTTTAACATTAATGTGAAATTAATAAGAAAATATGTATAAGCATATATAATTTTTACATGTGTGTTGTTTCAATAAATTCACATGTATACATTAAATATGTTGTTAACATATATAGAAAAATTACTCAGATATCTTAACATATGTACATATACAAATTTTACCATGGGTTTTTATATATATGGCAACAATACTCTTGACATATGTCATACATTTCTGAATGGGAAAATATAAAATAAATGGCCACCCGTGGGCTTTCTGTCAAGGGTAGACTCAAGATTAATTAATTAATTACTTAATTTGATGAAAGCAGGAGTCTACATGTGGCTAAAACTAAGCTACTCAATAAATATATTAAATATATCGATACTTTTATGAATACTCGGGGGATATGATCACCATGAATGGCCATTGAACTAAGACTGTAATCGTTATTGCTATTTGCAGGAACGTGCATCACGCTTAGGAAAGTTAAAGGAGAATTACATTTAGGTTTTAGATTGTACAATTACGAGAAAGTGATATAATTAAAAATTGAAAAATCCTGTGCACACATTCACCAACATATTATTAAAATATTTTTATGTAGCCTAGCTAATTTTTTTTAAAATTTAATACTCTAAAGTATTTTGATATTTCTGCAGTTTGTTTACGTATAGAAAACAGAAACTTTATTCTGAAAGCAGAACAGCGCAGCTTCCGGCAGCACTCGCACTCTCTCCGGCTATCTTAACACAGGTTTGTATTCAGTGATAACTGACACCCAGAGAAGCCAGTTACACGGGCAAAAGTGGACTTTTCTTCGGGAACGCCCCGTTTTCAGCGTCATCCAATTGACAGACAGGGCGAAGTGGGTAAAGTAGGCGTGGCTTGGCTGGAGGAAGTACTTTTATGGGCACGTGTTTCTGTTGCAGGTGGTAAAGATGACAAATGGGGTGTTATTGCAAAAGTAAGCTCATTGTTGTCATATTGTTTACTGAGGTTTTTAATGTGTGGCAGGGTTATGACAATTATTTTAATACGATTTGAACACAACACTGATAACACTTGTTACAGCGCATAAATACTCACTTGTCAGACTCTTGGCTGACTCAATAACACATGAAATAAGAAGACAAAATACTTTTATTTTCAAAAAGTGTGCGTATATGCAGCAAATTGGTTCAAGTGTCACAAGGTCGGTCGTATTATTCATAAGTGTACATGTTGTTTAAACACATTATTCACAGGCTGCTTCCTGAACCATATAAATAAATAAATACATTTCCCACCTTTCATGTTAACAGCATTAAAACAGAAAGAACAGACCTCCTCTGATATGAGCTGATTTTCTTTCTGTCAGGTGATTGAAAAAAATAAAATAAAATCATTGGTTCTTGTATCCTTGCTTTGTGAAGGTGGAGGTATAATGTATGAGCTGTGAGCTCATTTACAATAAGGTCTAAGGTTTGTTTCACATGAGCCTGAAAACATTTCACATTTGTTCAACATAGATCTCAGTGGTCAACATCTCAGTTGTGATACTGGTTGATATTGTTGTTTTGCTTTTTTTTTTTTTATTTCATTTAATGTGTAAGAGGTATTTTTTTTTCCCAAGACACATAAGAGCAGGCTGATACACATATAATAGCCCAAAGTCTTCTACACAGTAAATTAATAGTTTAAGGGTTTTTTTGCTTTCTTTCCAAGAGTGAGATGAGGTCAATTAATCTTTAGTCTGTGCGTTAAATTTTGCAGAATTACTGGCATTATAAATAAAGAGTAGTACTACCACTATGTGAAAACACTGTTAGCCTGTGATAAAAGTCTTGCGTTCAACATTACACTAAGCTAGGCTTGTAATACCACTGCTCCGCCATTAGGGCACCATCAGGTTCAACTGTAATTACATGTGTGTATTTCATTAAATTGATGTGTTGCTTGTCCTTTTTTATGGCGTATATGACAAGTTTGACCTTATTCCTCACAGGAGTTCACTCCATGAGATCTTCCAAATTAGTCGACATAAATTGCCATGGCGATGTACCCAGGGTTAAATCTGAAGTTACCTCGCTAACCGCAAGATCCAGCTTTGTAGTACAGGCCTCAGGTTTTGCAGGTTTTGGTTTCTGTTTAGGCATCTTGGTACCAAACCTGGCAACCTCACTCCAACACCACGCGTCATAGTGACGCGTACAGATTAAGCTTCACACATCCTCAATCCAGCTCCACACTCAACGCACAAAACACGAGATTAATATCCATCATCATCCATTTTCATGTCACTATGATAGGAGAAGCCTATAAGCGTATATCGCAAAATATTGTCGAATTCCTTTAAAATAAACTATGATTTCTCAACTTTTTCTGGACCTCTCGAATACAGATGCTTAATTTAATATAATTATTTATTCATTTTATTATTTTCAAGTTTTTTTTTTTGTTTTTTTTTACAATTATCAATTAATCAACCTAAGGATTCTCCCATGACTCCATCCACATATAAAGCAAAACATCATTGGCTCCCAACCCCATGCTTGCCTTATCATCTCTCCCAATGCCAATATATTGACGTACATAGATATATGTGGTAATATTTTGTCTCTTATTACCATTCGCCGATAGTCTAGTCCTACGAAGCCTTTATCTGCTTGGTGCTGTCAGTCTTGGGCGGTATGATCTGAACCTGGAAGGGGATGAAGAACTCCACAAGAGCCTTGGTGTCTTTCAAGTCAAGAGAATATTCCTGAGCGATCTTCTCCGGCGTCCAGGCGTCTGGCTGCCGCTGGTGGCTGCTGAGGGCCTTCAGAGCCTCAGCGATGGTCAGTTTGCCTTTGGGAACGTCCGTGAGCTCCACCAGGCCGTACGGGTCCCCCGGTAAACTGAACCTGAGCGGCCGGCGCTCTGCTTCTTTAGCCCCCATCACTTCCTTGGATGCCTGTTGGAAAATGAAGTATGAGGAAATGAGTGGAGAATACTTAAAAACCCCTTTTTGTTCAACACACACTCGACTGTGAAGACTGAATTTCTTTTATACTAAAATACAAACTAATGGCTGGATATCCACGAAATCTCCTAAGCGTAAAGTCGAACATTCACTCATGTTGGTTTGATGGTTTAATTAGTAATCTATAGCCTATTACATTTCAAAAGTAACCTCCTCAACACTGTAAATAACACTGTACACCACTGGTTGCCAAGATTGGGGATCCTGATGCTTAAAGAGCAGAAAACTGTTGCATCATCGTTACACACACTTCAAATCTGTGCTTTTAGTTCCTATGTGTCATCATTATTTGAAACACGTTTTCAAGTAACCATCTGGAGTTTTGCATACAAGTGAATTAGGAAAGCAGTTTGTGGATTTGGGACGTACAGAGCATCTCTCCACGGGGGAAACTTGTCTCGTCTTTATTTGAAATAGTCAGATTCACACAATGTAAAAGCCGTGACTCAGCTTCAGACAGCTGCACCTACAGACTCGACGAGGGTTAGCTACCAGCTCCTGTTACACACTGTTAAGGGAAAGGTCTGAGTAAAGAGACTAGAAATGACTACAGACACTAATATTGTCTCTACAGCCTCATAATTAGATATCCATATAATTCTGAATGAAGCACCATCCATTATCCAAGAAATCAATACACGCAATGTCCCAAATGCAGAATAGAGACATTGCCTGAGGTCTTGCAGGAAGATTCAGCAGTTTTGGCAGATTATAGGGAGTTAAATTAATAAAACCCTATCTATTACTACAGAGTGTGATTCACTATGCATGTTACTTGGGATATCAAATCCCTCAATTACTGATAGGTAATAAAGGAAACTCTACAAGATGCCATTTTCTTGCACATACTGTGCAAGAAAATGAATTCTTCTTTAGTGGATAACAGATAAAGCTCCATCCAAAACACACTGGCATAAAAATCATACATGAATATGTATTTTGGGATTATTTGACATGCATGTTACATTGCAAAGAGAATGTATTTTGCAGAGGATGGGAAGCGACACCTGACTATGGGCTCTCTTTTACTTTTATGTAAGTCCAGAATCTCTCACCTGGTTGTGATTGTGAATGTGTCTGTGTCTTGTTTCATTTTTGTTTCGTCTTTGTTTTTTTCTTCTACTGTTGTGAATGTGTGTGTTGCTTTGATGCAAACACAATCAATAAAACATATTTACAAAACATTAATACAGAGAGTCCCAGTCTGACCTCTGCTGCTGCTACCGGGTCTTTAGACTCCACATACACCGACTTGAGGAGGGTCAGCAGAGGGTCGTTCCTCTGGTTCACTGGATCCACCGCTGTCTCCGCTGCTGAAACACACACACACACACAAACACACACACACAACACACAAACACATACACGCGCTCGTCAACAGGGAAACTGAGGTTTCATTGTAAAGCTTAATTTGCACGTCTGAGTCTTACCGGCGAACCCGGCATGACCCCTGAGAGGAGACAGTTACACAAGTTCGCGGAGGTTTGGGACGCTCACCTTCGGAACCGGCGGCAGAGGGCGGATCGCTGACCGCGTGTCGAGGCGCTGCCCGCGGCTTCTCCTTGGAGATTTCTCGGAACACCCGGTTCTCTAGGTTGAAATTTCTGAACATACGCACGACCCGTGCCCCCATGTTCGACGAGTTACCGAACACCGCTACCAATAAAGATTATTCAAACCGCACAACGGTGAGCGAGAAGGGTCATTTCACAGTGAAAAGGCGAACACGGAAATTAGCAGCGACACCACGTGGTTGGATCCGCGGATGTATTATATGATGATCGAAAATATATAATTACAGAAAAGGCTTTTTGCTGTATTTGTATTTTTTTTGCTTATATTTTGATTTTTAATCATTTTTGAAGTCAAAATTTCGACCTACCAAATAAAGATAGCAAGTCAAAACTTAAATCCCATAATTTTGACATAGTAAATGTCATTTGGATTATTTTATTTTTTTGGAGCTGCTAACAACTGGTAAAAATTAACATGGCAGGTCAAAAGTGTTGTGAAACACTGGTTTAATCTTTATTAATGCACTATATATTTATAAGCTTATAATGTATTTTAATATAAAATCTTAATTTGAAAATCAGATAAATGTGGGGCAGTAGGAAGTACACTTACCCTCCGAAATGTGGTGAAGTAGAGACAAGCAAAGAAAATGAAGACACCTGAGTGAAGTAAAAGTATTTTAAAACTGTACTTGAGTAAATATTCCTACTACTTTTTCACAAATGGTCAATATGTGAGGGGTTTAATGGGCACAAAACAAGAAGTTTGTGTATGAAATACTTTACCAATGATCAAAAATCATTTGTATGTATATATACAGTGTGTGTGTGTGTGTGTGTGTGTGTGTGTGTGTGTGTGTGTATAAGCCAAGCAGTTATAAGGCCAGCAGATGGCAGTATTTCATATTTGAACACATTCAAAGAGGCAAAAAAAAAAAGACTTCACTTTCTTTCTGGGGTTAAGGTTTTATCAGTGCAGGTTTCAAATACAAACAGGGCCTCTGCCTGTTTGTCTCAATAAGGTCTCGTTTCTTCTGGAGACAAACTAAATAAATCAGCTTTCCCTTCCACCCTCAAGTGTTTGGGCCAGGCCGGACAACAGAGGTCACTTTTCATTATAAAGGAAGTCATATGGAGCACATCTGGAAGTGATTATCTGCTCAATCATAACAAAACAACCCACAGCATTTTTGTGAGGAGAGGAATGGAAAGATATTCTTCTCATTTCACTCACTTGGACGAGTACGAGGCGAACTGAGTTGAGCCAGTGATGAAAGTCACAAAGTCAACAGAAGGCCAAAGGTTTTGTTACATCACAGATCTGCACACAGCACAGCTGGACCCCCCCCTCACTCAAACAGTTGGGTGGAGAACAAGAAATCAGTTTGTTTCAAATCAAAATTATTATTATTATTATTATTATTATTATTATAATAAACATTAAAGGGCTAAAGGGCTGTGAAAATTAATCTATTCTGTTGATGATGAAAAAACAGATTGGTTTTTTGCCTGGGAATATTTTTGATTAGTGTTTATATAATGATTTTATTCAGCGTGGATGAAGCAACACTCCACCCACAGCTCGGAGGCACGTTGATGCATGTGGGGCGTTGAGGGTGAAGAGTCCAGCGTCTAGACTGTGTTGATTTGGAGACTTACAACAGATGTGTCTCAGCATTGTCAGTTGGTAAATAAAACTTTCCACTTCAGAAATTCATCACTTGAGAAAATCTGTTTCTCTGCTGCAGATTTTATACATAATATACAACAGATCTTTTTCAACAATGGGGCACTGATTCCTCCAGGAAACTGTTTCAAGTGTTTATCAAAAACAAAGGGGCTTGTTTATATCTAATAAAACAAATGCTTCAAAGCCGGTGTGACTACTGAATGACTGCTGAGCTGTGCTTAGTAACCATTTGGTTTTCTGTAGTTATACTGTGGTGGCCAAGAGAGAAATTAAAAGGATATGGCTGATGATATTTTTGTCTCATTGTCAACTATTCCCATGTGCAGTTCCCCTACTAACAAGTAATGTGTGTGGGTCTTATTCTGCTGTGCCCTCGAGCTCCATTGTCACATTTTCCAGTTCACACATTCACTTAACAGAACACAACAACACAATGAATACACACCTTGGCATGTGTGGGTGGAAATTTTATTCACAAATGGTAAAAAAAAAAGAGAGAGAGAGACCATAAAAATATATCTTGCTTTCACATATATACATTTAAATGTATTTCTATGAACTATGTAGACAGGACAAATCTCAAGTACAGCTGTGGCGACTGCATTATAGTGGCTAACCTTGAGATCTTTGATACAAGGCAGGAACCTCTGAACACTACAAACGACAAACTTCACACAGACTCGGTTCTAAAGCTCCACAGAAGCTTATTACATCAGAGGTGATCTGGTTTCATCTCGGCAAATTCATCAATTCCTATTTGGAATCAGTTGTTTTTCCTGAACACCCGTTAGGTAGATCTTATCGAAGGTGTCAGGGCCAGTGTTAGAGGAAGAAAGTCTGAGATTTCAAGAATTAAATCATAATATCATTGAGAAAAACTCATGATATTATGGGAATAAAGTTGTAATTTCAAGTAAAAAAATAATATTATGAGAAGAAAGTTGTAACTTTTTAATTTACTATCCTTAAGCCCCCTGAGGCAAATTTGTGATTTAGGGCTGTATAAATAAAACTGACTTGACTTGCCTAGAAAAAACTATAATATTACAAGAATAAAAAAAATAAAGAGAGTAAAAGTCACATTTTTATGAGCGTATAAGTCGTAAATTTCAAGAAAGTCATAATGTTACACAAAAAGTCAAAATTAAAACGTCAGAAAATAACAATAAAAAAAGTCATAAAATTCAGAGAATAAAAGTTAAATTGATATAATGAAAATTAAATTTACAATATTAGGAGTATAAAATCATAATTTTGGGGGAAAGAGTCAAAATATTATAAGCAAAAAAGTCATATCAGGAGAACAAGGTAATTCTGTCACATGATTCAACTGGGTTCATTTAATTTCACTGTCCTAGACTGTAAGATAATGAGGTGTTTATAGATGAACCCTGTGACTTCAGGTCGATTGAATCCCTTATTTGACATGTAAATGTTGACGGACGGCATAAGACTAAAACATGAGTAGAACTTAAAGAAGCATCTTATAACATTACGACTTTATCGCTTAAATATTGACTTTTTTTCTTGTGTAATCATGATTTTTGTCAACATACGTGTTGTTTCGTGTTTGTTTAGAACTTAAGTCCTGAAATAATAACACGACTTCATTCTTATAACATTACACATCTTTTGTCAAAATACGAGAGCTGCAGGGAGGACGTGTTTTTGAGGGCAAACCCGGATGTCGGTGCTCTCTGGTTCCCTCGAGAAAGAGTTTGGAAAATAAACGCTGTGACGGACTTTTATTACGATTGAAGCCTAAATACAATCACCGGGAGTAAAAAGCTAACGTTAGGCTATAAAACTAACTACACGTCGGTCACATGACTTCAACGTCACCACCACTAAACTTCAACTTGTAGTTTGATTTAGGTCTGGGGTATTTCATGATGTATTTTATGTAGAATAAAACGTGAAAGTGTTTTGAGCTTGTGTTAACCACGGACATTCAAAAAACCCACAGATTTCAGGACGAGGGAACAGGAAGTGCTAAAATACAACTAACTTCTGGGTTTTAGGACTCATTCCCGTGGAGCTCTATAGCACAATTTCTTTTCTTGAAATCTCAGATTCTTCTTCTACTACTGGTCCTAATATTCTGGTGCTAAGATCTGGCTCAGACTGAGGTGTGGGGTGCATTTAGCTCACCATGGACAACAGGTCATTTGATCTGTAGCTGGAAGACCCCTCACCCGCTCACGATGTTAACACTGCGTGTGAGAGCAGGAGGAGTAGAGGTACAGTAAGATGAAGCAGTCGATCAGAAGGATGGTGTAGAAACACCTCTGCGTGTGCAAGCTTCGACCCCTCTGAAAGCGAGTCAGTAACACGGCCAGCAGCAGAAAGAAGGTGAAGGTGTTCAGGAGGAGGAAGAGCCGTATGTAGGAGGCTGTGCTGGGGAGACCCTCGCTCCCCGCTGTGGCCACCATGTGGACCTCTTTGAATTTGCGGCCCTTGACGAAGCCGCCCTTTCTGTTTTTGCGACTGTCTGTATAATCCATGAAGGCCCGTGAGTCGGCGTCGCCCTCTTCTGGACTGTCCTCGTACGTTCGCTTTGAAGTTTTCTGCCTCTCCTTCTTTTCACTCACTTCAATCTGTGCAAAAATGTCAGGTAGACTCTCAGAAAGCTTGTCCCCAAGGTTCACCTTCTTCCCCCCTTTGCCCTTGCCCTGCTTCTTGGACATAGCAAACATCTTCTCGATGGCCTCCTCCGTCTTCTTTTTGTCAGAGAACTGGAGGAGGCGCTCCGCAGTCTTACGGAAGCTGGCGGTGTTGAGGACCCGTCCGAGGATGTGTCTCTCCATCTGCTGGAAGACGGGCTTGACGTGCTGGAGGTTGTCCTCCATCACGTTGACGTACTCCTCCACTTCCTCCGGCGAGCTGTCCGCCGCAGCTGCAGCCTTCTCGAATACGATCTTCTTGTGGTCCAGCAGCACCATGGAGTACAGAGGCTTGCTGGTGACCTCTCCGGTTAGCAGGTAGATGGTGTAAGTGTGATCCTTGGTGGCCAGGTAAATATCCACGCGCTGGTCGTCGCCGCGCAGGCTGAAGCTCTGGACATCCACCCCTGGTCCAAAGAAAATGTAAGCCACCCTCGTGTGAGGATACCTCAATGGCATTGTGACGTTGACGTAGTTAGAGCCGTTGTACGGGTACCCTCGAGGGTAATTCCAGTATCCTATCACTCCTCTGTTACTGTAGCCAGTGTCATCCATCCAAAACATCTTGTACTTGTCCTCTCCGTGTGATACGAACGCTCCGTGAACGCCATCTACTTTTGTGCCCTGGAACGGCAGCTCCGTGTTGTGAAAGAAGGCGCTCATGGCCCTGGTTGGGCTGTCGGGATCCAGGTGGATGTGGTCCACGAGGAGCAGGAGCTGTGGGTGAAGGAGGAGCAGGTTCCTCTGAAAGTTCCTGATCTTCAGCTCCGGATTATAAGCGGAACGTCCCTCGCCACGGATGAAGACCATTCCCTGTCTCTCCATAGCAGCTTCTACTCTGCCCTGGGTGTCAGCCGCCAGCCCCACTTTGTATTTCAACCACTTCGAGTCGCAGGCCTCTGTGACCTGTCCGGCCCACGGCTTGAAGCAACTCCCTGAGACAGCCGAGCCAAACAACACCGCATTGTTCAACAGGGTGTACTTGGGTCCGTACAGCGCCTCCGTGATGAACGGGACGCCGTTGGGCGCAAAGGTGAAGGTGTTCTGATCCGGGTGCTCGTGGCCGGCGTTAAAGTTCCTCCACCCTTTGATCCACTCTTTGTACTTGTTCCGGTGAACGATGTCGAAGATAGCGCGTCCGCCCAGCTTCCCTGACTTGAAGGACATGAAGGTGTGGTTGGTGTCTGCAGGTAAAGCACTGCCGTACGTGACCACGCCCCAGTCCTCAAAGTAGTGGAGCTGGGATGTTCCAAAGTCTGACGGAGGCTTGGGCATCAGGCTCGGGTCAAACCTGCAGAATACAATGAGAACACCTGCTTCAGATCGATGAAATACTTATATGTGCATTAGATTCAAAAGTACGGAAGCCCTGAAAGACAAGTGAACTTTTTTAAATTTATTTTTTTAATCTCTGTTTATTGTTTTTTTTTAAATGAAGAACATACAAAAGCACACACGACCTTTTTTAAGTGTTTATACAGATTAAAACAAGAAGTTGATTAACAGACTATTTGGGATGAGACAAGAATTTTAATGAGTAATCCATTTATTAAGGAGGTTTTTTTTCTAAGGTTTCTTTATGGTTCCAACATCGTTGTAGATTGAATAATGACTCAGTTTTGAAGTTGGTCAAAGAAAACAACATATGACGACATCACCTTGTGTCAGTACGCTCAATCAAACAACTGATTATAGCAAATATGTGATTGTAAATAATACTAGCATGAAGAAAGCAAGCTCTATAATTATTCAAGATGAAATAAGGTGCAGTTAAGTGGTTTTTTGTTTAATTTACCCATGTTGGGTCCATGTAGTGCTGATGATCCAGGATGACAGACACCAAAACATTACTTGCCCTATTCCTTGTTAAGTTTGCACTTAATGCACCAGAACTAAAAGGCAATGATGCATCAATATTTTTTTGTTGGTCTGGAACAAATGAAACTGCAGGTGGAAAAGCAGCCAAATGAGTAATTAAAAAAATAATGGACAAATCAAAAATGCCTTGATTAAAAGATCAAAACCTTGGAAAGTCCTGGTATTTAAGAAATGTACAAGGCAACAAATACAGACGTGCAAGGTACCAAGAGATAATAATGTTCCCTGGGTGGATTTCCACTTTAATAATAGCTCCACGTAGACAAACTGCAGGAAGATGTTTCCCATTATTAAACTGAATTCAGGAGCTTACCAGATGAACTCTGTGTGGAGAGTACACCATCGCTGGCCCTTCCCAGCCTGCCCTGGCCCTTCTATCACCCTGTTTTGATGAATCAGATCCGCCAGCCAGTTTCCACTGCCATTACGCAACACATAGCGGTCCAAGAAGACCAGCTGGCTTTCCGGCCCATAGAACCAGTTGTAGTTGGAATCTGCGATGGCTACGGTCCGCTGAAAACCTGGTGGAGGCACAAGAGTGGACAACTTGAGTGGTGGCTGCAGAAATCATATTATATCATGAAATAAAATGACAAAAGAAAGTCTAGTACAGGGGGTCTGCAACCGTGTAGCAGCAGTCAGTTTGTACCGAAAACTATTTCTGTGTCAAAAATCGTCATAATTCAGTCAAACCTGAACAGACATGATACACATAATTATTTCCACTGTCCATTTCTAATAATATAGTTTATAAATCAGAGGGAAAACAAGCTCTTCGTAACTCCAGACCTCATCACGTTTTCTTCTGTATCAAAGTAATCCAGTGATAGCTGTCAACAAATAGATAATTCGGCATTCATAATTTTCTAAAATGTAAACAAACATTGGCTCAATGAGTTTAATTTAGTTTTTTAACATTATCCAAAGAGTTGCTGAGACTGGATGTCCCCTAATGCTGTTGTTGTGGTTAATATCTTTGCGTTGTTTAAACTATGGTTCGTACATGCTATGGTGCAATTTATTACAGGATTTGACGAAATGCTACTGCGGGTTAAATACGGATTTATTTCCAATGACCAAGTGGAAAGGAACAGTGTCGCTGACATTCAACACTGACTCGGAGCTACGATGTTAGCTGCACGTTATAGCGTTTACGTCCAGCTATAAACACGCAAAGAGGCAGCGAGAGAACAGCAATCACCCAACTGACACTTCAGCTCCTTTCACTGATCTCACATTTCAAACTCCTTCAGCTGACACACGAATTGACAGACACTTCTTCCAGCACTTGAACCTCCTCTTAACTCAACACTTCCAGCTGTTTCTATCACTTGCACATCAGCTAACACTTTCTTTTAGTGTTTACACCTCATGCTTGGCTTGGTTTCAGCAACTTCGATTTAAACCATCACCTCCATGTGCGTATACGGTGGATTTCAATACGTTAGGATTGTTTCAGTTATTTTAAATGCAATTTTTTTGTCAGAAGTGAGCACACATTATTTTTTAGTGTTAGTTACATTCTGATTACTGTCCGTCAGCTCTACACACACATATCCACGAACACACACACACACACACAGAGTCAGTCAGTGAGGGGACAGCAATCATCCGGGCTGCTAAGGGGCCAGTTGAGGATAATCTGGCCTTGTCTTCCAGTCTGGTGGAGGGAGAAAGCTGCTATTGTGGCTCTGGGTCTGAGGGCTCTCCTGGCTGGTGCAATTAGAGGTGCTGTCTGAGTGCAGCAGTGCCGTTCAGACACAATACAGAAACTGTTGGCGGGGGGCTGTGAAATGTCTGAGCCTGACCTAAGGGGCCCCCTCCTCCGCCGCTGCCCTCCTCCTGACCTTCGGATGAAACTTCCAGGACGCCACTGATCCCCGCAGGCCTCAGCTCAGCTTTGAAAAGGATCCAGGAAGGTAATGACTACACGCATGCATAACCCATATCAGCTGAGAGGAGAAGCTACTCTCCAATGTGGCAGCCTCAGGTCATTTTCATGCCTCATCTAAAACATCCAGCTCTTGGCATAGAACATGTATCCACGCCAGTGCTAGCATTAGCTGGCTAGCTAAGTAACCATTTACTCACGGATTGTTGAGTTTGGCAGCCTAAATATATCTGTTCAGGTGACCCTGAAGGCTCAGCGCACTGCAACTACATGCTCGCAACAAATGTGCTGCAAATACACACAACACTACCAAACACAGAAATGCACCACAAGTGGCACGGATGGCAACGGAAGTGTTTTCCAGGGGACATAAAAAAAAGTGACAAACCAGTCCGGGACACACTCAACGCTCTGTCAATACTTAAAGAAAAATAAGCCGTGTGTGTGTGTGTGTTTGCGTTGTGTGTAAGGATTGGAATCGAGAACCAGATCCAGCTGAGAACCAGGTCAGAGCGAGGTGAGCATGTACACGGGGGCGTCAGTGTTTACAGCTTTGATAAGAGGATGAAGTATGAGGGATGAATCATTTATTTAGCAAAGCCACAGTATAAACAGTATTTTATATTTTATATTTCTAAAAGTAAATGTGGGGCAGCCTGTTTGAATGGGGCCCGATGCGGCCGATTAAATCGATAATAAAGCTGCAGTCATCGCCTGTAGACTTCTGTTAACATTGTATAGCCAAAGCGAAGGCCGGTGTGACTGTGTGACCAAAACCTGTGTAGGCCTCGGAATCGTTAAGGGAATCGATAAAGAATCGGACTGATAAGCAGAATCCATAATGGCATTGGTATCAATACAAATCTCACCCCACATTTGTGTGTATTCGCAGCACATGTGTCGGACCGGACGAAGACGTGTTCTTACTTTATCGTGTATCGCATTCGTACGTCTCTCAGCCTTTTTTTAAAGAGTAAACCAATGGTGATGTGGCAGTTACCGGGCAGGATGGTCCTGTAGAGGAAGGCAAAGTGTTTCAGGAGCCAGGGGTGGTCGAAGTGGCTGATGGCAAAGTGGCGCTGCACCAGGAACATGTACTGGAACAGAGAGCGGGTGGTGTAAGTCCCGTAGGCCACGCCTTCGTACAGGGAGCCGTCCGTCACGTCCCGCAGGAGGACCATGGACTTCTCCATGATGGACAGCGCCTGCTTGGTCCACAGGTAGGCCTCCTGAAGGTAACCTGGAACACAGGAATCAGAGATGGAGTCACAGGTTAAACAGAGTTAGAGTTAGTGTTGTGTTTTACATTTTCGACTGTAAGTAGCGATGCAACCGACATCCAGTCCGACTATGACCAGTGCTCACTGGCTACACAAGTTTGCACACCTGGTATGTTTCCAACTGAGCCGCCACAAATGCACTGATGCTTAGGCTCGGCAGGGGGGTAAATTTCTCTTGAAATACACTGAAGGAAACCCTGTGTCAGCATTAAGTCAGGCTACTGTCGCATGGTGCTGCAGTGCAGATTCAATCTCACTTACAACTGCATTAAAACAACTCAAGAGTCAGGTCTTGGCAAGTTGATTTTACACAGGCCGCCTGGAAGGTGAAAAACAACCTGGCTTTTCCTGAAGGAAGTGCAGTGTGATTACTGCCAGTAGCTTCTGCTCGAAGCGCTGATGTCGACCTCAAGATACAGAACGTATTGGCAAAGTGTGAACAGATAAACACGTTCAAAGGGCAAAATACTATAGAAATTGCTATACAGTCAACTGCAAGTGCATTATCCAAATCACAGCAACAACAATTATTTTGTTAAAGTTAAAATGTGTCACAACAGACCATAAATAAACATTGTGGTGCTACAGAGACAAATCCTTGTAAGAATTTGTCAAATCTTCGCACATACATTGTTCCAGACAGACTTTTAGTAACCTTGTCATATTAATGCTGGAATCTGATTGGATGACAGAAGGCGTTTAAATCTTTACAGGGTTCATTCAGGTAATGTGCGAGGATGAAATGTCAAATATTTCAAACACGTCAGAGCATCAGATTTGGTGGAAACTGCGTCTTCAAGAGTGATGTGAGTGAGTATGGAAGTTAAATCAGTCCAGCTCCGAACAATGAGGGTGATCTGTGCACCAAAGCAGCGCGGTGAGGACGAGAAGAGGTGATAAGACAAATCAGAGAAAGAATTATGATTATCGATGATGTAGTTAAGTTCAAATGGACATGACCTGCAGCAATAGATAAGGCAATATCTAAGAGAAAAACAATCTTGCCTCTGCGAGTTATGATTCAAGAGTGTGAAGGTGAGGTTAGCTGCTAGCCACATAGTGGTGCTAGTTATCTCTCATTTGAGTCAGAGGAGCAGAAAATCAGTAGGAACACATTTCCCAAATATAACTCCTGTGGTATGTACAATCACTGAGATACTGTTAGATTTTTATGCATTTTATGCTAATCCCCGTTGAAAAGCTGCTGACAAGAATTATACAGCACATATGGCCAGGAATAGATTTCTGCAGCTTTGCACAAACAAAGAAAGAGCAGTAATCCCCTTTGACGCTGGGGCCTTGAAAATGCTTAGATTATAGAAGAGAATACGGTATGTTCTCAGCAGGATGTGAAGTGAGAGGGGCCGTGCATTACAAAGCGAGCAGGGGCCTCGTGTTATGAGTATATGAGTGTGAGTGTGTTATGTCACTAATGGAATTAATGAACACCAGCATTACAGCAAACAAACGTCCTCTCAGTCTGTTACCTAAAGAAACCTTCCACACGCAGCATCGCTATGGAAAGCATGACACCACTATGGCACACTACACCATGTATACTCTCTCTCTCTCTCTCTCACACACACACACACACACACACACACACACCGGATCACACACATAGAGTTTACTATGAGAACAAGCGACCACATAAACACTCCAGCCACAGCTCTTTGAGGAATCCCGGGGGCCATCGGCAGTAACCGGTTGGGTGGGTGCAGGCCCGGGGTCCGCCCACCGGAGCCGTCCCCAACAGTGTTTGGTTTGAGCTTGGGGACCCGCTGGAACTACACAGAGCAGGTATTTACCATCAAACAGAAACTCCTGGCACGCACAAAGACCACATTTACACAAACAGAGCTTCACCGGCACTCGCACAGTCCAGGGGCCACACTTCCAGAGCAGCGTAGGCTTCGAGAGGCTTCAGACACTTTCCTCAGAAAGTAAAAATATAATATGAACAAGTCCAAGTTTCATGACAGTTGCACTGGTTTGTTGCATAAACCATGGCTTCTTGTTGCTCGACTAACGTAAACAATTCACTAATTTACAACTGAATATTTTTGGCAAGTTGAAGACACAACATTTGTCATATTGTTGTAAAAATACATTTTCACCTTCTGACTCTCAGTTACTCCATTGTACCCAGCTCTGCTTCACCGTGCCTTAAGAAAAACACCTTCCTTTTTAGCTAGCTCTTTTAAGCTAGCTAATGTCTAACTGTGTCTGACTGCTGTTTGGAGCTGGGCAGGAAGTGTATTGTGAGTTTATCATCTTTTTCACTGAGAATCTTTCAGCAATAGCAACTATTAACCACGTTAGTCTAAAATCTTTCCAGAAGAGGAAGAAAAGAACAGTTTCAGAGTTAACAGAAAACAGGAAAGAAACGGAGCAGTCAGCATGAGCGATGATAGAAACTATAACAGAACAAAGAAGGTAGGCATCGCGTAATGAATCTCAAATGTCATTAACAGAAAATGGCACAGAGCTGAAGGGCACACACAACAGAAAAGAGAAACTGTCACATAAACCCACATTAAAAGGAAAACACATACCAGAGCAACTACATCCTGCCAGGCATGTACAGCACAGTCACAGATGTATTAGAGGAACTGGACAGTGTTGTGCATGAACATTAAGGGTGTGCATGTTTTTTGTTGAAATTATCCATTCGAAAACTAATGAACATGAATGTGAAAATAAGAGTAACAGTGAAGGTATACTGTAGATGCAATGGTAAATTTACATTGTGAAAAACTGGGAAGATTTTACGAATATAAAACCTTCATGGATTAAAAATTCATAATAGAAAGTTGCAGTTTGAGTCTCTTTCATTTCTTTTATAACTATGGTCTATGGAGAAATGCTTTTTGGGGCTGCTGGAGATTTTATTTTATTTTATTTTTTTACTCCGAGTGGCCACTGGGACAAAGTGGTGGTGCTGTATCCAGGACAGTACAGTAACTCTGGTTTCACCTATAATTTCCTGTTTTCCTAGAGTCTAATAACGCGGCGAATTCCTCTACAGTAGGTTTTTTTTTTTAGGTCTGACTGGCTCCCATGCTGTTGCCTGGTGCCGGTTCAGGACTCCCAGATCTCTCCTTCAGCGCACACATCACACCTTCAAGCACTTCGAGCGATTGGGAACAGGGACTGTCAGTTCACTCTGCAGAGCTGCCCAGAGTTTTGTTAAAGGTGAGAGGATTTATTTTCCAATAACGCTCTTTAACTCGACCTGTACTCCTTCACTTTGTCACACCAGTGTTGCTGGAGGGAAACTGCAGGGATCTTGTGAACATTTGAACCAGAGGGGGGGGGGGAGCGAGAGGGGGGGGGTCTGGCCAATATCATTTTCTAATCTAGTTTAAATTAGGGGTGGGACAGAGTAAGCACTGAAATATGTTTCCCACATGCTGACAGCTCGGTTGTGAGGGTTTTTACATTCATGTGCTTTGCTATAGTTTTGGCCTCTTCATCGCAAGAATCCACCAAAGTCACACGAACCTGTTCACACTGTCTTAATACTTTTTGACTTTCCAGCAGATCGTTTAACCTCCGCCACTCTTGCCACGTGTGACGGTTACGGGACTGACTCAGCAGGATCTAGCTAAAGTTTGCTAACATTAGCCACCATGAGCTACTGGTCACACCAGACCAAATGAATACAATCATAGGAAAAATGTTTCCTTTTACTACAGATATAAAACTCATCAGAAACAGCTGAAGAAAGAACTGGATGACGCAACAGTAGTACATTGCATTACAAGTCATTTTTTGGCTATTACATTTTCTGGAGCAACATTTCAGTTTCACAACAGGGATTAGTAACGTTTTATCGTAAGTCACTGACTCTAGAATGACTAACTCGGAAGCATCAGTGACTCCACATTTACTGTAAGGCCCGTGACACACCGCTCTTCCACCCATGTTAACAGGTTAGAGCAGCCCGTGGCTCCAGCCTCGCTGCAGCGGCGCGTCATACGAGGAGTTTTGGCGTGGAACCTATTTTTCATGTGTGAGGTGCAAGAATAGACAGGAAAAAGATCTGTAGATAGTTATACTGACATCATACCAGCAAGATTACATAACTCAAACATTTCGAATTAGTTTCAATGTCTAGGCTGAATCTAAGTGTTTCACAAGTAGGAGCCTCTACTTTGTTGAATTTTGATATTATTACTCTTCAATTTAATTTGGCTTGGGCCAAATCCAAAATCTAATATCTCAATACAGTCCAGATCACATTTCTGTTTTGTTTTTTTAATGATATATAATTATATTATTGTATTTTAGGTGTTTTCTTTTAATAATATATAGTTATATCATATGTATGTACTGAAGCTGCCACTGAACAGCAGTTCAAAGTTATATTATTAAAAATACTGCATATTGCACGCATTATCAAATATCAGATATTGGATTAATGAACATCAGCACAATCCTATGTAACACGACATTACAGTGTCTTTTCTAAACTTTACAAATTTCCTACCAGGAAGCCAAAGCAGTTTCATCACAAACACCTAAGCCCACGTGTGCTCTGATAGTAACTTATGAATTGCTCTGGCAGACTTTACAGTGTGGGTGGTCAGGGCGAAGGATGTGACACACCGGCCAGCTGGGGGTTCACTACAGATGAACTGTATTTAAACTGTGCACCGCTCTGGCGCTTGAAGGCACCAACAAGCAAACACCTGCATCTGGAATGCATGTCTCCTCTAAGCTGCTGCTGCCTCCTTATCTGGTTATCTAAACAACACGAGTCTGTCGGAGCTTTAGAAGAACCCAAACCACATGACAGCACAAACATTTTTCATTTCCGTGAACATGTGATTTTAAGGCACAAAACAATTAAAAAATAATAACTTTGTCCAACATGTCAGCAGTGGGCTGAAGTCTTGTGACAGATGACTAATAAAGAGGAAAAAGAAACCAGAGTTTCTTCATTTCTGGCAGTTCTTTCTGGAAAATTTCCATTTATTCTGACAGAATAATATTTTGGGCGTGATGCCATCCCTCTGCACAGGAAATGAACGATAGTCACACAAAGAGGTGAAGAAGTGACGCCTGAATGAAGCTGCTAAATCAAGCGGCTGAAATAAGATGAGCATTGTAAATGCATCATGTGTTAGCGATCTAACAAGAAGCAGTTTTCTCACC
The DNA here is from genome assembly GCF_002260705.1 of Seriola dumerili. Classification (NCBI taxonomy): domain Eukaryota; kingdom Metazoa; phylum Chordata; class Actinopteri; order Carangiformes; family Carangidae; genus Seriola; species Seriola dumerili. The sequence goes on from NW_019174280.1 coordinate 21,750,787, forward strand.
CCTGCCAGGTATGAAACTATCATCTCTGCACGAGGCCTCCGGTAAAGCACACAAACAAATAAAATCTGTCGTAAACAAACCACTAAAGCTGCAGCTAAACAGACCCCCCCCACCCCCACCCTGTAACAAAGACAGGCCGAACTGGAGCGAACTCACTTTTTCCTGAAGCAAAAAGAGGTCAGGCTGTAACTCTCCTGAGTGTTCACAGAGCTTTCAGCCTGTTGCTGCCCTCTTCAAAAAAAAAAAAAAATCCTTGAATAAAACCACTGTGACCACGGCGGTTCTCAGTAAGACAGCTGTCGTTTGGTTCACATCAGGACTGGATCTTTTGTACCAGAAATCAAATCCCTGTAAGCAAAACAAGCTGCACTGCAGGACTTCACCTTTTGATGGCCCATCTCTGCTGCTGCACACAGTATTTAGTGCAGGATATTGAGGCAAAAGAAGAAGAAGAAGGAGAAGAAAAAAGGAGCAGGGAATCAGATCCCACAGAGGAAATGCTGGAGAGAAAAAAGAAAACAAATCTTAAAGGAGAATGTGACAGTTGTGGAAAACCTCATCTGGAGTACAATTACAAAGGATTAAGAGCAGCGATAGCAGATATAACCTCAGGCAGTTTCTCTCATAAGTAAACTGAAGACTGGCAAGTCTCACCCCTGACAATAATTATTTAAAGCTCCATATTTTCTTCTTCTCCTGTGTTTTATCTGAAGTGTTGATCCATAAGAAGATATATTTGTGGTTTTAAGAACCAAAAACCATCTCAATGTAGTTTTACATCTCCTCTCTCAGGCTTCTCGCTGGAGCTCTAGTAACAACAGGTCGGTGAGCCAATCAGAAGAGAGGAGGCTCTGAGTCTCTCCTCTGATTGGCTGACTGTTTTCTGAGTGATCCAATAAAAATAAAGCAGATTTCAGGTAAAACACTCAGAGAAACCAAATCCTGCAAGGCTGGTCCAGGTGGGCGGGGCTAAGGGAAGTGACTGCTTTGTTGTGACATCACAAAGTTCCAGAAGTCCTGACGGCTGGTTTTAAGGCTCAGTTTCTGAATACAGGCTGTGTGCATTTCTCTGTGGACTGAGGCTTTGATACTTTCACAGTATTAATATAGAAGCTAGACCTGATCTATAATCAAACTACACATGGACAGAGACCTTTACACTACATGGGAACTTTAAAAAAAAAAAAAACTTATAAAATTTTAGTGGGATTAAAAAACTGAACTGAACTAATTGGTGCTGAAAGTCTGACAGGGTAAACATGATTTCCAATCCCTTTCTGATCCCTATCTTCTAAGGAGAAAATCCTTTTATATCATTGGATGACACACACAGCAAATACTGGACTAACCCTAACATGGAACTACTGAAGATCCTGAGTCAGAAATATTAAAATCACAAGCTTAAATTACTGATGTAATATAAATAAAACTGAATGAACAGGGAGGACAGGGAGAATTTGGCTCCTGAAACTGACGTGACCATGATGAGTGAGAGAGAGGAGGTATCACTCTGTTGTTGGGACAGAAACAGATGTTTTACAAATATTTCTATACTCACTCCAAATGTGAAACAAACATGCTTCAAGGGTTGAAATTTGTATTTTATCTAAATAATGACGTCAAACTTGGCAGAACTGACACTAACTCTCTAACTAGCATTTTGATTCAAACTGAAATCCATTTAAATCCACCTGTAATTTCACATTTATCTTATGTACACTGTTGTTTCAACTGTGGGCCTTAATTGTCCATTATCTTAATTATCAAAATTATCCTTAATACCAAGGACCCTGACGCTGCAATAAACCATGTAATAAGTAAACTCCTTTCTTCCAAGTGAGCAAAATAAAAATCAAGTTAAACAGTCAAATTAAACGGTTAAGAAGTGAGCAGTTCTGGCAACTCTCTAAAAGGGAAAGTGGCAAAACATGGTCCATAAAGTTGCTACATCTGTCATAAAACCCCTTTAAAAGGCTGCTAAAGGAGCCTGCTGGAGAAATCTGGTGAGAGACAATTGTGAAAGAGTGAATGTAAAACGAAGCTACACATTTTACTGTAAGCTAATGTCCTGAGCCAACTTTGATATCTTAAATTTAACATTATGTATATATGTGTAGGTATATGATACATGTATATACATATAAATGTGATGTTTAAATAATAATAAAAATACATAAAATAAAATCCAACATTCATGTGCCTCAGCATTGTGTAAATCCTCTGAGTCGGCCTTCAGACCACGATATTAAACCCCTCCAGTGAAACCCACTCTAATGAAATAGCTGTAGTTGAGCTGCATTTTCAGTTTCTTTACAGGTTTTAAATTTACCTGTAACTGTTTGAGGAGAAATATATTCCCACTCAAAGCGTATCAGAGTGGAAATTGTGGAAATTTCGGCTCATGGTTGGTCACTGAAAACACTGGAGATCATCCTCTGAGGAGCATGATCATCTGAACCACATTTCCTTGAACCCTGCAGCCAGGGCAAAAACAAAACCACATAACAAAGACATGAATCACCAACCTTGGGTCATGTAAACGAGGCTTCCCGTGAGCAGCGCCACGCAGTTGGTGGGCTGGTGGTTGTGCAGGTACTGGAACCCCCAGCCTCGGACGTAGGACTTCTCGTACATCAGGCGCGACGCGTTGCCGATCACCTGGAGGAAACGCTCCTGCTGGCCCTTGCTCAAGTACTCGTACAGGAAGTCGTAAGCGGTGGCAAACCCGACCAAAGAGTGCGCCAAAGGAACCTCATCCCAGGGGGCGTCTTTGACCAGCCTGCAACACAGACGACAACACGAGACTGAAGGCGAGGCAGAAACGTGTGGAGCTTAAAAACAAAACATGCAACGGTAAGCAGGTGTGAAATTTTCACTCTTTAAATGAGACCTAAATGCTGCGTCATGAACAAAAAAGCTTTCCTGTGCAAAGCCTTTTAATAAGCCTAAACACAGCCGTAAAACGTCTATTCACTGTCAAAGCAAAAAATAAAGTCGCTAAGTAGCATTTTACACCACAGATACAGCTGCACCAATAAAGAGACGTAGAAAGTGAAGCATGTTGCAAATTCTCTCCTGGTGAACAGGCACTGGGCTTTAAGAACGCTGACTTCTGTAAAGTGCTCGTGTCGTAAAAAGGTGAGCGGTACTCTCCAACCATTCTGGCTGCTTTAATTAAAGAGAAATTAACTTCAGATGTGGTGATTTACTGAGGCTTTCTTTCAAATTAGTTTATGAAAAAAAATTGTATTGTTATATTGCTATTGTTTGTTACTCTCACTATCAAGTTTCAACAAGTGGCTAATGTTGTTTATATGTTACAACGGAGCTAGCGAGTGCAAGTTAGCATGACCCACAGAGTCACAAAGGCCTTATTTATATACTGTAATTGCCCTTCAACTTTCTATATATTATAACCATGCTGTATAATCTATATCGTAGGTTAAGTTAGTATTTGCTACAAGCTGTACTTGATATTAGAAGTTGAAATCTTCATGACATTGACAAATTTAAGCAATGATTAATTCGTTAGCATTCAAAAAAAAAACAACAGCTGAAAATTAAAAGGGAAATTACAGTATTTTTACACCATTGAGATATTTTTCATACAATCAAAAATTCATAATTTCACTACTTCCCTTCGCCCCTTTTTACACAAAAATTAGCAGGTATACGCAGGTTTTTTAAATGTGGGTAGAGTGAGTTTCTAGCCGTCGTGCAAACTGGTAAAACGGATCTGTAATGTCTTATCCCCGGGTTGGTGCTCCGGTAAGTGTCCGAGCCTCAGTGTGAGACACTTCGATCGGTGAATGTGTGTTTTTGAAACTTATTGCGGAGCTGCAGCTTCACTCTTTCATCCCAGAGCGCAGTGTAGCCGCGGTGTCTCTGGCTTAACAGGTGACAGGTGTGTGTTTAAGCTCTGAGAAATGTTACAACAGGAGAAGATGCCAAAATTAACATGTTCACAGCCACTACCCCACACCCAACAATAATATTGTAAATTGTGATATTTGGGCTGGGACTGAATCGAGATACATTTTGGATATCACCCAAACCTACACAACATATATCAGAGCAAGCTGTGGGACACTCCTACAGCTTTCTAATGCTTGTCACTGAGTCTGACCATAAGTAAACACAGAGAGTAGCATCCTGGAACAGCCATTAGGGCTAATTTGCCAGCTGACCTCACCATCCTGCCATTTTCATCAGCGCATGCCAGTTTGTTTCCATGTATGAGGCTGACTTTGGTTACAGTGTCCTCTAAGAAAACTCATAACACACTTTTGTAATGTCATCTTTCCAACTGTTTAGCTGAAATCTCTGCTGCCTAGAAAAACAAAAAAACAGTTTAGTCAGTTTCTTCAGCTGGTGACTTAAAACCCATTATGGTCGGATTTCTAAGAGAAAATTTAATTTGTTCACACAAATTAATAAATGTAACAATATTCAACATATGTTTCCTGTATATTAAAAGGGATACAAGTGACAACACAACATTGTTTAATAGGTATTATTTAATCAACTGATCTGTGTAGATAAGTAGAAGAAAAGTGATATTAAACAGATAAATATCTGACTTAGCTGGTGATAATTGAGAGAAAATAGTTTACCTTTTTATAATTTTAGAGCATCTGTTTTGGTGCTTCTATTAATCCCTCTCTCTGTGAGGTCTAGTTCTGCTTGTACAAGTGGCAGTGTTTTCATAAAGTGCATACTTCTGAATGCACCACCAAACTTCTGCTTTCAATCAGCTGAATTGGACTGTACCAATTGGGAATGGGGGGGGCCTGACCTGATTGAGATTTGGTTCGATTTAGTTTCCTTACTATTTAGTTTACAGTAATTGTTGCTTTTGTTGTATTAGTGACATTTATATAATTGATTATATTGTTTAAAATAGTTATTTGTAAGTTTTGCTATAAATAACGTTAGCATTAACAGCTGTTTACTTATCAGTCTAGAAGCAACATTGTGAGTTCAGCATCAAGCTTCATTCCTTTACTCACCAAGAGGCTGTCTCCACAGGAGACTTCTATTTCTATCACTTCTTTTCTTCTAGTGAAGTTAGCATGCTAACCAGCTAGCCCGGCCCTTTAACATTATAGATGGATATATTGTTGATGTTGTACCATCCATGCTACTGCTTCCATCAAGTATGCTTGCCATCTGTAAGTTGTGTGCCTTGATTCCACTAACAAGATTTTTATTTAACTAAAAATCTTCTGTAAAAAAAATAACAGAGCTCTGAAAATGTGTGCGTTATTATGTCGTGATTTTGAATGAGGTTTCTTCTGGAGCGGACCCCTTTAGTTCAGCTCTCTATAGACCCTGACTCCTGAGCAACTCCCTGAAACTTCCATCTGCTCCATTAATTTACAAGTAATTAAACACATGATAGACTATGTCAGTGATATTTGGGCAGGTTCCTCCATTTGATGTTGGTAATACAGTTTCCCCTTGTTAAGTGGCAGCTGACGTTTATTTGAAAATCGCTTCCTGCATAGTCACGCCAAGGGATTAAACTTCTTTATGCTGCAGTTTGCTCATATGGCAAAAAGGAAAACTGTAATAAAATTACTGCCAAGTCACTGCTTGACTGTATATCGCATTATTCCAAAGCACACAAAGTCTCACTTCAGTGTGTTTGCAGACTGTAAAAAAAAAAAAAAAAGAAATGGGGGGGAAAACGAAGCAGGCACCAGTATGCCACAAAGTAGAAGTTCCCCATCGGAACATGGTTCGTGGAGCTGCTGCAGACATAATTGAAGGTCATGAATACCACAGCTGACTGATTCCTGGAGCCACTCTGCAGAAGCCCTCAGAGGTTCAGTGACCATAATAAAAGTGCGGCCAAGGAGAAAACTCAGTGTGTTGTTAAGACGTGAAAACACATGCTCAGTGGCTTCTCGTTTCTGCACTGTGGCACACATAATGATATTGTGAAAAATGTATAACACGGCACCATCTAAACCCCCACCACCACCACCCCCAAACCCAACCCCAAGAAATAAGCCACTGGAAAATCCCCTTCTTTCTGTTCAATGGCCGAAGGGAACGCAGCAGCCATGCAGCAAAATGAGAAGGATTAAGCTGCTAGACTCCCCTCCCTCTCTGCATGAAGGAGGAGGGAGGAGGTACCTGTAAGAGAGGGGATTGTCCCACATTTCAGCCAAAAAACAGAGTTAACTTGGTACCTGATATTGTAATATTTAACACGTTCATCCATCCTTCTGCCGCTGTTACAGGCTAACACAGAACATGAGTTACCAGGTGATCGGGGAAAGGTGTTAATACTGTGAGCAACACAACAGGTTAGTCTATCCAGACCACTGGGAACGAGCGCTTCTGTGTAGTGGTCTGGTGATGCTTCCTCTACTACTGGATCGATCTGATAACGAAATGAAAAACAACAAACGCAGAGCTGATTGACTCTTACAAAAACTTCTATAGAATCAACAAAAAAATCTTGTAACCAGGATTTATGGAGAAAAAAAAGTAAAAGTATATTTTTTGAGTATCTTCACTTTACTGAAGTATTATCTTTATTGTGACTTTTACTTCACTACACTTAAAAGGCAAATATTGGACTTTTGACTCCACCACATTTCTATGAAGCACTCTTACTTTGAAGCAGAGCTTTAAGTCCGTGGAAAGAATTTTATTTTATTTTGAAAATGTAAGCATGTTCATCACAGGAGAAAAAGATTCTTTATCAGAGCACCGTTCATTAAATGGCCTTATCTGAAGTCCATGTTCAAAAGTTTAGAAATAAATAAATAAAAATTCCTTTCGTTTTAAATGTTTGCTTTGTTTACTACGACCAAAGAAATATGAAAACAATTGCTCCTTTATGTTGATTTAATTGTGTTTTTATGACCATCTCTACACCTTTGTATCGTACTCTTTTTATTCTATAGGTTCTACAGTCAGTAGGTAGTTTCAAACTCAACTCAAGTAAGAAATTTGACTGAACAACTATAATTTAAGCTTATAAACTTAGTATTTGTGACTCAGGACCTTCAGTATTTGGATCAAGTAGTTTGTGAAAGTTCTGCCGAATAAATTTTTATTGCTGTTAATCCACATATTTAGGTAAAGTTTATTTAAATTAAATTAAATTAAATTTGTGCATCACTGCACAGTAAATGATTTTTGTACATATTTTGAAAATCAAATCAGAGTATTACTGAGGAGAAGTCAGTACACTGTAGAGAGCTGATTCTGTGAATGTATGTAAATGAACAGTAGGTTACCATGGATCCCAACGCCGTATGCAACCGTTCTCCCAGCATCATTTCTGAGACCTTCACTCCTTTAGTCCTTTCAATAAAAGCTGTGCAGAACTTGGAAGCAGTGAATGGCTGTAATCCACTTCTCAGCCATTTTGCACTTGCCAGCCAGAACTAATGTTCATTGAACTTAATCAAATTGTTAGGGAAATACGGAAGCGCTGTTGACGGCCGACGCTAGCATGAGGTTCAGGTCCGTGGCCGACTCTGAAAAGCAGAAGGCTTGTCGAGACACGGGCTGAAAGGATGGAGTCGGCTGACTTGTTGATTGCACTTCACACGGTGTCAAGTATTATTAAAAGTCCCACATAGTATAAAGGTAGATTATAAAGCAGGTCTAGGTTCTATATTAATACTGTGAAAGTGTGAAAGAGGTTTTTGTTGAAATCTTCTATAATTTTAATCAATCACAGTCACTCACACTCACCGACCTGTTGTTACTAGAGCTCCGGAGAGAAACCTGAGAGACGGAAAACTACACTGAGATGGTTTTTGGTTCTTAAAAACACAAATATATCTACTTATGGATCAACACTTCTTTTTTTGCTAAAGGTTCCTACATATTTTTCTTTAAATATATGTGAATAAAAAGCTGCAGTTGTAATACTTCAGTGGGATAGATGGGACCTTTAATTGTGAGCTACACTGAGAAAAAACCCAGGGAGCACCTACCACCCCAGACCCAAAATTAGCCGCCAAAATCCTGGGTTTTATATTAATCCATTAGTTATAGACAGACAGGTGAGAAATTAAAAGAAAAAAAACTGAAAAAGAAACAGGATAACAAAGCTCCCGTCTACAGGACACGAGGGGTCACTGAATGGTTTGATACTGTGGGGATGAAAATGATACGAATCATATGCTGTGACCTTCATGATGGGAGATTTTGGAGCGACATGTCAGCGCTCTCCACCACCATCATTGTGGAATCAATGCATTGCGCACCATGCGAGCCGTTTTAACTACTACTCTACTCAAGAAACGAGCCCTGTTGACAGCAAGGTCAAGCAAATCACAGAGGTGCCTAATCCAGAATTAGATCTATATTATTATATAATATAAATATATATTATGTAAAGTTTTACAGAAGTTCTTAACATATTTAGTGAGCTGTATTCAAAGGGGTTTTAGCTCACTGTCTGTTCCTGAGAGTCGATGTTGACATCAGCTTGTTGTGGTTTCATTCGGACGAGTTCACAAATGTTGCTGCATGTTGATGTCTTTAAAAACATCAGAGACCCGCTCATGAAAATTACCTTCATCTGCTCTTATTTGCTGTGACGCTCAAACGCAGCAGAAACAGAATCACGGTTAAAAACAGGACTTCAAGACTCGCAACACATTTTCTCGTCGGCCGTTTTGCAGCTGTGTTCAACCGCTGGAACCTCAGGCCTGACATGTGCTTCACCATGTCAAAAACACAAAACTGACGAGTTCCATATTAAAGCATCTTACGTCCACACTTGCTAACACTGACTGATTCAGTCTTGTATGTTGAAATGAGGACATATTTTGCCAAAACCCCCGGGCCCTCAGAGGTCCCCCCAAAGAGGCAGTTGGTTTGTGGAAATATGTACAACTAAAGTACAGTATTAACGGATATGATAAGCGCTTGAGGGCAGATCCTGCTTTATTAACTCAACATGTCCAAATCTAATTTAATCTAGAATTTCATATTTTAGATTATGTCGTGTTTACTCGGTGTATATTTCTACATTAAATCTTCTTTAGTCAGATTACGACACTGCAGTCCTGGGGCTCTTTATACATACTGTGCACTGTACACCGGTGGTTCCCACCCTGGGAAAAAGGTCAATCTCAAGGATGGTGAGATGATTTTTAGGATAGAAAACCAGAAAAAAATATTTCTGCAAAACTTTCTGACTTTTAAAGGTCCCATATATTACTCTTATCCTGTGTTTTATTTGAAGTGTTGATCCATTTGAAGATACATTTGTGGTTTTAAGAACCAAAAACCATGTCAGTGTAGTTCTACATCTCCTGTCTCTGGATTCTCTCTGGAGCTCTAGTAACAACAGGTCGGTGAGCCAATCAGAAGAGAGGAGGCTCTGAGCCTCTCTTCTGATTGGCTGACTGTTTTCTGAGTGATCCAATAACCATATAACAGATTTCAGGTAAAAACACTCAGAGAAACCAAATCCTGCAGGGGTTGGATGGTGGGTCCAGGTGGCCCAGGCTAGTGACTGCTTTGTTGTGACATCACAAAGTTACAGAAGTCCTGACGGCTGGTTTTAAGGCTCAGTTTCTGAATACAGGCTGTGTGCATTTCTCTGTGGACTGAGGCTTTGATACTTTCACAGTATTAATATAGAACCTAGACCTGATCTATAATCAAACAACACATGGACATCTGCCTTTACACTATGTGGGACCTTTAAATTTGTGAATATTTCAGCTCCATGTGCCTTTAAAACTATTTAAAATAAATGTGACTTAGCAATATTCAAAACTAACAATTAGCAATTAATCAATATTGAAAATAATTGTTAGCTGCAATCCTAAACACAAATATACACATTTAAACTCTCCCTGATCAAATCTAAAATTACAGACTTGTGAAGATATTTGTAGAAGGTTAATCAGGAAAATCTAAGAATGTTAAGTGAAATGCAGGACCCCTTAGATAATGCTAACAATTAGGGCAAAGTGGATTCAGTCCCTGTCTGGTATTCAGCTCACATCTGAACATTTCATTTCCTTTCATCGGGGGTGCATGTTCAGGAGACAGCTGCTAAACATATTTCCTGGACCACAGACTTATCGGACCACAATGCATCTTTACCAGAGCTCTGCCCACAGAGAAAAATGAGAGGACTCTGGGAATGGGACTGGATAGAAAAGCCTCCGGGGGGGGGGGGTTTAGCATTAATACCAAGTTGATGCACACACAGGGGGGTGGAAAGAGATATCAGGTACCATCTGTGAACTCCACTGACTTGATTTCTAAGAAGAACAACAGGCCTCAAATCTAATTGATCCCAATTAAATAGATGAAATAATAAAAAGACAGAAAATCTACCAACTAGGCTGAGCCGCCATCCTCTCCATGTAGTCCTTGGCCAGGTCGAGGGCCCCGGCCCTGTGAGGGTAAAGCAGGCAGAACATGGACAGCACACCCAGGTTGTTTCCGTACACCTCGTTCCAGCGGGCGCTGAACTCCGCGGGGCTCCAGGGGGGCAGGTACCCCTCCGGGTTCTCCAGCATGGTTTCCCCAGCCTCACGGATCCTCCTCGCCATGTCCCGATGAGTCCCTGTGGCTGCGTACTGCAGCTCCTCCACATCCCCCCGACTGAAGTACAACATGGGATGCCCATCATAGTTGCCTCCCATGAAGGGGATTCCTCCGCTGGGGTCCACTTCCGTTGCCGCCGCCGCCGCCGCCTCCACCGCCACCACCGGGGCAAGCAGGGGCCACAGCAGACTTATGAAGAAGACTGTGGGGGCCCCACGGGTGTGGGTTCTCATCGTCTCATCAGAGAGGAGACCGTGGCATTGCCGAAGGAGCTCAGCTGAGAGGGAACAGTGGGGGAAGAGAAGGATTTGAGAAAGCCAGCCCATATTCTGCACAAAAGCCCTGCATTCCTTGAATAATTAGATACAGCTGTAGTTCTGATGATGCAGGCTTTCCATACTGATGTAGGCCGTGAATGAGCAGCACGGTTAAAAAGTGGCCACAGCACTGTCACATGAAGCAGGAGTCACTGTTGTTAAAGTCAAAACATCAACAGGTTTCAATTTCCTGTCTCTAATTCTAATTTCTTTATCATTCCCAAGAACGTGCGTGCAATTAACCACATGCATGTTACAAATGGAGGTTGTGTTGCACCTTTGCACGTTGCGTTACTTCATATTCACCCCCCCCCCCTAAATTTGGTTTTGATCGCTTTTGTGAGACAAGTCTAGCCATGCACACCCAGATGTCCAGACGAGCAGAGCCGGAGGTCATAAAAGGCCCAGTACTGCAGTAACACGACTCTGCTCGACTGAAACAAGCTCTAAAAACCAAAGTGCTGCGCTTAACAGAAAGACAAGAGTTGGCCCAGCGTCTCCGCTCTGAACATGAGGGTAAATTCCATGACCTTAGTGGAGCTTCTGGCAAAGGCCTGGTGGAAAACCATTTGGTAGTGATTTAAACGACGTCTAGACTGGAGTCCGGTCTAATAGGTGTGAGCTGTCAGGGCTGTGTGTGTGGAGTTTTATGTTGTGCCTGATAAACAAGTCGAGGTACATACACATGCTTCTCCTCCTGAGGGTTAGTTTTGAGATTCGACCTTGTGAGGCGAACACGAGGACGGTCGACGAACCCGTCAAGACGACTCTGGACTAAATTATCACAGGAGAAGCAGCTGTGTCATGAGCCAAGGAACTATTTTTTACAGAAGACGCTCTCTAAGACTGAATCAGACTAATCTTAAACTGACTCGCTTTAAGTTGCTTCTCTGAATTCAGTGGGTAATATTTAAGAAGCGACTCACAGCAGGTCTGAGCTGATCAATGATTTAATTGATTAGTCATGTGACAAGCAATTAAGAGATTAACAGTCAAATAATTTATCAAGCAAAAAAAAATGTGCAGGTTATGAGCTCTTACATGAGAGGATGTGCTGACGTTCTGTTTGACATCATTGTAATATGTCAAATATAACTGACTTTAATCTTTTAATCCTGCACTTTAATGAGACATTATCTATTTTATAATCTGTGTTTTTATACTGTTTTCTTATTATACTTTTATCTTTTGTTTCTGTTCGGCACATTGCATGACCTCTGGGAATGATAATGTCCTACACAAATAAATGTGCCTTGCCTTGAGCTCTGGGAAGTTGCGATGGCATTTTTCTAACTATTTTTGAAACTAGATAGTTAATCAGAAAAACAATAAAGAGATTCTGCAAGTTGCATGCCTAAAATAATATGTGGCAAAAGAGAAAGACTGGGTCATTTAGAGCATGGGAATCACACATCAGTATATTGTGAACACTAACTGAAATGTGTGAGTTGCACAGAATATTGAAAAGTGTCATGCATCAAAAGACACTTCGCATGTGTTTGCACTGCGATCAATACCAAGACCTTCTTCTTTGCTGATCTATTTGTTGGACAAATAAAGTCAAATTTAAGTATAGTGAACACATAAACAAACACCAGCTTGTGAAATAAGCTTTTAACTGAAGAATCAATCCTCCATTGTTGTTGTAAAAGCCCCCAGAGTTCCTTAAAGTTAGTTATAGTCCTGTTTAAAGTGTCTCTGTACTTGTCAGGTACTGGAGTCTTTCTATTGTGTCAGAGTTGTAATATTACTGTTATTTTGTCCTTCTAATTTTGCATAAAAGCTATTCTTCTTGTATTGATAAAGGGATTATTGTAGTGAAATAGCAAAAAAAAAAGAAGAAGAAAAACAAGAAAAGTCATTGTAAAAAATAATAAGCTAAAAGAAATGACCATTTAAAACCAGATTTGTACCATTTGTAACTTCCCGTGCTTAAAAAAAAGTCTAGTGCTTCTCAAATGAATGATTTAAACATGTCAGTCAACATCGTTTCACAGTTTTACGACGGTACAACAGCAGATGTTTCACTCTCAACCACCAGAAAGTGTCATGGTCTTTACCCACAGAGGCAACTCCTCCATCTTCTTCATGGGAATCAGATCCTGCAGTTACAACTTTTTAACTTTTCCTTCGTGTCCGTCTTTCAGTTTCATTAACAGGCCACATGTCACCCGACTGCGCCTGTTTTCAGTTTTATGAATCGCTCTCCACCAATCGGCGAAGTGTTTTTTTTTTTTTTTTTAAAACACTAATATCAGTTTATCGATGGTATTGATAATGCTATAAAAAAAAAAATATCTGCGCACAACAGTCGCCTTGTTCCTGCCGCGACCGCGAAAAAGCCTCGGGAGCAGTGAAGGGAAAAGAGGTCTGAACGTTACCTGTCAGAAGCGGTGCTCACAAATCCGTGTTGCCGTCCTCACAACTGTCATTTCTTCTTCTCTTGTCACAGCGGTGGTGAGGGGTTTCTTCTCTTTTTTTTCCTTTTTCTTTTTTTCTTTTTTTTAAACAAAGGTTATCAATATGTTTGAAAAGTTTGGTTGTTTTTTTTGTTTTTTGTTTTTAGGGGCGAAGCAGAGTTAGAGAGCGGAGGGAAAGAATGTGTGAGTGCGGAGGGAGCGTCATGCTGGCGAATGAGGAGGGGCAGCAGGGGAGAGAGGCTTAAAGGAGACCTAATGAATTAAGTGGATGCCCTCCTCCCACTCTGCTACATCAACTAGGTACTGCACTAAAAAAAGTTCAAAACTAATCCACACAGGAGATACACAGTGGTAAGAGTCTACTTCTACATGTTTGACTTGGTTCAGACTTAAAAATAAATCTCCAAACATAAATATTAGACCATTTTGCCATGTAGGTTGAGTCTTGTCTCCTTGCTAGCTCCAGTTTGTACATCCAGTGTAGTTTTGTATTTGATGATGATTTAAAATAAATAAATACATAGAAATTAAATTCAATAAACTTTATTTGTCAATTTAAAAGGCGCATGGAGTAGACAAAATACTATACTATATGTAAATATAATAAGAAGGACAGAAACAAGACAACATGGGAAATATACCATCATTAGTGCAATAAATAGTGTACACACAAATAAATAACTGACTGTACTAAATATGATAAAAGAAATGGCTTTACGACTGCAATAAAATAAACTACGTGACATATCTACAGTGTAGTGTGCATCTGGCATGTGACATATATGAGGTGTAACGTGGACAGGTAGCAGGTCACTTGATAGCCACTTCTGTTCTGCACACATTTCTAGAAACCCTCAAACTGACCCTGCAGGCACACAGCTGGCCACCAGCTTTGTTGACTGAATGGAGGTTGTGGAGTTATTATTAAAATTTGATATCAGGACATCGTCTAATGCCAACGTCAGTTTGATCTGGAATACTGATGTCAATCCAACGTCTTCCAACCCAAGTAGCAAAATACCCATACACAAATGTAATATATGTGCATATATTGCATTTCCATATATGAAACATATGTTCAAATACAAAAAAAATGAACTATATGAAACTTAAATATTTAAATATATGCACATATAAAAATTTTACAATGGGTATTTCGTATATGTTATTATATATTATATCTTCATATATCCAGAGGATGTACTGTATATGTGTGATAATAATATATCCCCTTATAGGTGATGTATAAGGCAACATCACTCTTGCTATAGGGACTAGTATGTCATATATTACATTTCTTCATGGGTAAATCCGGCCAATACTTGGGCCACATGCTTATTTTCTTCTGGCCCAGTATATGCCCGGGTTCCACGGCCTGAATTTGCCCCTTATACAGCATGATCGTCAGATGCTACTTCCACATCTGGACCTATTCTGGGACACACACAGAAAATCTTGCGGCTGTCAGACAATATCGGAGGATCACAGCCAGAATCTGCCCAGATGTGGAAGTGTATATAGGCCAGACTTTGGCTGAGGAGGCAGGCATATGTTGTGCCAGAAGTTTCCTTTAGCTATCTTGGAAACGTCTCATGCCAATGCCATACTGACGTCTGCTAAAAGTCACAATGACAATTAGCCAAGGTTGGATTTTGACATCAACCTGATATTCATTAGTCCAACATCTTTTTGATGTCCGCCGCCTGCTGGGGAGAAAGTGTAGCTTTTAAACACATTTTTCCTCTTATAAATGAAATCTTGTCTTTATAAGCAATAAAACAAATACTTTCAACTGAACTGATTGTACTACAGGAAAAAAAAAGAAGCTTCTTGAATAAACCTCTGGGAAAATTAACAAGGCAGCTCTGGTGTCAGTAATTTTGTCAACCTTGTAGTCATTAAGAAGGCTCTCAGTCATAAAACATTAAATATGTAATGAATCAGTATGCTCAACTCACAGTGTGCTTATCTGAATCCTCAAACACAGAGACCAGTAGACCAGTAAAACATTGTTGTAGAAGAGTAAATGGATTCGGAAATGTCGACAGTGATAAGGATCAACAAGGTATCTGGGGAGGGTACACAGGGGCTTTTTGTCATCAGTCTAAAAATTGATATAAGTTTAGTTTTTAAAAGAAGTCTGATACCTGAATGAAAGGTCAATTGGAAAACATTCATGACTATTCATATTCAGATAGCAGAGAGGTTTTAGCTGTCAAATCACAACAGCTGGGAACTACAGTGCCCTACAAGCCCAAAAATATTGAGACCAGAATATGACATTTTGACATCTGTTTCAGTATCAGCAAGTATTGTGCTCTTGAAATTTATAACTTCAGTCAAAACAGCCAGAGCTAGCTCTTCAGAGAGACAGCCAACTACTAAAGCTACATCAAGTGAAAGCTAGCTGTAGAGAAGCTACTAAGCTAACCCTAGCTAATGCTAAATTTACTTTTTCCTGCGCTCAGTTTGCAGTTGAAAAACGTCACATTCACATTTTGGCAATTCAATATGTTAACACACAGCGTAACTAATGTGGCAGTAGCTAAATCTTATGATGAAGAAGAAAAAAAAAAACAGCTAAACTTTGTTGTGGCTAAAAGCTAACTAGCCTAGCTTATAAGCTGTAACTGCCACTTTTGACTCTAGTGGAATTCATCATGATTAAGTTGCTCTAAAATGAAACAAATGAAAGCATCACAACCTTTCTATCTTTTAAACAATTTTTTGGCCAACCTAAAAACTCTTTTTCTCATCTTGACTGTTTGTATAGCTACTGCTTTCTGTCTTTGTAGGGCAGTACAACTGAACCCTAATGAGGGACTGGTGTGAGACAGGGCTTTGACTCTGCACAGTCATCCCCTAAAGAAATGCTGCAGAGTAGTTCAATGACCTGTGATGGTCTGATGGCCCCATTAAACCTGTTCAACTCAAGTCCACACAGCCACAGTAAAAGTCGGGTCAGTTTTATTTACATAGTGCCAGATCATAACATAATATATCTGAGGGCTCTTTTGATATAGAGCAGGTTTAGAACGTACTGTTTACAATATTATTTACAGAGACCCAAGATTCACCCGTGTCCCCAAGCATTTGGCGACAGTGGCAAGAAAATACTTTCTTTTAACAGGAAGAAACCTGGAGAAGACCTGGGCTCTGGGCAGACAGCGAGAGAGAGAGAGAAACGGAAAGAAAGCAGAGGGAAAGTGAACATTGTACAATGCAAGTACCACATATAGAGATATAATAATAATTGTAGCAGTGGGCGTTGAGCAGGATCACAGATCCGGAGGCGGAAATACCAACAGAAAGCAACAGGAGGAGAGAGAGGAGAAAGCAGAAAACTACGGGGGAGAGACGAAGCCATGTTAATAACATCAATTAATGGGATATGAAGGAGTACAGAGGGAGAGGGAGAGGAAGAAAGAGGAGCTCAGTGTATCAGGGGAAGTCCCCCAGCAGCCGAGGCCTATAGCTTTATAACCAAGGCTCACCTGAGCCTGCCTCAACTATAACCTTTACCAAAATGTAAAGTTTAAATCTAATCTTAAACGTGGAGACGGGGGTCTGCCTTCCAGACCTTTTTAGCAAAGTTATAAATTTGTTTTAGTGTTTGAGGATAAATCGGTAACAGTTGAGAGCAGGAGGTGGTGAATTTTGTCTGTAAGAGTTAAAATTTTATCATTAAAGAAGCTCATGGAGCTACAGGAATACATGGCTGCAAAGAAACATGGGGTTCTTTTTATTTGGCTCTATTAATGAGGAGTATTAGTCTGCTCTGGCATCTCAGGCAGCCTTCCTATATGGCGAGATTCCTCCAGATTGGTTTTGTGATGTTTGCTTTAATTTGTCACAAGGTACAAGGCCTTTTTTTTGCTGAATTTCACAAAGAACACTGAGAAACAGGAAGCTTTATGTAAGAAAATTGTAGAACATTTTATTTAATTGACAGTACTTCAACACTTGAACACAGAATTTAACTTTCCCTGTGTTTTCAAGGACATAAGACCACAAATTAATCCAACATAAGGCAAATGTGCATGTCAAATTTTCCAGGTCAGATGAGAAAAGAAAAGTACAATCACCACAGCTGTATGCATAAAACACTTGCACACACAGCACAAGAAATAATTCACTTTGGATGACCAATCTCACATACACGCTGACAGCTGTGTGCTGCTTATTGTCAAAATATTCCCTCTTCAATTGTGAGATGATGGTCATCTTAAAGGAACACTTCGACATTTGGGAAATCCTCTTGTTTAACGATTTACCTAAAACCAAATGAGAAGACTGAAACCAGTGTCATCTCTGTGCGCTTGGCATAGAGACAGGTCTGGCACGCCTAGCCTAGCTTAGCACAAAGATTGGCTAGCTAGCAGCTAGCCAAAAAAAGCTGGTCTGGCTCTGTTACTAAGTACTTTCAAAAAACTCCATCCGGTTTTAATTGCACATTGAAGCTTGTTAAAGTAAAACTTGCTAACCGTGCTGAACAGTTGACACCGAACCACCTGAGAAGTAACACTGAAGATTTCCAGATTTTGCCACTAGTTCAAAAAGTCATGGACCATGATAAAGCTGTTTGCTGGCTTTGTTTAAATTATTCAAAATAAGTATTTGTTGGTTATCATTGTGGCTATGTCAGGTTTATACCAGAATCTTAATGAAAATGTTCTCTGAAACAGAAGCGTTGAATATCTAACCTTCAAATCCAAACTCGATGTGGGTAAATTTGATCTGAACTAAACCAAGAACCGACCGAAGAATTATAGCACATAGCAAGTTTGCTTGGATCCACTCAGGCCTCAGGAAATATGGACCTGCAGACCCAAGACAGAGTGGAATGGGACCACACCTGGTTGGTTTTCAGTTACTAACAACAAAGTAGATGAATGAAGACTTCTACTTTGCGCACAGTCCCAACTCTGTTGCCAAACGAACCTGGGAACTCATGGAAGTGACTCTTGAATTAGTGACAAGTTTTGCTAGCTATCAAGACCAAACACTGTCGAATGTTTTGTCCAGTCTTGGTGCTAAGTTACGCTAACGACTTCTAGCATGCGCTGAGATGAACCTGATATCAGTCTTCCGCGACAGAAACAAGCAAACTTCCACAGATTTGCCCCAAACTGAGTGTTCCTTAAATATTATGGCACAACTTAGTCTATGCACACCGACAAAATAACCATTCAGAAGTCGGTTAAAGCATATCTCAATCTGGTACTGCATATAAATGAAGCACAAGTTTTTTTTGTTTGTTTTTTTTTTACACAATCACTCAAAGAGCACATGTCACCTTTGCACCAAAAAAAAAAATTAATAATACAGAGAACATCTAGCATAGTCTTTATCATCCATTATTATTATTATTGTTTCCCAAGAGTTGTGTCTTTTGAAACAGCCAGCACAAAGGACGGCGTTGTGCCAGTTCTTTAGCAACAATGACCCGAAGGTTAACACCTTCCACGAAACTGACACAGTGGAAACATCAGACCTTAAACCTCATTTCAAGGTTACTAAAATGCATACAGTGAAACTATATTTAAAAAAAAAAAGAAAAAGTAAGACTTCACAATAACAGTGTTATACAGAAATACTGCCACAATGATTCCAAAGGACTTTTAAGGGACAAACACACTGTGACCATCTGGGTTTTGCTTACAGTAGATAACACTCTTGAGGTAATCACTTTAGGGAAAAAGAGGTGGTAAAATGTACACTTTATTCTGTAAAAGTTAAAACAATCTACTACTGAAAATAAAGGAGGGGGGCTTCACACATTAAACAATAACACTACATCTCTTATTATTACTGTATGCAGATACATACATACATACGTATTTCCACGTATACGGTACACTAAACCACGAAACGACGTTCAAATGTAGGCGTTATTACAGAGAGATACTGCAGCTTACATTCACATGGTTTCTCTGAACGGATGAGGAGTGTATGCTTCCTGTGCTCCACAGATGGCGGAGGGGGTCAGGTGGGAAACTACAGGCAAAAAAATGGAGGCACATTCCTCTCCTGAGGCAGAGGGGTATGGGAGAACTTTTTCTTTTTTTTTTTTCAAACTTTTTCCTTTTTTCTTTCTTTCTTTCTTTTTTTTTTTTTTATTTATTATGACAGACTCTCGCACCTCTTCAGCAAAGAATCCGGGGGCCTGGGGTAGTAGCCGGTGGTGCAGGGCTTGTCTGGAGAAAACCTGGGGAACTTGTAATCCAGAGGGAGATCTAGAAAGTTCAAGATCAAACAGGAGAAGAGTCAGCTGGGAGATATGAAGTACATGTACTGAACTATTGATGCTGACCGGTAAATGATCATGAGGAATGATTCGTTGTTCAGAGGAAAGGAGCACACTTTGTTCCTCACAGCAAAGTAGTAATCACTCGGTCCAGAGAATTTTTGACTCACCAGTGTTTTATCTTTTGCCTCCAAAAGAGACAACTCTGGCATACAAAAAATTATAAATTACAGGCCTGGAAACACAAGTGGGTTGAAACAGATGCAACACAGACCCTGGGCTGGGCAAATAACCGAAAAAATCTGAAAAACAACATTTAGAACCTCTAACGATTTAACTTTGCTCATCATGTCGGTTAATTCGGTTAATACTTTCCCCAATGTCGGCCTTTATAAACTGTCCTCTTGAAAAAAAAAAAATGCTCCCCTGCGTTCACTCAAAGAGAACTAATATATTTTAATTTTTTGGACTTTTGGAAACACTGCTGGACCCATTCTCTCTTTCTATCTGGAAAAAAGAAACGTCTTTGTTCATTACTCATGTCTTTAGATTTTCCAAAATCAGTTTGGAGAACCTCAGGGGTCTATTTTTAGCCCATTTTTATTTTCCCTACATGCTACTTCTGGACCATATTAATTGTCACGTCATCTCTTTACATCCTAACTAATGCGTTTTTACTTTTTAAAATGCATCTCTTACTCCACCCAGACAATACTACTGAAGCCTCCCTCTACTGCCGGTGACGCCAACGGCTCAACAAAAGAGAGAGAATGATAAGCGCCAAATTAATCGTTCATTAATCGGAATCGAAGTAAAAGTTTGAAATAACTGTGATATTGATTTGAATTCATAACGTCCAGCCCTACCACTTCCATCAAGGAAATCCAGGACATGAGAATCAGGACTTGTACTTTGATGAGGGAAACATTCGGCAACAGCTGTAGACAAAAGTGACGGCAGACCAACAGGGTTCGATGGAACTGGAGCAATTTCACTCGGATTCAGACTCGGCCAGTGTGAAAACAGCCCTGAGCTCATGGTTATATGCGAGACTGGCATCATTTTCTCCAGGAACTGCTCTGCAGCAGTGGCAGTTGGAGCTAATTCTAACTTTGGCTCCACATCTGTGTCTGGTTCAGTCCCTGTTTTGACTCTTGTGAGTGTTTCTGTGTCGAGAGATGAAGAAATCGTTTGATGTGGCAGATTGCGAACCACTAAAAGTTGAACATCAGATTGTTTTTTTCCGGTTTTTACACCATGAATTTGATTCTCATGCATGTTCTGTGTACCATATGGGTGTATTTAAAGGAATACACAGCCAAACATTTGATCAGTGCCTTGTTGAAGAAAATCAGATGTAACGTTTTGTTTTTTAGCTGTTTGTGGTTAGTACAAACTCAAAACATGCTAAACTGTTTACCTGTTGTCTTGATAAATTCAATATAATGTTCATTTCTATGACAAGCAGAATCATGTCACACTTATCACTCTGCTCTAGTTTCTCCCCTTGGCGATAACACTGTTTTCACCTGCTCTGCCATTCGTTCATTCGATTTTAAAGTACCGTCAATGAAACCGTAAAGCAGCTCATTTCGTATAGCCCTCCGTTGCTAATTAAATGAATGTAGAAGAAACACAATAATGAAATGATTTCACTGGGAAACCGTGAAGTATAAACTGGTTCTCTCTCTCTGTCTATCTGGAAAACAGAAAGTTCTGTAATTCCGTTAACATGTCTCTAAATTGGCCAAAAGTGGTTTTGGAGTACCTCAAGGGTCTATATTGTGCCCATTTTTATTTTCCCAATATGTTACCTCTAGGACCATATTATTAATTGTTATGTCCACGGTCAAAATGCTGCGTTCACTACAGGACTGTCTTGCTCTGTCATTATCGGTAAACAGTATATTTCTCCAAAGGTACGAGCTAATTTTATGATTCTGATATTGCGACATTAAAACCTGTAGCTAATAATCCATTAAGTTCGACTGCAACTTTGTTCAGTTTCTTTGGACTTTGCACACCAAAGGATTTTAGTCACTGGATGCACAAATCAGGAGACTTCATCTTTTCTGTCTGGGCCCTGAAACTCCACTTAGTCGAGTTGACATCTTCTTTTAAAATCACTTCTCAAATAAAACTTTAACAGTGGAGGTTATGCTAATTTAACCTCCCTCTCATTTTAGCTAATTAACTCACTTTGTCATTTCTAACTGCCTTGTTTTTTGATCGTCTTTTTTGCTTTCTAATCTTCATCTCTATACATTATCAGCATTTTTGTCCTGTTTTTTTCCCCCTGCTACTACATACCTGCTATGTGCTCAACACTAGGGATGGCCATGGTGCTGTATTTGTGAATGCAGTGGGAGCACCAGGTCAGTTTCTGGCTCTCCTCGTCCCCTCCTCCACTTCTATGTACGTCGACAAAGTAAGAGCCCCACTGGTTGGACACGGCGGAGGGCGACTTCATGCCCTGCTCCTGTTGGGACAATCGACACACAAACCAAACTGTGCGTCAAGATTCAGAGATTCACTCTCAGGCAAGTGCAGACATGATTAAAGGAAGTGGGAATTCCACCATGAGCACAGGGAATATAGGGAGACTTCAAACTGGCTTCGACCCAAGCAGCTTTGAGGGTTATTTTCAGAAATGGAATGAATCATTATTTCTGAGAAATCCCCCGCCGGCTTATTCATAATCACTCATACAACATGAATACATCTAAAAGGCAGAAAGAGCTGATAGCAGCAATGGCTGTGACAACAGGATGTGAAGGGAGGATGTGATAAGATACAAACCTCACAAGCCTCAAAAATACTGTTGTGCTTTGCACAATATCAACTAATGTCATCACAAACTGTTGCATAATATAGAGACAAGGAAAAAAAAGAAAAAAAAAGAAATCATGTTATCATGTCGTTGTGGAGATATGCACCAAATATATAAATATATCGATATCTAAATAAACGTGAAAAAGAACCAGAACCCAGAAAGTTGCCTGAGGTATTTTTTGAAGATGGGGAAAAGGCAACAGGGTGAAACACAAACCTCTGACCTGAATTAGCAGAGAAACAGCGACGCAACTCATCACAGAAGATACTCAACAACCCTTAAAGTGATAGTTGGGGTTATTTGACAAGAAGCTGAGTGATGTGTTTTAGCCACTTTAAAAAATGCCCGCTGAAAAAAGGACCAATAGGATGACCACGTGCAGAGCAGCACATCACTCCTGCTGCTTCTCCAAACTGGGAGAGTGCTGATCTGAATCCACTGCAGGTATTGATTGATTGATTAGTTTGATTGATTGACTTTATTTTCCACCTCAGTGGAAATTCGTCGGAAAAACTCCTTTCACCTGTTTTTATACTTGTTTACTCTCTCAGTCGGATTGCGCCCTAATGGATGACATCCACGGCAAAAACTGGAGAATCAAAATGGATAACTGGTGAGCGACAGGAAGAGTTAAAAGGAGAGAGTCAAGAGACAGATGGTGAAATCAAAAAGAAGGAAATTGAGCTTCCCCTGCTTTCAGTTCAGTCCTGAATCTCCAATCATTAACCAATTGCTTTGGCCTCTGTATTGTTATGGGGTCGCCACTATATCTGAGATTTTCATTGGGAAAAAGGTTGGACTATGAGACCAACACAAAACATCCCTTCAGGCAAAGCACATTACTTTTTTCTGTGTAACTAAACAGAACACTGTCTGCAGTGTGGAGCGCCTGCATGAGAATCAGACAGCTGCAGTGTTACTGCCATGCACCATCAGATTGAGTATTAAAGATAATACTGACAAATAGATAAACCATAGGAAGAGGAAGTCTTTGAAGACTCTAATCTTTCTCACCATCGAGATTTCATCTGTGCCAGTAATGTTGTTTATCTACTAATTTACATAACGTCTATATACAGTGGGCTGCAAGATCACAATTAGACAAATAATATAAGCACATTTGAACTCGCTTTGCCTGACAACAGATATTTTAAGCTTGATCAAAACAGTGTTAAAACAGCAGTCGACCGCTGGAAACACCACAAACCAACAGGAATATTTGTGCTCTGGACCTAATGGGAACTCTGGGGTGAAAGTGTAGACACACACGTTCCACGGAGGACAGTAGTTTTTGGGGCGGGGAGGCCCATTAGTAAATTTGTGCCCTGGGGCGTCTGTGGCTGATAGGAGTCATTATTAGAAATACGACAATGAAAACCACGTTGTGATAAACTGGTATCATAATGATCCTTCGATGCAGTTATTCATTAGTTCTGGATCTGGATCAGTTGGACTTCTGCAGGTCATTACTGTTTGGACTCAGCTCTGGTACCTGCACAGTGTTCAGTGAGTGGGATCAGAGGGCTCAGGGTGTATGAGGCCGTTTAAATACGTCTTTTTCTATCTGTTACACAATCTAAACAGCAGCTTTTGGACACTCCTTTGCATTTTGGGAAAAAAAAAACAAAAACAGGTCCACTCCTGGTTTCGTGTTTCTTGCTAAAAGACGACTCATCACTTTCTGACTGTCAGGATTTCAGCGTCCTGCTGGTTAATGTTAGAGATGCACCGATTCCAATTTTCTGGGTTGATTTCGCTTTTAGCCGATTCAGATTTTCTCTCTCAGATCTCTAACTGACCGTGACACAAACGTTTCATGTGTTCACAATAAAACACTGACTATTAACTATTACATAACTAGATGAATGTCTCTCTTGCTCTAAAGGAGTGTAAGCAAAACTCCTTTTTTTCGTTACAACTCAAGGCACACGTGTGCGAGCTGCAGACGCACAGATGAGGTCGGGGGTGTGGCCTGAGTTTTAGCTGCTTTGCCTTTGCTGGCTTCTTGTTATTGGAGTTGATTGATGGTGTTTTAAGTGTCTGATTAAGTTTATTGCTCCAAGTGTTTTCGTGGTTATTCCTCCACGACTTCCTTTGGCCTTTACAGGTATTACAAATTGCGAGCTACGTCGACGGCATGTTGTGTGTGCGTGACGTGAACCACAGGGCGGCGCAGAATCTCATCGGATATCTGAGCCAGATTTAGCCGGTCACCAATCACAGCCGATCGCTCACAGCGGACAGATCAAGAGCAATGATCAAAAGTGATCTTATCATCTTTTTTTATTCCACGCATTCTTCTTCCTTCACCTCCATTACCCACAATGCAACTCAGTCAGAGATTGAGGTGTGTTACGTTAGTAGCAGCTAATGTAGCCTGGAAAGCTCCTTTTAGACATTTATCACATTTCACATAAAAGACTTTTTACAGCTGTTTTCAATCTGAATTATGTGGAACAGACTTTGACGTGTAAAATGAACGGACATGCGCTTTAAAGTCTACATCACCAGTGACTTTAAAAAACTTACCCACAATCCTCTCTGGGAGCTAATATACACATACAAACACACACTTGATGATGCAAAAGAAGCTTGTAGGTGTGTACTGAAATGGTGGCGGTGGCTCAGAAGGAAGAGGCTCACAGAGGTGGGGGTGGGGTTGGGGGTTGGGGAGCGAGGATTGTGCTGGGTGGGGGAACCGGCCGCTAAACGGAAACAGCTGCTTCAGTGAACTTACCTCAAACTTTCCCTTTTTCTCCAGAGGCTCCACTTGGGCCTCATTAGACATTGCCGCGTCGCTCTTCGGGATCCCCTCCCCCTCCATCTCCTCCACTATCATCACCGTTTCCCACTTCCCGAAGCTGCTGGCGGGGAACATGTCCGACCTCATGCTGTCTCCAAAATACACCACCTGCAGGGCGAAGACGACAAGAGGACAGAAAAGGACAGCTTTTTAAAAAAAAAATGTTTTATTGTCGACCGCAACGTAAATGTTTCAACGCATATCCCCCCTCCCCCCTCCCCCTGGGTGAGCCAGACCAGACACGATGAGTCTGCAAAACACATTACATCCCCTTTGACCATCACATCTCTTTTGTGTCCTCCGCCTCTGGAAAGAAAAGCAAGTTGAGGCAGGCTTCACTGAGACGCATTCCAACACTGAAGTGCAGGAACACACCAGCTCACAGCTTCAGATCCAGCTCCCTTCAGATGGGAGAGGAAATGGAGTGAGGAGGAGGAGGAGGAGGAGGAGGAGGGGTGGAGATGGCTGGAGATTAAAAACGAAAAGACAGAAGTCTGCTGACACCCTGAACACAGGAAAAAAAAAAAAAAAAAAAAAAAACCTTTCACAGTCACAACAGGATACAAAAGTGAAAGAGCAGAGGCCGGTTCAGAGGAAAACATCTCCAGAGGCCAATTTTTTATTTGATTTTCAGACCTGTTTCTACAACTGATGGACATACATGATATACATACATACTGTATATATATATATTTAGTATGTGGTGTGCGTCCACCTTGGCTCAGCAAGTAGAGAAGCAGATTCTCATCTCGTCTTGTTACATCATCCATCACAGAGAATGACACCAAGTTTAAATTGATTTTTGTTTTTGTTTTTTTGCATTATCACGACATGGTAATACAGACTCAGAGTTCAATAACATGAACTGACACAAACTGATGCAGACGTAATCACAATCAAACAGAATGGAAAGAATTAAAAATCAATAAATACCTGGAATAGTGGAAACAGTCTTCAAATGTATAAAAAGTGCAAAACTGAACACATGGTGCTTTAAGTTTTAACATTTTTGCACAACTCAACTATTAAAAAATATAATTATTTGATTTGTTTTGATGCCTCACACTCCACTGGAGTAAAAGTTTATGAAGTTGGTAAAAGGAGATCAGGTTGTAGCTCGAGGCTGAAAACTTCCAATTATTCTGATTTTTCTTTTCCCGCGAAACAAAAAAAAAAATTGACTCTGAATGAAATATGAAGACCTGAAGAACTTTTCCTTTTCATCTGAATAATTTGTGTGTGTGAGAATCATCCAAATGAAAATCCTGCTCTTTATCATCGTCTGAAATCTTTCAGATCAAGTTTTATGGCAGCTGCATCATGTAAATCCTGCAAAGACCATAAAGGCCATAAAGAGGATGTAAGACATTCCAGTAGCTGCCTGTAAGTCCCTCCCCCTCACAGAGCTGAGCCTCTCAGGCCGACTGTACCACATGTAAACAAACAGTCGAGCTAATCGGGGCC
Source organism: Seriola dumerili (assembly GCF_002260705.1). Classification (NCBI taxonomy): domain Eukaryota; kingdom Metazoa; phylum Chordata; class Actinopteri; order Carangiformes; family Carangidae; genus Seriola; species Seriola dumerili. The sequence continues at coordinate 21,777,416 of NW_019174280.1, forward strand.
GCTGCGGGCCGGGCCCAGAGGGGAGGAGNAATCAAATCTCTCTACAGGAGTTACAACGCCATAAAGAGGATGTAAGACATTCCAGTAGCTGCCTGTAAGTCCCTCCCCCTCACAGAGCTGAGCCTCTCAGGCCGACTGTACCACATGTAAACAAACAGTCGAGCTAATCGGGGCCGCTGCGGGCCGGGCCCAGAGGGGAGGAGGGGTGGGGGGGCATGGGGGGATGGGGGGACGCGGGGTGGGTGGGCGGGGGCTGGGGGGGATCACATTTCCACCAGGAGTTTCCCGGAACTGGCCACATCTGGCCCTTCTCCCCCCCCCCCCAAAAAAAAAACCCTGCGCACCTCTCGTCGCTCGGCAGAGCTGCTGCTGCCAGAGTCCCAGGATCACTGTGATAAATATTTACAGAGGCCGCAGATTCCAGCACAGAGGCAACGTATCATAAAAGAGACTCATTGTGGATGGACACAGTTACATTAGCCTGAACCAGACGGAGCGCTGCGTGAGTCAAACGCACCTTGAAGTGAACTAGGCTGCAGGCTACGGTTAAATCAGCTGAGAGGACCCCTCCCCTCTCTGCTACCTCGGAGCGCGACGTGACATTCTTCAGTGGTTTTAAATGCTCCTTTTAAGTTGTTGTATTTCATCCTTAAACCTGAGCAATATGTACCGTGCCACAGCGCAGCTCATGCTGGTATCGGCCAAGAACTTTCCCGAGCAGCCCCGAAGCTCCAGGACGGGACCGGGCAACGCAAACAAAGAGTAAAGCTTCACGGTCATTTGCTGAATGGATTCAAATATACTGAACAACGTCTTAACTCCCATTTTTCACAAGTTAGAATAAAAGATCTAAGACTTTTTTTCTATAAACACAAAAGATGCACACACTCGTTAACACAGATACACCTTGATGAGATCCTGAGGCCCATTGACCTGGACTAGAGTTTGTCCACAGGCCGTCTCGCCCGGCACGTCACCCATTGAGTGTTGTTTGGGATCTGCGTGAACATGTTCCACTTCCTGCTAATACCCAGCCACTTCACACAGCCACTGAAGAGGAGCGGTCCAACAATCAACAACCTGATATGTTGCGCTGCATGAGGCGAATGGTGGTCACGCCAGATACTGACTCGCTTTTCATCCACCACGATCCATGAGACAAAGATGCCTTTTTTTTTGTGGTTAGAAAAATTCGATTAGATCTTTAATTTCAACTCATGAAAAATGGGAGCAAAAGTGTTGCATTTGTATTTTTGTTCAGTGTAAATCCAAAAGTAAATATGTTTAATGCTCGAAACCCAACCCATAAATAATGCATGTAGAAGTGGTCTCTGTATTTAATCTACAAACGTTCACTAAAAGTCAAAAGTTTTATTTTAATGACACAATGTAATCTGGAATTAAAGCACAGAATAAATAAGGAATTGGATTTTTAAAAAAAGGAATCATGGAATCTTTTTGTTAAACTAATTTGAACCTACAGCAGCTGAACACACCTGTGGCATTCTTTCTATAATCACACTGGTCTGATGCTTTTAGCTCATTATGTTTCTGTGTGATGAAGCTCGTGACCAAACAGTCTGTCTTCCTGTGTTACTTGTCTTTTTCTCACCTGTAGGAATTTGTTTGCATTGACTTTCAAGGCTTCGTTTAACCTCCACTGCTGCAGGAAAGTTGGAATTGTTTCCTATAAAAGTCACCTCTTACCTTTGCACCATTCAAGGTTACTCACTGAACTCGAGCTGCTGAAATTTCAGTAACAACTGGAAAAATGAAGGAGCTCTAAAACCTTTGACCGGTAGTATAGTTTTACTGCTCCCAAGATTGTTCTTGAAACACAGTAGAATATCTTGGGTAAAGATCACTCTAGTTCTTTCCAAGTTTCCAGTTTTGATGTGCATTAGTATTAAGTCAAGTGATGTAAGTGGCATGATAGTTTTCTGTGAGTCAGGATCAGAGCTGCAGAAATGAAATGTTTTGGTCGTCGCATCTCATGTTGATTGGCCTGTGTATGCAGTGAAAGGACATTTTAATTGTCTGTATTCTGAGACCTGAATGACTTGGGAAGACTTGTGACCTGACTTTGCATCAAGTTGCATTAAGCAATTTCTTTTCGTTTTAACTTGACGACTTTAAATGCGTTGTACTACTACCGATCCCGCTCAGAATCAACAGCCCATCCTCAGCTCTGTGCAGCTCCCATCAGCTCTATTATACTAATCAAAGGTTTTACAACTCCAGAAAGTTACACGTATCATGGCGGGAAATCATTTTATCCTTGGCGACAACGATCGCAGTAGAAACAGGGTGTTCATGTTACCAAGTAATCTAGCAGAAATGTACACCCGCGCATATTTTATTGGCCAGTTTAGCGTGTTGCCAGATGATGTCAACTCCATCGCGGCAAAAGTTGAGCCAGGTTAAACTTCACTTTTGCCAAGTAACCCTGAGTTTCTTCACAGGAGCCCTTTGTATCAGAACCTACACTGTGACAACACAGATGTCTCAGAAAAATAAATGAGTGGCGAGCGTTTTTTGCTAATGTTGGTGTGAACAGAACCTTAGTGAAATGACGGTGGATGGCGAAGACAGTCCAACGTCTTCCGAGCCAAAGAGGGGAATAATATATAAGAGCGTTCAAGTGTCAGTGCTGATACAACACGCCCAGGCTTATTGCTGTGAGTCTGTTTTTCTGCTCGCCGCAGCTTTATGGCGACATGTGCTGGTGGGTCCGTGGACGCCCATCTCTTATCGACTCATCACTCAGAGGAGCAGTTGAAGCCAAGCTAAGCCCAGGTACACAGTGCTGCAGGCATGCAAAGGCGCCTTAATGAGCCCATTGTATAGCACACTGTGTGGGACTGGGAGGCCAGGAAGAGGAGGGGGGGGGGGCAACAACACAGCAGTTCTTTCAGTTTTAAAATGTCATATTCCTCTGAAGTTGTGAAAATGAAATCATTACGCATCTTCAGAGCAGTTCAGATGAGGCCACGGCGAATATGACACATCTCCATACTAGTTGTACTAGTCCAGTAGCTTGGACTGGAAAGATCCAGACTAGTTTATCTTGACGAACTCCTCCTAAAGATTTCCCGGATCGACTCCAAAAGGTCAGTACAATCTTAAGACCTTTGCAATGCTAAATTGCAAAGCTTTATCAGGGTTGTGTGAACGGCGTGTTCTTGGCAGCGCGATGAATGTCACAATAGGAAGTTGTTGTAACTCTGTTATACATTGTCCAATCTACTTCACATGTCAGCAAATCAAGCTGATTTTCAAAATGGCTGTGACTCACTGTGAAAGTTCAACATCGGTTGGAAACTATTAAGAAATTCCTAAAGGAAGCTTCATTTGTTTTGTGATGGCTCTGGTCATCAACTGAATTCAACCTCCTCTGTTGCTGATAAAAACCAGCACAGGCACCGTTAATGATCACAGCTAGCCATACTGAGGCTGTATGATGGTGTCCCGTCAGCCCGGCCGCAACGCCAACAGTTTCAGCGCTGTGTGTTCACCAGGAATTGTAATCTTCCCTGAATGCCTCCATTCAGCCCGCTTGCATTAAGTCTTATCGGCTGAAAGTGGAGAGAAGTGAAAACACAGAGCGCCTCGGGTCACCCCGGAGGCGTGTTTAAAGCAGCTATAAGTGCAGGTTGACACTGAATTCCTCGAGAGCTTTCTCCACGTGGACGTGGAACAGAGGGGGCATTGAGGAGAGGGGAGGGAGGGGGGGAGGGAGGGAGGGAGGGAGGGGGAGCTGTGGGTGTGGGTGATGACGAGTATCGTTGGGTGGACTCTGCATGTGCCTGATCTGATTTGTCATTTTATTATATGGCACTGTGAGACACCACAATACACACAAGCTTGACACAGTTTTATCACCTGTGTACGCATAAAATAAAATGTATTATTAGTATTATTATTATTATTATTATTATTAAATGTAGCTGACCTGGTACCTCACTGCAGGTTTCTGGCGACCCGTGTCTTTCCCTGGTTTCCTGTCATCTCACTACTATCACTCTAACTGTGGAAAAAAAAACCCGCTGTAATTAATTGTGGTTAAACCGTGCCCTAACCTTAAGCTTGTAAGTCAGACATGATGTCATCGTTTGGGGTTAAGGAGACGGCTGTGGTCGGGAGTAAAAAATGTGTTACAAATCAGAAGCTGCTTTTATATTGAAGGCTGTCGAATGAAATTATAATATTCGTGTATTTGTCTGACAGGTGGTTTATATCAGGGGTTCCTGAACCTCATAGTGAATTTTTCACACAGCCCTTATGAGCGTGCTCAGGACCACTGCCCCATTTAATAAAATCCCTTCAGATGAGGCTCCCCTCAGTGCGGGACAGCTACTGCAGCTTCCGCTCCTCAACAAAGAGCCACAGGCCAAGGAGCTTTCAGTGGACTGTCTGATGTAGGTTTTTTTGTTGCTGGCTAATGTTTCGACCGTTGAAGGCTCAGATGAATCAGCGTTTTCTTCAGGTCCGCTCACTGTGACATTTTTTTTTTTTTTGTCCTGTTTCTGCTTCAGCTGAAAGCAGCGATTGTCAAAGGAGTTCTAGTGATCAAGTATTAAATCTTCAAATCAGAATATTGCATTTCTGTCGATATTACCTGAAACAAAAAGCCAACTTTGCTTTGAGTTGTTGGGCCTTTGCTTTTTTTTTTCTGTCTGCCCTGAGACATCACAATAAAAAGAATAGGCTGCATTGTGCATAAGAAGCTGGTATGAGGAGTTGGCTGCAGTACAAACAGCATGCTGGCACACAGGAGCCTTGTCCACAGTCATGCCAAGGGCCACGTTCCTCCTCTCCATCACACCAGTGTGAATCTCCCTGAGCTGATTTATTATGAAGCCCTCATCTCTTTCAGCCTCTGCCAAAACCGGAGTTGGGGTTAAACCTCAAAGCGAGCCGGAGATGTCCTTCAGCCAGAGAGTTCAGACTGCCCGCTCCTGTAATATACGATCTGGCCGGCCTTACCTTGGGCTCTGGTTTTCCCGTCATGGTCTTGAGCAGCTCATGGAGGTGCGGCCAGTTGCCCTGGGAATACCAGCCGGGTTTGTCCAGCGAAGGGAGCCCCTCTCTCTCCTCCACGTCGTTCACTGGAGGAGAGAAAAAATATTTAAAAAAAAAAAAATCAGGCCGCACAGTTTGGCCAAACAGCCAGCTGCTACATGACCAGTCAGCCAGCAACGAACCTCAGCACAGCTCTCAGCAGCAGGCTCACAGGGAAGCAGAACAGCAGAGGCAGAGTGTGGATCATATGGACAGAGAGACTGCTTCAGTAGCTACAGGTTAGGACTCTCCTGCAGGGAGGGTTGTGAGATGAGCAACACAATACAGAAAAATACTGATACAAAACATTATTTTTCTCTGATTTTGCTCCATTTTGATCCATTTGTGTCCACGCAGGATGCGTTCAGGTACAGTATTGAGTGTAGGTCACCTTCATTTTGGCTGCATTCACACAATCGCGTTGGTTTTGGACGTAAAAGGGAAGGAAATAGACTTGAAGAGTAGAAAAGCACACTAAAATAAACTCTATTTTATTGAACCTGTTGTTTACAGTTCAAATAAATGTATATATTCAACATATATATATAATTAAACAGGGAAAGATAAGCTTTCTGATTTTGGGCACTAACCCTCTTCCAGCAGCCATTACCTCAGCTCAGCAGTGGAGGGGAAAACCAGGCTGTGAGTGAAAGCAGAGCAGTGGTGACTCGCCCCCTTCAGACCCAGCCATGTCCCCCTTTGTTTCAGTCCAAGCCCTCTACAACACCACGTGGAAGTTCAGGAGTGCTTCCAAAACCTCACATTTACCCTCCAAGAATGTCGGAGCCGTGCGTTCAGCCATGCAAAACACCCAAGTCACAGTGAGCTCACCCGGCTCATGAATAATGACTCAGGATTTTCCACTTGTTAGCTACATGTTTTATGATTGTGTAGAAGAAAATGTGATTCAGTGAAATGAGTTCAGAAGAGTCCAACCTCTGGTTTCACTGTTACTGTACAAACACTAATGTTGCTGACTGTGGGGAATGTACAGTAGTACAACAGTGGTGTTGTATAATAAAGCCTGGTTCAAAACTGATTTATTTAAACTACTCAAAGATGCAAAATTACAAAGTGAAAAGATGATTAAACAAGAGCAAGTGTGTCTGAAATCACTCTCTGTTTAATATATTTTGAGTATCTCTATTCTCAGAGTGTAAATGCACACTACTTTCTGCTAATAAACCCACAATGCATTGCACCACAGTTTGTTAAAAAATGGCCAACAGTCGACAGTGATGACGCAAACTTATCATAGTAAGTTATGATAAAAGTAGGTGTCCAAAAAATTGCAATTTAGAGTACTTGTTCATTATATATGGCGTGTGGTGAATGAGCAGCTGTGCTTTAAAGCTAAATGCTAACATCAGTATGCTAACATGCTCACAAGCAAAATGTAAATAAGGTAAAATGCTGATTTGAGCAAGTAATTTTTTTACCATGGTTGCTATCTTAAGTTAGCGTGTTAGCCTGCTAACATGGCGAAAGTGGACATGATAAACTGTAAACACAGCACTGACATATTACCACCATTAAGTAAGTAGTGTTGTCTCTGTATCTGATGAATGAAAGTCCAATATCCACTTTCCTTTAAGCTCTGTTTTGGACTTCACCAAATATCCGGCTCTTTAGCTGCTAAATGCTCCACTATGTTTCCCAGCTGCTCTCTAACTGTGCCTGTCTGCTGTTTGGTGCTGGGGAGGCAATGTGCAGTGGGTTCATCACAGCTTTTTTCACTGAAATCAGCTTCTTTCTATGACCGGGAACGAGGCTGACACAAGAACCAAATAGTAAAGTTATGGGGTGTAAAACCAAAACAATGACCTGACAAATCAGTGCATAAGATCAACAACATGGTTTCACCAATTCTTCATGTAAAAATACTGATCAGTGCAGCTTCCAACCCTAACTTCTGCACATAATTTTCCATAAATTAACAATAATATATTCGTGCATAGTGATTTCGTGGCTTGACCACAACGTGCAGAATCAATCAGGAGTGCGGCGTGCTTTCTAAAGATGGTGTACTGTACATGAGGAGCTGCGGAGAGAGATCTGGAGTGGAGCCTGCAGTTTACGCTTAAGTTCATTCATCAATCACACGGAGAAGCTGCTTTCCCACGCAGGATTGAATTCAGTCAGAGCTGAGTGGTGCAGTTTAAAGTTTTCGAGGAAACGTTTGAAACAGACATTTAACTCTAATCAGATAATTAGTGGGCTGCGTTTGTATTTTTCGGTAATTTCCCCAAACGCTGAAACACTCTGTCCTAACGGTTTGTGGTTATTTATTGGCTGCATTTTTTTTTTCTAGCGTGAAGTGCTGACACACAGGAACGTGATTGAGTTATATATGAGACTGACACAAACATGTTGCAGGTGGTCTTTATTATGTGGACTGGAGCGGGTCTGGTTTGTGGTGCGGCGCTTCTTTCAGCAGGAACTACAGCGTGTTTCAAAGGGCCTGTCACGTAGACATGTGTAATTGCTGTAGAGATTTCACTGTCTCTAATTACAATAATTGCAATGGGGAGTGCTGATGCATCACTTCCGAAACAGTAGTCCTGATGTTTTTCATTTTCCAAAGTGTGTTTCATTACATTTAAAATGATTTAAATCCTTCCTTTTTTTTTTTTTTTTTTTGAAGAAATGCTGCATTTTAAAGGGCCATTACGTTGATTTCACACTTAGATAGAAGATTAGTTTACTTGTTATGGTAAATACTCAGCCTGAGAAAGCAGCTACATTGGACTAATTTAATTATTATTGTTTATTTATTATGAACTGTTTTTATTATTAGCAACAATGAGCTAATGGACACATGAATTTTCCCCTAGGGGATAATTAAGGTATCTATCTACAACATCTCTTCTGTGGCATGTGGTGGAGAAAAGAACCCCGGTGATGTCATAGTGATGTCACAGTGATGTCATCAGGGTTGCGAGAGTACAGATTTTTGAACAGAAAGCCTATGTATGTGACGAAATGGTGGCGTGGAGGTTCACTAAGCATGGAGCGTCTAATGAAGAGATGCTATTCAGTTGCATTGTGGGTAATGTAGTATCCAGCATTTTTGGAGTTGGATTGTGACTTAGGGGTTAAAAAAAGTACAATTCTTAAATGTAAAGATACATTTATTTTTATTCATTCAAATTTGTTTTTATTGTTTTTAAATGCTTTTTTAATGTCATCTTAATGTTCTACTTTCAATGTATTTCCACTCCTCTGTGAAGCACTTGCCTTGTGTCTGAATGGTGCTGTATAAACTTGCCTTGCCTTCTGTTTTTGCCAGGACTCCCTCCAAACAGAGATTTTTATTTTAAATAATGATTGAAAATCTGACCAATATTGACAAACCACATTCTTAAACAGGTCAAACTTGAAAAAACACCAGAGAAATAGGAATAAAGTCAAATTTATGCACGCATTTAAAAACAATTACACTAAAGAAATGACCAACATGTGGTCCGATGCTGTCTTTTGCCGTTATATAGGAATCAACAGACCACTTTCTTGGAAGTAGGTAATTGCTCCTCTGGACAGGCCGTGGTCTTTAAGTTGACTGACTGGTATTTAAGAGCAGCAACAGCAGCAGCAGCAGCATGAAAGAAGAGCCTTGCCCTCACAGACAGAACCACGGCGTTCTGCAGAGCACGGGGCGCCGCAGGTTCAAACTGAGGTTAAATATGGTACAAATATTGTGACAGGAGAGAGTGAAAGAACAAGTGATGAGCACCTGCACATGTAGGAGTGTACGCATGCACACGTGCACACACACACACACGTGCACACGCACACACACACACACACACACACACACACACACACACACACACACACACACACACACACAGTGGCGGCAACAGCTGTGAGGACAGTGGACTTTGAGAGAGAGGAATGAGAGGTATGTGGTCTGGAAATGTGCAGCGGAGACCAGCGGCAGCTTTGAAGATGTCCTGAGGCATTTTCACAGAAATAAAAGAAGGTGGTGGTGGTGATGAAGATGATGATGAAGATGATGATGAAGATGATGACGACATTCGACAACAGTTTGTTGAAATACTACTGCTCTCTTTTCATCTTCCTCACATATATACGTTCTCTCAGCTTGAGCCAATATTCAATAATATCAAGTATCGTGGAATTTCCTGTTGTATGTGATATTTTTCATATCAAAAAAAAAAAAGAAAAGAAGAGAAGCTTGTTGCTTACTCTACATTGAACCTTGGCATGTGACAAATAAAACTGCTGCTAAACTGCAGTTTCATGGCAGCATCGCTTATTCCTGAGACATAAAATACAGTGGGGGTGTTTATTCCTATTTGTGCTGGACTGTATCGAGATGTTAAATTTTGGATATTGCCTCATAATAAATTAAACTTTCACTTCTCCAGGCTACGAACTAAACATGGTGGCACCCATGTCGGCGATTGGCCTGAAGCCACATGACCACGGGGCCAATCCATCTTTGAAGAAGCCCCATAGGCTGATATGTATGTGTATTTTTTCTTATTTAAACGTTACTTGTGATGTGATTATGTTTTTTCTGATGACTCTGATGAAGGCCACAAGCTGAGACCTTTCAGTCTAATAAAGTTTACTGCAACTGTCGCTGGAGTTTTAATGTCTTCAGACTTTTTCCTTTCTCAGTGCTCCTTGGAAGTCGGTGAAGTTGTGCCAGAACCCTTTACTTTGCTTCTGCACTTATAACACTGCCATAATGCACTTCACAGAAAGGAGAAAAGATGATTTTTTTTTTCTCTTTTGCTCATTCCTCAGCTGAGCTCTGACAGTTTGCACAGCTTCTGGCTGTGAGCACAGCTGCTCCCCGCTGGTCGAAGCTGTGGCTGTGGATATGGCTATTCGCTTGGACTGTGGCTTTATTTGTGGTTGAATGAATAGCACTATGGACATGGCGACGGTAGCTGAAGTGTGACTGTTGATATTAGCCAAGAAAGCATTGTTAAGCAACACGGAATCTGAACCCACAGTGATTCAGATATGACATATGTCTTACTAACACACCACAGGAGCTTCACTACGACTCACACTCACACTCGCGAGCCCTGCATGAACTCGGTGTTAACATGTTCGATATGGAGGGGGCTCGCTACAGATGCACTTGCATCACTGATCTCACAGCAGGATGAGCTGATGACGTGCCCGATGCGTATTCTAAATATTTGGCTGCAGTGTGACGAACATAAACAAGTTGTTTCTGTAAATAAAAACTTCTGGAACTTTGTGATGTCACAACAAAACAGTCACCAAGACCCGGCCACCTGGACCCACCATTCAAACCTTGCAGGATTTGGTTTCTCTGAGTGTTTTACCTGAAGTCTGCCATATTTTTTATTGGATCACTCAGAAAACAGTCAGCCAATTAGAAGAGAGGCTCAGAGCCTCCTCTCTTCTGATTGGCTCACCGACCTGTTGTTACTAGAGCTCCAGAGAGAAGCCTGAGAGAGGAGATGTAAAACTGCCCTGAGATGGTTTTTGGTTCTTAAAACCACAAATATATCTTCTTATGGATCAACACTTCAAATAAAACACAGAAGAAGTGTTTATTGGGAGCTGGAGTCCATCCCAGCATTGAGCATGAGGCTGGCACAATGCACACCTACAGATAATTTAGAGTTATCTGCATGTCTGTGGACTGTGGGAGGAAGCCCACGTGAACATGGACAGATCTCGTGAACTACTCACTGAAAACGATTCAGTCAATACAGGAAGTGGAAGTTCTCCTAAGTAATTTAAGAGCTGATAATCAGCTGCATAAACTCCCTACAAATTCATCCCGACACTGAGCTGTTTGTGCTTGGAAAGCGTTTAACCATCAGTCCTAAAGTAATAAACTTCCTGTGTCAAATTCTCCTACAAAAACTTTACTGGCTAATAAATAAAAAAGAGAGAATTTTAAGCATGCAGAATATCAAGTGATGTGTCCAAGTAAGAAAAGGAGTGGCCAGTCTGTGTGGAGGCCAGGGGAAGAGCAGATCCCTGATGCTTTTTTTTTTTTTTTTTTTTCTGCAACGTGGCAAACTCAGGAAGAGGCAAGGGAGAAGGAAGAGTGAGAGTGGTGAGAGAGAGAGAGAGAGAGAGAGAGAGAGGGGAGAATATTTTAGAGAGTAGATCATCCTGTCTTCACACATAATGCATCCCCTGTGTTACTGCTGGCAGGAAGACAATCCAGATGAGGGGAGCGCTCCAGCGGGGCTGCCCCTTTCTGTCAGTGCACACCTTTAACATGAGCCTGCAGGATCAGATGCCTGGGCTAATGAGGGAGAGGGAGGGGGAGGGGGGGCCCACAAAGGTAACTGGACTGTTGATTGGCCAGGATCTGAGCCAATGAAACACTGACAGATGATACAGATTTTGATTTAACATCTGATCTGAGCTCTGATTCCCTACGACATCTTGAAATAATACAAAGGATATTAAAGATAAAAAAGCACTACTCCATCAAAGGGTCAGCCCCCCCCCCCCAAAAAAAAACACATTATATTACTTACCTTAAGTGTTATCTAGCCATGCACATAGTTTTACAGATTTTATTTGCCCAGATTTTAGGATATGATGCTGCACATGGACATACAGATTGTATATTTGATTTTCTCTGGGAGTGAGAAGTGTAACATTCGGCTGACCCAACAGTGTAACCTGATCCCTCAACTCTATCACTCAGTCAGTCAGTCAGTCAGTCACAGACATTTGTGTTCATAGGGCTGGCCCTGCTGTTGCTGTGCACCCAAAAATAACAACAACAAACACAAACAAACCAAAAAATGGACAAACAAAAAATAATCTTCAGGGAACCAGATTGGGTTGGGATTTTTAACAAAGTTAGATAATAAGTGTAAAGACTCCAAACTGGCTGGTATCTCTCAAAGTTACATAAAAACGACTCATGAGTGAATCATCCACGTGTCACACTGGTCCAACGTCCAATCTTAATGACAACTTGCATCCTGTTTCCGCTCCGGTTTTATTGTGAAAGTCCGGACTGGAAGTTGCGATTCATATACATGGCGTCACACTTTTTTGCAGTGGACAGTTTGAACAGTGCCGTTATTTATTATTGAGGTCATGTATGTGAGTATAGTGCACATCATATTCCAAAGCGAGATCGTCCACAATATAAGATCATCAGATCATCATTTCAGTTATTTTAAGGGCAAATTATCAAGACAGCAATATGCGCCTATATAGGCAGGTTCACCGTGTGCAAACACAAACAAAAATGTGCTTCAAATGTTTGGATAAGTCAGGTGGGACATGGAAACGCTCAGAAGGTCAGAGCATCCTTTGTGGCATATTGTGTGTTGCGTAACATTGCCATGCGTCGTGGAGGAACATAAACACACCTTCTTTCTTACCACCTGGTAAATCCACCACATCGTCAGGACTAAATTCATCCACCACGGTTTCATAATGAACCAAAAATGTATTTACGCTTCTCGTAGTAGAACGTAAAAGATGTCTGATGTTGTGATTTGTGTTGATGCTTAAATAAAATAGAGTCCTAACTGTTCAAGTCAAAACCTCAGGCTTATAAAAACACTTTTTTTTCATTTCTGTTTGCTGACACTCACAGATATCTGATTTATAATTGACAGAAAATAAATCAGGAACAACTTTGATTATATATTAATAGTTTAAGTCAATGGTTCCTGCTCCTCAAATGTTTTCCGCACTATGAACACAATAAAGATGTCTGCCTGGAAAATAGTGATGGCCATAAAATACTCACCCAGGGTCCTGAAGGGCCTCTGTTGGGGCACCAATGAGAAGAAACCAGGTTTCAGGGCGTTTGTGATGATGACGTCAAACAGCTCCTCGAAATCCTTCCTGCAACAGCCAGAGAAACAACGTTAACCTCTGCGACAGGACAATGCCTGGACAGCATCCAAGTACACTGACTAACACAAGCACAAATAGCTCAGAGAAGCTAAACAGTGTGTACAGATGATGGAAAGCATGGTGCAATAAACAGTGTACACATACAGCACTGCGGAGGGAATACTTAGTCTGAAAAAAGTAAACACTCTGAGAGGTTAATATACTGTGTACACTCCCAATGGGCTGCAGTTATGAGAACAAGTGAGACGAGAGCAGGAAGTATCCAAGAAGCCCTATGGTATAGAATATGTTTAAGTACAGTACATATATAAGAGGGACCTCTGCATAATCTTCCATATAAAGTGAGAGGCGAACAGAAGCCTGATCAAACAGGAAGGACGTCTTACTGGGAAGCATGTAAACTACTCAGTTTGATGTATGAACATGTGCTTGCACTCTCAGCAGTTATGATATAGACTGATGCAACAGTTTATTCACGACTGTTTAAAAGCTCATGTAAGAGATCTCACACTAAGTAAACAACAGGAAACAAGGGGAGGCAGAGAGAGGGGACGCGATGCAACAACTTTCCCACCGGCCTCCAACCTCAGGGTCGACGCTTTTATACGGCCAGTGCCTTAAACCCCCCTAAACAACCAGGGACCTCCATTCCCCCTTCACTGCATCACAACAGGAAGCAGAACAACTCGCTGCATGGGTGCTGTGCTTCTGTCAAATGACTGAAAGCCTGAAGACAACACAGTGTCCAGCAGCATCAGGAGAGTCTCCGGGGATCCACAGGAAGAGGCGTCAGGGCGGCCACTGACCTCCAGCAGCAGCTGACAACTGACAACTTCAGTAGACAAGAGACGTTTCACCTCGACGGAGGACGTGAACCGCACAGTGTTTATGTAAAAGGCTTCATATTCAGACCACTTCTACTTTATGCACGCTTTATTGTGTTGTAGATCTTATTTTAAATTGATTAAAGTACTATTCTTCCCCATCAATCTACACTCATGTCAGGTGCATCCTGTTTGCCTTCTTGCCGGAATATTTAGAAAGGCAGACGTCTGTGTATATAAGGTCCCACAATGCAATGCTTCAAACCTCCAGAAGCTAGTAAACAGACCTTAAATTACGATTATTTTGGCCAAAATTTTTTTGTATTAACAATATATCAGATCACTTATTATCACCAACCCTGCATTTGACTGTGGAGCATTTTTTAGCCTCGTTTATTTCGGTGTTTCAGTTTTCTTCTGATCAGGCGCTCACGAATCCAGTAGCTGTCCCGGGACCAAGCGACACAGACAGAGACTAGCTGATGAACTTTTGTGGAACATTTAGCAGCTAAAGAGCAGCTGAATGCTCTTTTTCTCAGGAGAGGACACACAGACAACACGGCGTGCATTTGTCAGGTGTCTGCTATGATATGTAAACAGGCAATTGTTTACAACTTCAAAAACTCATATGCCGGATGCTGTATCTACAGGTTGTTCTGTGTCCCATAAGATGCAAAAAAAACAACAAAACAATTAATGCAGTTTTAAAATATTTGAAAATCAGGCAGTGGGTGTCTCACCTAGAAATAACTTACCGTACCACCGCTTTACCACCTACTAACTAAAGCTAAAAGCTAAGTAGTTTTCTAATTTTAAGATAGCTCGTTACAGAAAAAGTGACTAAGTGGACTAGGAGTTAAGATTATCCATCAAGAAGCTCCGTAGCTGTCCAGAGCCGAGACACAGACTGACAAATTTAGAAATAAGTGGAGCATCAGCTAAAGAGTCAAACATTAGAGAGAGAGAGAGCGGAGGAGAGTGAATATTGTGTAAACAGGCAACTCTTTGCAAGCAACAAGCTAGCCATAACAACTTAATAAGGTGATAAACGTTGGTAAATGGTGATAAATGGTATTAGATGTTTGTATTTGCAGCTTGTTGTTTGGCCAAAAACTTGTGAAATAAGGTTTTAGTTTGAAGGTGTAACGTGAGTGATGATATCCACCTAGGCGCTCAGTGGAAGCAAGCAGAACCTATGTATGGGAAACTGATTACAGCTGGCACTGTCTCTGCGACTGTCAGAGAAAAAGACATTGATGAGCTCAGAGGCTTTCCGACCGCTCGGAACTGGTTCTCGACTCCCATTCCTGATTTTCACATGTAAAACTGTGTTTGGAGATATCTTGAATCACGCAGTCGAAGCTCCTCCGGCTCTGTCTGGTCCACAACGAACAAACCGAGAAACCGCACGCCATTCCAGCTGTGAATGCCTTGATCTGGTCGGGGGCCAGTGTGTTGGGTGGTGGTCAGCGCTCTCCTGTCAGACAGCTCCGGCCTTGTTGTGCTACTTCTCACAGATGACCGTCACTGGCCCGCAGCCAGGCTGTGGGCGAGCGAGGGTTTTTCTCTGGAAGAGTGTGGGGAAACAAGAGTGGCTGTCTTTCACAATAAAAGTGCTTTCTCAACAGTGACACGACACACAGAGAAAGAGAGAGAGAGAGAGAGAAGATGTTGCACCGTGTTGTACTGAAGAAGAAGTGGATACACTCTGAGTGGAGATAAAACAGGAAGGACATCTCCCCAACCCACGTCTGGCAAGATAAAGCTGAAGTGAATTTCCTCCATCACAATCTGCATCCTCTGACCTTGTGAAGCACTGATTTGGATATGATTTTGAGCGCGCATGCACGCACACACGCACACACACACACACACACAATCATTCATACACAGCTGGGGCTCTAGCTGCTCTCCTTGGGAGATGATGCACGCTGCGGCGTTGGAGGTCATGGACACAAGAAGGGAGGGGGGCAGCCAGTTAAACAGCAGGAGAGCAAGGGAAAATGTTGAGGAACAACAGGAATGACCAGGCTGCTCTCTGCTTAACAGGAAACCAAGAGGGGTGGGGTGGATGCAGAGGCCACGTGAAGCTGGCAACCAGAGTGAGACGGCCTTAACTCGACCTGCATTTTGGAGAACAGTCGAAGAGCTCAAAAGGCAGACCACCTCGCCGTGCGACTGCAGAGTAAGATAACAACACCTCACACAAGAACCACGGAGGCTTTTGTTTGTTCAGTCCCAGCAGCCGCACGGACATCTCGTTTTTTCAAGGCCTTCTTGCTGCTCGATCGAGTGTGTAACGAGACTTAGGCAACAAAAATAAGCCTCCACCACAGAGTTCACTGTGAACAGAGGGAGGCCATGAACACACAAAGCCTGCCTTAAACTACAAAAAGCCCATTAAGAGAATAATCCCTTGCGCTGCACACCTACCGCTATAAAATGAAGTGCTGAGTGATAACAAACAGCTGACTGAGAGCAGGTGGACTCGTGTATTTAATCGGCAGACCCGCTGGTTGTTGCTTCTCCTCCCTCCTGACATTTAAACCTGCATCCGTTGCTTTTCGAGAAACATGTTGGTAGCAGAACACGCTGCAAACATATACAACATGACATATTCTCACCTCATTAAGTTGCTATGGTTAGCTTGTTGTTAGCAAACCCATGAGTTTAGTTTTCTGCAGCCGCCTGACAAATTCAAGTTCAATATTCACTCTCCCGCTTCAAGAACATTTGTCTCTTTAGCTGCTAAGTGCTCCATTATATTTACTAGCTAGTCTCTACATCTGTCTCTTGGTTGTATGTGTATATGTGTATAGCATATGTGTGATGATGATGGTGAATCCAGGCGGGCGTGTGAGCCACCGAGGACTGGAGGAATGACTGATGGCATGCGAGAGCTGTGAGGAATGTTGTGAGTGGAGGGAGAAGCAGAAAGTGGCAGCTCGGGCTGAGCGGACCTTCAGGTAATAAATCCTGTGGGGGGCCGTTAAGGCAAGGTAAGCACTGCAGACTGGGGCCTGGTCTTATAAAGGGAGGGGGGGGGGGGCAGTCTGTGGTCCCAGTGTGGGCAGTCTTACCCCAGGATGTGTTCACAGATGAGCCTGCAGTAGTCGCTGTGAGAGCTGGTGATGAGGAGCAGGACCTTCCCGGCGTTCTTCATGCTGTGCAGCCAGGTCTTGACGGAGTCGGAGCAGGGCTGCAGGTACCGGCCCGGGTCCCTCTTCACGCTGGGGAAGTAGGTCCCCGCATCCTCTGCACAGAGACACGTGAACACAGTCACACAACCAGGAACTATCATCCTCCGACATGTACATATACTTAAGATCATATGCTTTGGCCTTCACAGTAACAAACCCCCAACCGGCTAAACGAGCTTTCCCCAATGCATGTGTTCATGAACTGTCCCCTTAACAAAACACGTTTTATGTTTTTGTTGTGTTCTGCTTAATTCTGCACATTTGTATTCACAGCGGCAGAGGGGACCCCTCGGGTGTCGTGTTCCCCACTTCTGAGGGGACCATCAATGGGCTCTCCTGACTTTGAAGCCCTCCAGCTGCCCTTCACCGCATCCTGTCAGCGCACCGCGCAGAGCTAAATATGGCAGCGCTCTGATGGCTCGGCGCTGTTACACAATCCCAGTCCGTTAACAGAATGCAACTATTGACCTTTTGTTCTCAGCTGAATGTAAATAACTCTTGAATAAAACATAACCTATAAGGGAATAGAAACATAGGCGGTTCATGCTGATTGGCAGTGTATAATGGTACATCCATATGTGAATCCTAGGTCACAGAAATGTGGAAATTCTCTCGGTACTGAGAGGAAATGTGACAAAAATAATATCTTGAAGTCTTTTTCTACCCCTTACACAGAAAAGCACTTCCTTACATCTAAATGGCACGATCTAATGATGTAAACCGCAGGATAAAAAAAAAAAAATGTGGATTCAACCCTGAGACATGTGCAACCTTATCAAAACAGAAAAAAAACGAGGCGACCTGACACATGGTATTTGCTCCCGAGCTGAATGAGGCAACCAATCAAGTGAGAAGTGGCGAGAGAAAAGAGGGCTTAGAAAAACAGGTCAGGGTGCGGATGAGTGGTGTGTATTCATGAGCTTAGGTGTTTATTCTGGCGGAGAGCGCCGGCCTCACAGGAGCATCACTGGGCCCTTGACTTTCCTCGGACCGTGGCCCAAACTGTCCCCTCCCTTTTCTTTGCCTCATACACGACACAGTTCTGATTTTGCCGACCCATCGAAGCTGCGGTGTTCATATTATCCCACATTAGGAAAGTTTAAACCAAAAATTACAACACACTTGTACTTTTGCTACCGATCCGTGAATCAGTACCAAAGCACCGAACTCTGGGAAGTTCTCGCGGTCGAATATCTTCCATCTTTTGTCACGACCGAAGCAGAGGTAAACAGTAGAAACACAACTCTGATGTCACAAAACAATTTACCAGGAACGTGCTCTTGAACACATCATGCCAGATAACGTCACATTGCATCCTATCACTTTGCACTGACAGCCTGGTCATCTTTGTGTTGTACAAAACTCCCATGTTTTTTTGCCGGAGCACTTTGTTTCGGCACCGTCTCTGCAGCGATGGACTGGGTCTATGGTCTGTTTGACGTGGCCTTACGCCCCACTGCAATAAGGCAAAACATCAGAGCCTGCTGTCCGTGAACTAATACAATGTACATGTGTGTATATATATATATATATATATATATATATATGTATATATATATATACACACACAGTATATATGTCATTCCATGTTGGAGATATCGGTTAGTATTCTAGTCTAAGCAACATGCCCAAGTCAAAGGAATGAGAGGTCTTCCCATTCAGTTGACATGGCATGAATCCACAACGTTAAAATTATATAATAAATATATAATAAAATTATATAATAATTAATATCATAATTAAATCTTATTTCTTTCACCGCAGTCATCATGACCGCAGCTCGGCAGAGGGTTCGTCAAGCTTCAAGTGAGTCACAATGTGAAGGGAAAGCTGATCTGAAAATGTATTCAAAATCAGCCGAGGACTTCTTCGCCTTTCAAAGCCTGTCGAGACGGTTCAAAACATATTTCTCTTTAATCTTTTAAATCCTCTTAAACAAACAGTGTTTCTCCTAGTTGCCACCTTGATAAACATTTGTAGAAATTAAATTAAACGACTGGAACCCAACGTCATTTGGAACAAAATGTCTGTACCAACGGTCCATTAGTGGGATTGGATCTTATGGCACGTCTGTTTTAAGCTCTCGGCCTTTCTTAGTGGGCTCTTGATCCTGATGGAAATGAGCAGGCCTGGAGTGTCCTGTAGCCAGAGAGACACAGTTGTGTCTGTGATCAGAGGGGTTGGGGATTGTGTTTTTGAACACAATGCTCTTACCTCCTTTGACAAAAAAAAGACTCTTGTCTTCTTCTAAACAGCCACATAACAGCTTGTGCATGAGCCTGAAGTGTGGACGGCAGATTCAAGCAGCTCATGAAAATCCTGCAGCATGAGTTTGAAAAGTGAGGACATGCTGCCCCCCGGTGGGGGAACACGGGACTAGCTTGAGGAAGGAGAAAGCTCTTGTAGGTTCTCAGGAGGCAGTGGAGGGTTCTAACCAGAAGATGACGACAAACACAAACAACTGAGACTTTGATCCCAATCAAGAGACCGAAATTCATACATTTGAAATTGTCCCAGATGTAAACATCGGGGCCTGACTTGAAACTAATTTCTTCTGAAGTTTTAATTGTGTCCACAGACCATTTCACCTTCAGTTAAACAGAAGGATCGGGTCATGTTGACCAATGTTTGGCCCTCAGTTTGAGGGGTAGTTCCTCCTCTGGGACCCCGGCAGCATAAAGCCTATCCTGCCTCATTACCCACAGCCAGGGAGGTCATCTGAGGGAGGTTAAAAGAGTTCCCCCCCGCCAGCAAAATCCCATGTCGCAGTTCTGTGTGCGAGAGGAAAAACAACTGACCTCGCCGTCATCCCTTGTGTTCTAACGATCAAATACCGTCTCCTGTCCAAAACAACAGGAGTTGTTCTATTCCACCAGGACCTGAAATTTACCACCCAAGCACACACCTGACACCAAGGCCAGGGAATGGCTCTATTCATGTTGTAATGCATTAAAATCACTGTCAAGGAAAGCATGAAGAATGAAGGAATCAGTGGTCCCACCAAACTGCAAAGGCTGTGACATTTCGATGCAGGTGTTGCCGTTTCCTGTTTGTGATAAGTGACGAAAAAACATCTTCAAAAATCAATCTCCCTTCATCTGGATTTCTACTTTATAATACTACTTTTGTGTCTTGGTGATCATCAAACTAAATACAAAGTTTTTTCAAGTTAATGTTTAAATAAAAGTCCATTTTCTTTTATTTATTTTGGGGAGCACATGCTTTTATTTTGAGTAGTTGACAGCCAAAACTGAGATGAAACATCAGGAGACAACAAAAGTCTTTGGCCTGGCTTGTAGTGAAGGTTGCAGCTAGATGAGATACAGTAGTGGGAACATATTTTGGCATGACACATACTTGGTCTGAACAATTTTGGCAACTTTCCAAAACCGACAATCTCAGACAAGCTCTTTTTTTTTTTTCTTGCTAACATCACTCTTCATGTGAGGTGCACCATGAATACCTTTGAGGTAAGACTTTGTGCTGTTACCCTCATTGGTACGAGAGTAGGTGAGTATTGCAATTGCAGGGTATTTCATGAATATTCCAGCTTAAATAAAAATCATGTCTGGCAGGGTGATTGAACAAACTGCACACTTAAGTTCTTTTGAAGCATGACTGTAAAAGGCAAACAGCTACAATAACATGTAATTTGCTGCTGCCAGGCTGGAAAAACTTCAACAGAACTGTAGTGTTGTCAGAGCTAACAAATTTACCATTGTTAAAGGGGCTATTTTGTAAGTTTTCTCTGCCGCACAACATGTTCTCTTGCTTGGCGCAAGAGCCGATCGCCAAGAGCTTTGGCGATCGTTGGGTTTAAAAGACGAGAGGTTATAACACGTCCTCTGAGCAGCGCTACTTCTTCAGGTCAGACTGGAGGTGACAGTGAGCCACTATATGGAAAGTCACTAAGACAGACCGGGGCTAGCTGGTTAGCATGCTAACTTCAGCAGAAGAAAAGACGTGATAGAGACAAGAGTTAACATTGCTGTTTGTTTCCACCTCTGGAGACAGCTGCTGGTGAAGAAATGAATGAAGTTTGATGTTGAACTCGCATGTAGTTATGTAGCAAAACTTACAAATAGCTCCTTTATATTTCATTAAAAATGAAAATTGCTCAAATTAGTAATAGTAGTTATTTTGGAATATGGGAAGAAAACCACAGTAACAGGTGTCACTTTTTCACAAAGATTTGATGTGAGATTGAACTAGAGTAACAGGATCTAGTGAGACAGCAGCTAGACAGAAAGTGATGTCAGGGTCTGTCTTTGGTTTTCTATGTGCCTGAATTCAGATTCTCTTGAACCAGTTACTACTTGCATGGCAGCATGTAGTGAACCCTGATCTGATATTGCTAGATATCAGTAGCTCTGCCTCTTCTATGATTTATTTTTTCCTGCATAATTGCCCAACATCTATGAGAAATGCTTGCTTGTGCCATCGACCAGACATTAACCGTGTTTGACTTCTTATAAACAGCTTCAGTTTGTTAGGTTTGGGTGAGTCCAGCCCTGACAAGGCCTCAGTGACACCTCCCAAAGACGACTTCCTATTTGTATAAATGCTGCCCCATCATCTGTTATCTCTTTAGCCCCCTGTGTGGCATTGGGCTGCAAGTAGAGAGTCCAGATTGATACTGTGGTGCAATTTGGGACAGAGCAACATGTGATCAATCCACAAGTACCAAAGAGAAAAGCATATTTAAAACGCTGCCTGGGCCGTCACCAGTGCCAGTTTACTACAGCGTGTGTGCGCGCGGTGGAGTGAAACGTGCCTCTGCAGGATCTGGCTGTGAATGTAGGACTCAAGTGCCCCGAGGCCCCGCAGGCCTGTGGCTGGGCACCATGCCGCACAGTTCTGGGCGCCGGGCCTGGACGGCTGGAGAGCTGCCCAGCGTCAGAGAGGGAACCGCGACCAGCAGCAGCTCAATCTCTCTCACACATCAAAGCGTCCTGACAGGATACACAAATCAACAGTTGCAGTGCAAATTAGGGCTGAGCACGGGAGTGTTTCACAAACAGCCACACCAAAAATGATGAGAGGGCAGAATCCAGAGGCACATTCGTTTTCTTTATTGCCCAGTTAAGCAGCAGGGAAGATAAAGGCTATCATAACAAATATGAAAAAAAGATGCTTATATCCATTTTCTCATTATACTTAACGAGCATCAAGCTCTGCATATATGAGACACACGGAGCGGATCTCTAAAGGAGAGCTATAATCTCAAGTGTTTTCTCTTAAAAAAGGCATCCAGACAAATGATGTTTCCCAGCACCTGATGGAACCACGTGGAAAACACTGGCCGGGCCATTTTGTCTGTGGACTTTCCATTTTTAGCAGAGCGGCCGCAAATTGCTGCATCATGTCCCTCATGGTGCACACACATTTTTTTTTTTTTTTTTGTCTTTGGTCAGTGACAGAGGAGAATCTTGAAATGTTACCCATGACAACAAAAATGCAAAACAACTCGATAAAACCCTTTTAAAAAAGGGGTCTGACATCTACAGACGTATATGTATCATATCTGTCATATGCAGCTATGTATAATATGTAATATGTAAGATTTGCAGCAAGGAAGTAATGAATGTCTAGCTGGAAATAAAACTGAATTCCCATTTTGTCCATTCATTCGTTATGGAGTCGGGGGGAGGAGTTAAGTCCCATTCATTCATCAAAAGATACTGGCATGAAACTCTACCGGGAAAATCATCAGTTCAAAATATGAACAACTGTGTTAAACACACACCAAAGGTGCAAGTCCAGTTTTGTTTTGTTAACATCTGCGATGATGAAACGTTTTGAATTCGCCACCATTCTGATTTGTGTCTGCGACTGGCTTCTTCTACCTGGCAATGGCAACTGAGGCTTGTGGGTATTGTAATATCATGACGGATAAAAGATGAGTTCTCAGAAACAAGGTTCAAATAACTGAAACTGGTGGTAAGTTCATAAAGATATAGGACGAAGTCACACCTCTTCTCTGAGAGGTGATGTGCTGGTTTTGAATGAAAGAGGGGCTTTAGACTGATCTGTTAAAAGCTTTATTGAACATATTAAAAATAAAAGCAGTAAGACTGTTTGATCATTGCCTCATGAAATCCAAACATACAGATGATATACTAGGGATTTGACCAGCAGATATTGATCGTATCAAACGATTCAAACTGTTTCACAGTGTTCCAGTTCCTCATGAAGGTTTGTTTCTCCCATCACTACGGTTTAGCTTTCTCAGCAGAACCTTCCAGGAACTCCAAAGCCTCAATGCCCACATCGTCTATCCGTCAAATCCTCTGGATTTAACACAAATAAAAGACACAAATAAAGACAGTGTGGGTTAACAAGCTGTCTGTTGCTTTTTGTGGTTGTACCAGCAGGAGAAGCTGCTAGTGCTTTCAGGACTTGCTTCCCTGTCATCAGCAACAGCAGAGCTGCTAGCATCTTCACCACTGTCACCAGATTGTGTATTTAAAGAGAAAACCTACTGTTTTATTCTGACTTTCTGCCTTTTGGGGTTGAAGTCTTTAGTTTTTATTGCACTTAACATAACGAGCTGAAATGAAACGAGTGCACCTACATTTAGGGAATAAAAAAAGTAAAATAAAAACAAATTGATTTTTTAAATCCCAGCGCTCTAATTGGCTCAGTTGTCTCTGCAACAGTAGGAAACAGCTGTCATTGAGCACAGCACCAAGCCTGTTTGAATCTATAAAAATCAATGTGTCAGAGGTTCTGGAACCAGGCTGCGGTTCAATATACCTTCAACCAATGCACTGAAATATCCCCATGTGGTCTCACTTTGAGCTGCTGTGCTGCAAGGGGGTTGGGTGGGTGGTCTCATCTTGACAACCATGATACTTAGAAGTGCAGGGAAATTTTCTCTAAAGGATTCCTATCTCACAGATTCTCCTTCTTTGTGAAGAGATGTTGCTGAAGCAGAGAGAAAAGGCGACACAAGGAACAATGGCAGCTGAAAAAAAAAATAAAAAAGAAAAAGATGTGGTGGCTTTTGGACACCAGTGTGCAGATCACTGTGGGGGACAGTGACGCCAGTTGCACAGTCATTCTCCCCTCAGAGCAAAAGTGAAGAACACTGCAATCTGTCATTATACCAAACCAGAGCTATATTTAGCCAGAGCTATCTTAAGAAAACTGTGAAGATTCAAACTTCAAGGTTTAATCTCGGGACGATCTTATCTTGAATTCCCCCCATGGGGTGAAATAACTCACATCACGTTTTATACTCACGTCTGGAGCTTAATAGCTGCTTTAATAGGTGCAGAAGTTTCCAAAACACACAGACAAATATTTCGGCGCATTTTAAACAAAAGTTAAATTTAAACACACAGGTAAAATTGCCCTTCAAATTAAATATATTTAAGCTTTTCATTCTTGGCTGAATCCTGCTGACTCTCAGAGGAGCAATAAAGAAAAGCACAGAAAGCAAAACGTGTAAAACCCTGAGCAAGTCCAGCCAGGTTTGTTTTAATCATAGGGGTTTTATGGCACTCGCAGAGTTGAATGATCCTCCCATCTCAAGGTGCAATCTCCATAAACAACAGCTTAGCATCGGGCCACCAGGAGCATGCTGGGAGTCATCTTCACACAGGACTCTTAGGAGACAATACATGTGGGAAGGAATTTTAAATCTGTTTCCCAAAACTCAGTTTTGTTGCCTTTACTCATAAGTATATAATCTTACTTTTTCATTTTGCCCTTCTCATCTTTTTCTTCTCCGTCTCATTTAGTTTTCGGAGCTGCTTTCTGATTCCCTGTGCAACACAACCCAACGGACACGTCCATATCCAGTCCAGATGTGCAGTATACAGACATCTCATAGCCACCGTGACCACGTCTGTCAGTGTGACGTAGCTTATTGCTGCAGACTGAGGTCACTGTAGGACGTGTGACGAAGAAGAGGGAGCGCTCTCACGTGCTGCACTTGGAGTTTTACTTTTGTAACTGTATTTGTTCGTGAGGAAAATTTCAAAGAAGGTTTTTGCTAGATTTTAGTCATGTCATGACTGATTACAAACCATCTCTTTCTGCGGCACAGCACGGGTAAATCAAATGGGATGGTAGGACACAGCGGACATTTTAACTTCCTCTGTTTCAGATTCTACAGGTTCAAACTAGGTCAAAACTAAATACAACTGATCAATGACACGAGTTGTCAAAGTCAAAGCTGAACTCTCAGTGCAACCATCAGTGCATGGATTGCAAGTTTATGGCGGAAAAAACTGTCGCACCACCAGACAAATGGGTCAAAAGGGGTTACACTTGATGAAGCAACACTTAATTGCTTCATTAATCATGGGCGAGGTTTTGGCGTAACACGCAATAAACCAATCAGACTGCCATCTCACAACCGCAGAGGAAAACTGATCGACTTGTGCGCAAAGTGAAAGCACACGAGTGAACCGTCTACAGCAGGATTCCACCAAACAGGCCCAGGTGCGAAATACTGACACATGCTTTTGCACCCTCAGTTATAACTGACCAGTCTGACGTATCAAGAGGTGTGTGTGGTAATAGTCTGGCCCGGTGTTGTTTTCAGGCGATTTAATGAAAGTAAACCCAGTGGAACGCTCATGTGTAACGGCACTATGCTCTGGAACAGCAGCACAATGCGGAATGCAGTACATTTATGTCAGAATGCGCGCTTAAAATAACAGCGAAACACTGCCTCGTTAACTTCAGAC
The DNA here is from genome assembly GCF_002260705.1 of Seriola dumerili. Classification (NCBI taxonomy): domain Eukaryota; kingdom Metazoa; phylum Chordata; class Actinopteri; order Carangiformes; family Carangidae; genus Seriola; species Seriola dumerili. The sequence goes on from NW_019174280.1 coordinate 21,803,057, forward strand.
CAGACGAGAAAACTAGCCAAGACACGAACGTTGCACTTTGTGCCGCTTTGCGCTGGGTGAACGAAAGGGCCCAGATGCTAATTGTGGCAGTTCCAGCTGAAATGAACTGATTTTGGTCTGAAATTTCACTCCTATAAATGCTGTTGTGACTGAGTCTTTAGCAGGCCCAACCAGAAGATGAGGTCTTTATATTCACAGCAGTGTTGGCCTGAATCCATGTGCATCTTTACAGTACAATACGATGTTTTTTTTTTTATGTTGCCATGTTGTAGCTCAACATGGCAACCACCTCACAAATTCGCTGTGTTGTCCACAGCCACAGTAACAGTGAGGCGAGCTGTTACGGGCTTATTAAACCGACTGAAACCTTTGTCTTCTCAGAACACAAGCACAGGTCTTTGGTGTTAGCAGCTTCTGTCAGACTCCAAGTGTTACTGCACGGTTCCCGATCGGAGCCCACCTACCAGTTCATTAGTGAGTTGTTTGTTTGACACTGTACAGAAAATGCCTCGACTGTTATTGTTGCACGCAAAACACAAATTTAGCTTATCTGAAAGCGAACGGGCCAGATCAAAGCACGGGCATCGCTATAACATCATTTAGCAAGTCAGACATAACAGTGTGCATCCCCACCCTGATGTGTGACGTCTTGCTGCGGAACAATCTGTATGTACACATTTGTTACAATGCTGTGAGAGAGTGATGATCGTTTTAGACATGAAAACAGGCCGAGGCTGATTCCAACAGGAGGAGAACTGCCATTTAAATCTCACTTGTGGATTGTGTGGTGTTTACATGTAGTCGTGTCCTCAGAGACAGAGACAGAGACAGGAGGGGTGAAGGTAAATGTTGCCTTTCCTGAACACACTGGGAGCAGCAAAATGTAAACAGACAAACATCTAACTCTATCGTGTCGCACCATTCATAACAAAGACGAATGGCGTGCAAAGCTGGCCTGATGTTAACTTCACTGCTTTTGTTTGACATCTCTCTCACTCTGTCTTGTGTAAAGGCTTAAAGGACTGATCCTTCATCCAAAATAGAAATATATAAATATATATATATATATATATATATTTACACCTACCTCTGGTGATATCTAGCCTTTCAGACAGCTTTAGTTTAGTCTGCTAACATATATCTATGATTCATGTCCCTGCCTTAATACAAGGTGAATGGAATTTCTTTTGAAAGAAAAATCATACCGACTTTAGCCCTGAATGCAGCCTGCAAATGTTAATATGGCGACTGCGTAGCTTCATATTCAGTAAAGAGTTAGGGCAGATATTCTAAATCATTTTCTCTATTATCTCCAAGTACCATACCTGGCTTGTTAGCTAGTTAATTAGCCAGCAAATGAATTAGCCTCAGATTAGTCTTCGAGCGAGATGCCAGCTGTGCTAACAATGCTAACCAGAGCCTATGCTTAAAGGTCCCATATAGAATGACGGCAGATGTCCATGTGTTCTTTGATTATAGATCAGGTCTAGCTTCTATATTAATACTGTGAAAGTATCAAAGCCTCAGTCCACAGAGAAACGCACACAGCCTGTATTCAGAAACTGAGCCTTAAAACCAGCCGTCAGGACTTCTGGAACTTTGTGATGTCACAACAAAGCAGTCACCAAGCCCCGCCCACCTGGACCCACCATCCAAACCTTGCAGGATTCAGTTTCTCTGAGTGTTTTTACCTGAAATCTGCTATATCTTTATTAGATCACTCAGAAAACAGTCAGCCAATCAGAAGAGAGGCTCAGAGCCTCCTCTCTTCTGATTGGCTCACCGACCTGTTGTTACTAGAGCTCCAGAGAGAAGCCTGAGAGAGGAGATGTAAAACTACACTGAGATGGTTTTTATATCTTCTGTTGGATCAACACTTTGAATAAAACACTAGAAAAGTGTAAAAAAAGAGGGACCTTTAAACAGGTACTATTTTCGTGCCCATTTGTGTAGTTTGAGTGAACTGACCCTTTAATTGTCCTTAAATACATCTGGCCTCAACCCTCTATACATGTTGCTCATAAAGAAAAAGTTCATCATTTCCAAAAGCAGTGGTGGGGACCCGTTTTAAATGCAAACAAAGACATCAAATTAACTCAAGTTGCCACTTTCCAGACTAATTTAGGCTCAAGACTTGTGGCATGGATGACTTCATCATCTAACTTAAATCTTTATGAAGCTGTAAAAACATGGATACAATTGCTATGTCAACACACAGTTGGCACATGTAGATGCTCACTTTTTGACAAGGTCATTTAACCAAACGGTGTGTTTGATGTATAGAAAAAAACATCCACCGCGACAAACCTAGTATCACCATGGAGATTTCCAGTTAAAAATACTGCAACTGATTACAATAATAGACTGTCAGGGTGTAAAACGGAGCAGACAGCTGGGTCCTAAGTTGTCTTTAGAAAAGCTAGTAACCTATAAGACAAGGGATTTTGGGGGAAAATGTTGCAAAGGGATTTTTACTATGTAGGAGGAGAATCAAACTACAAACCACTTCTTTTTGGTTAAAGTGGTGTTTGGCTGCATCCAGAAAGAAAGCCATGCCGAGCCTATCAGCCATGAGCTCAGAACAATTACTCTGAGGGGAGCTAAACAAATTCAGCATTCAATTTAGCCATGGATGCTGAGGTGAACGAGCGGTTGGAGACGTGGTGGATTTGATGAGAGCATTTTGGTATTTTTTGCAGCTTAATACCATGTTTGAAATGAAACTACTGACTTTTAAAGCTGTCTTATTTTGGATTTGCTGGATTACCATAAAACCAGCGCACATGTCCCTTCGCCACGACTGCCCCCTACTTTACTGAGAAAATTAGGCATTACTTTTCTTCAGTAGCTCCACCTTTCCTTCACCGACTTCCAACGGTGACAGCTGAGTCACACGTGTGTATTGCTAATAAAATGGCCTCATAGATTTTGTTTACGACTCCCCATCACTCTCAGCAGCAGCTACTTAGTCTTTTTCCTTCAAGCGTGTTTCACAGCAAATGTGTGTCCACTTACGCAAAGCCAGTGGCCCAATAAATGTCTTTTTACTCTGCTGTCTTAAAAGAGTGTCTCAGAGAGAGTGTCTTTAATGTCCTCCCAGTAATGATATCGTAGAGGAGCGGTGGCCAAGGTCACCTAACCAGTGGTTATTATGGTTCTGCGTGCAGCCCCCCCTGTATGATGCATAGGACTGTTTTAAATCCTCCATGGCATTGACCAGCTATTCACCAACTGATGCAGGAATAATTACAATCAGAGGCAGATGAATGACCTTCACGGCGACTGATGAAAGTTTTAAAGACTTCATTAAGACTTATCCTCATTACGTTTATAGAAAATGTAATCAGGTTGTAATTAAGTTTCCTTGCTAAACTTATTTGCTGTTGCAGTTTAATTGCAGAGAGGTGGAGCCGCTTCGGCAGTAGAGTCCTTCTCCAGTCAAACCAGCTATGACAATGAGACTTCCTACAGCCGAGCCAGCTGACTTCCTGTTGCCTCCCTGCACATACGAATGGGATCAAACGAAAACTCTCTGCATGTTATTGAAGGCAATGGAGCAAAATCTGATGATAAAAATCATTATGATAAATCATGTGGATTGCAACACGTTTTTTTACAGCCACTCCTTCTCCAATGATTGTGTATGGGGAAAAGAGTTTCCTGCCTCCGGAGCTGTAGAGTCTGGATCTGCAACTGCAAACCACCCATCACCCCATGATCCTGCTCAACACCTGCTGCTAAATGTATTATGATAATAATTATTATTAGTAGTAGTAGTATTATAGTCATCATTATAATGGCTGCTGCTACTGTCACTATTATCATTATCATTGCATGGTGGGCCTTCCCTCCGCTCTCTCTCTCTCTCTCTCTCTCTCGCTATCTGCCTCTCTCAGCCCGACCGGTCGAGGCACATGGCCGTCCACCCTCAGTCTGGTTCAGCTCCAGGTTTCTGCCTCTTAAAAAGGACGTTTTTTTCTTGCCACTGTCGCCAAGTGTTTGCTCACGGTGGGAACCGTTGAGTCTCCGTAAATGATATTTTAAAGAGTACGGTCTCAACCTGCTCTATTTGAAAAGCGTCTTGACGTGACCCCTGTTGTGGTTTGGCGCTATAAAAGCTAGAATTACCGCCAAGTGGTTGTATCCTTCCGCCACTCAGATTAGTTTCAGGTTACATCCCTCTTTTTCCAGACATATAAAACATGAACCATTTGTGTGAGATTTTGTCAGAATTGCTGTGTGAAATTTGGAGAAATTCCCTCAAGGAGTTACGGAGATATTGCGTTCACAAGGCCAACACCGCATTTTGTGAGGTCACCGTGACCTTGACCTTTGACCTTTGACCACCAAATTCTAATCGGTTCATCCTTGAGTCCAAGTGAATGTTTGTGCCCAATTTGAATAAGTTATGAGATATGATTATGTTATGATCCCACGAGAATGGGAGGGACAGACGGGAAACAATATCCGGCTCTGGCTGTCACCGGCGCGGAGGCGTAATAAAATGGACTTTACTCGAGTCTGACATCATGTGATAAGAGTTGTCCCGCTCTGTTTTCGGGGTCTTCGTCAGAGCTAATATGATGACTTCCTGCATTGTGGAGTTTCCCATCCTACTTTTCCTCCAAGGTCGGCGCTGTCAGGACAGCTTACAGTTACTCAGCAACATGAATCCACATGTCAAGTGAGTGAGTGAGCACGTATGCCTCCTCTCTCTGGCTCTCTTTTTCTTTTTTTTTTACTTCCTTTACCCAACTATTCCCTTCACTTTTCAACTAACCAACAACACAAGCGCAAAACCGTGAACGCTTCTGAAAAGAGCCTCAAAGTGTTTGACCTTATCGCCATCTGTAAAATTCATTAAGACTACAAAGACACGCTAAAGACGTAGAGTTCTGGGAGAGAGATCACACAGGAAGTGCGATGGAGAGAGGAGGAGGAAATGAAGGCAGACTCCTCTTTGCTCCGCCTTAAAATGTGACCATTCAAAAGAAGTATAATCAGACACGGTCGCAAAAAAAAAAAAAACACCTCATACGACCTAGTTCACTGGAAGCATATTGAACCTTTTAGTCTTTAGCTTTTGTCTGAACTCTATATTTTAAAAGGTGTCTTTGTGTTTTTCACTAAGTCTTTTTTTTTCTTTATACATCTATTCTTGTCTGATTGATATTTGTTAAGAAGTGGTGGATTTAAACACAATACCCCATAAATTACACCAACATTCAAGGCCATAAAACTGTCCGGCAGTAACTTTTGGGAACATGAAGCCCCCATTTTGGGAAGAGCAGGAACCTTCAGACGGTGTTTACATGTCTTAGCACAGCTGAAAGATTGCGGCGCCTGAGCTTTGTATCCTTCTTCCACACCCTCACTGTGTTCTTTCTCATGCACCCCCGTAAACAACACATACTTTGATGTTTGGTTTTTTTTGCTGCAGACGGCGTGCGGAGCTATTTGAAATATTTCACAACAATGCAGATAAAAGAAAAAGATAAAAATCTCACACTTAGCCACTAATTCCAGATGTTGGCTTTGCTATGACGCAGAATCCTAAATAAAATAGAAAAACACTATTTAGCCAAATTTGCTCTATTCAGATTTACTCATGGAGTGCATATTAAGTCTTATTTAAGCCTCACTAATGGGTATAATAGCTTTTACTACGTCCAAATTCATATCCATTTGTGCTATCTATTCATCAACTGTGGTAGGAATCAAAACAAAGATATTTATACTGCTCGTGAGATAAATGCTATTCGTGACTTGCTCCTTATTCATTTCGACAGTGATGCTGGGTTTCTTTGGAGGGGGGAAAAAAAAAAAGAGCTAAGGGCCTCTTAACTTCCTTACGCATTCTTCCCACTGCCGCACTAAGAATGGTTCTCAGGGATCTTTTCCCAGCCCAACACCTAAAATAAAATGGAAACCGACAAAAACAACAACAGACCTGAGCCAGGAGAGCAGCCTGGCGAGGGAAATCCACACATTCTCCAGTATATTTAGGACACAGGCCACCGGGGCTGATAAGCACCAGGTTCAAAATACCATAAAGACCTCTTAAAAGGACGTGTCCATGTGCCAGGAGTTCATTCATAGTATGTTAATAAAATATAAACAGCCAACAGGTGAAGAGCTTGAGAAGGTTCAGTCCTGTATCTAAGGGATTCCTTGCTGCCATAATAATAAACGTCAGATAAAGTCAATTTTATTTATATCGTCAAAAATCTGACCAAGACTTTTTAACATCAAGGACCCTAAACAGACACAAATTAGACCACAGACCACACTTTGAGAACCACTGCCTCAGACCCTGCATTCGAACAAGAAAGAAATGATGCTGTTTAACAACTGTCTGAAAACCATCTTCCTGAATTTATTTATGGTTTGAATTTTAAATAAATTCTCAAAACTCAATTTCAATAACTTTTTTTTTTAATTCTGTGCCTTATATCAAAAAGTTGCTCCATTTCAATAAGCTCAATTCAGATCTAAAAATTCAGGTCAAGTCAAAAAAACAAAAACCTGGTTGCCCACACAGGCCTGGTCAAATCCAAACACTAAAATTCAAGATATAAAACTACAACAAGGGAAGCAGCTGAGCCTGAATAGAGTCTGATCTGACGTCTGACGTCCGAGCTGGTAAACCCCCAGGAATGGAACAAAGACCAAAGACCATTAATGTCAATGAAACCGGCAGAACACAAGTAGGTGCGTCTGTTTGACAGTTCGTCACACATTCGTCTATTTCACTGTTCAAAGAATTGAGATTCCAAACGCCCTGCTCTCATTGGTTCCCCACACTGTCAATCAATCAAAGTGTCTACCTGCTTCTGAATGTAGTGATTTCACTGGTGTTTCATCAGTCTGTCATAAAAAAAAACAAAAAACAAAAAAACCACACAGCAGAACCAACACTTAAACCTTCTCTGAGGAAAAAGAAAAAAGAAAAGAAGATCAACCTCTCTGGCTAACAGGTTTTTTAGAAAACTGTAAAAGGTCATGACTTAACCCTGAACACGGCAAATGATTTTGTTCGGAACAGTTCAGTTGCTGTTAACTCTGCGTTGGCTGGTGATTTGCCATCATTTCAGTTCAGAGAAAGGTTTGAAGACAGAGGACATTGAGCTGAGTCGACACCTTGCATTCAGTTGACAGAATCAAAGACCCTGGGGTGGGGGTGGGCGTGGCTCCGCTCCTCAACCAGAGATTCAATCCATCACAGTTTTCATCTTCAGTGTCCCTCATTTTAAAGTTTCCATAGTCTCTCAAAACAAATAAAAAGTGTACAGATGACGTTTAAACATGTTTGCCTCGGATGTCTGCAGGAGCTGTCGGTGTCGTTCGTTCCATTTTTGTCTTTGTCCACCATAATTATTTTGAGCTCTGCGTAATTTTGTAAACACCGGCGCTCCTTCCAGAAAAACATCAACATAATAGTGTTGTAGCTGTTTAAGATGTTGGGTTTGGCCTCCAACACCTTTTTTTCTCACCACTAACACCAGCTCCACAGTCAGTCAGCAACAGGCCCGAGTCTGCGTCCCAGTGACACTGGAGGACCAAGGCAACGAATGTGAGCAGGGACATGCACAATGAAGGGGTAGTGAAATCCTGTACATTGGATAAGTTCCCGGTGCGGAAACCAAAGGAGCAGATGGTAAAAGCTTGATGGGGTTTACGGAAGATGCGGGATCTTATACATAAAGCATGTAGATACACATTGTAACACAGACTTGTTTCCGACGCCTGGGTGGACCAACACCATGTAGCGCTCAGTGACCCTTCAGTTTGCCAACATGTCACTTCATGAGTATCACAGAAGAAATATATCTTGTTGGAGTTGTAGAGTAAAGGAGCTGCTTCTTGCAGAGTCGACAAAAAGCCTTATCTTTACCCCGTAGGAGTAGAACCCTGTTGTTTTTGCTCAGGTTTATTATTTTTCTGCCAGATTGAGCTGGAAGGAGCTATAAACATTTAAACTTGACACAATGACTGAAAATCAGCTTCCCAAGAAATATGAGCTCAATCCGCCACATGATGGCGGTGTAGTTCAGGCCAATTTCGGAGAGGCCACACCCCTCACAACGTTTGTCCGATTGGCTTGGAATTTGACACACAAGTCCAGCTCAATGTGCTCTACAAAAAAGCCTCCTGGACTGAACAAGTCCGCTATATTGGATTTTTTTTGCTAATTAACTTAACGTGAAAAGAGTAAAATGAATAGAACTTTTAGAATACAAGTCTTACGTCAATTTGAAGTGAGCTGGAACGAGCCAGAGACGTGAAAATTGACACCATGATTAGAAATGATGTGCAAATGCTTCACAAAAAATATGATCCAATTGGCTCAATGGTGGTGCTGCAATTAACAGTCAAAAAAGTGAAACGTTTGAAAGGCTGCCCCTGCCACACACGCAAGTCCTATTGACTTCAAATTTAAAATCACACCTACAAGGCAATACACATCTAAACAGAGGCTATATAAAAAGTCTTTTGACACAAGTGGAATATGATGTTTTCATTAGTGTATCATCACCTGAATCTAAGAACCATTTTCCAGACCTTCATATCTACAGCGGGTGTTTTATGTTACCTGAAGGCCACCGTACGTTCTCCTACACACTTGGAAAAGGAGGGGTGAGGGGTATTAGTTGATTGCAATCTGTAAGCTCACAGCTAGATGCCGCTAAATCCTACACACTGGTCCTTTGAACGCATGTCTCTTTAAATACTGTCTTCATCAAAGACCGCAATGGAAATGTGTGTTTGCATCCATATCATTGACATTTTGTAGCTGTGTTTGTTAATGTCTCCTTTCTTGTAATGACAAATATACTAAACTTTAAGTAGCGTTAGCTTGCTAACTTTGGTATCATTAGCTTTCAGGCTAAAATTTTTAAGCTACTGTTACAAAGGTTTCACTTGCTCACAAGGTAAAATCAACTAGTGAAGCTAAACTTTTCTTTTTTATCCAAATTATTGGAGTTTAACAGAAAAGCAAAGTTTTGCGTTTGTTTTTATTCTCCATTTTAATTATTTAAGTCTTATTTATTGATGTTATCAGTTATATTTTTGACTTGTCTAATAATCTTTTACGGCCATTTGTACGTTTTGAGCCTCCGAAGTTTCAACCCCAGGCAGGCTGGTAATATGTGCAACATATCGTAACGTATCAAAGACTAAGATGTGTGATTCTGTAGAAGCATTAAGGATTTTCTTGAGATGCTGGAATTGACAGATTGCGATACCACACCTGTAAAAGCGGATGATTATGAGCTGGTGTGGGAGGTGCAGTAAAAATGAAAAGTACTGGTCATTATAGCACTTACTCAGCTTTGATTTAGATAATTGGCTTTAAAGTAACCCATTACCTGCTCCTAAAATAAATCCTAAAATGAGGGCAAAATCTGATTTGGTAACCCGAAAAATTCAGCGTCTCTGGCTTTAATTCTTTTTCTCATGAGACCAGCCTTTCCATAATTTTATAATGACTTGGGCGAGATCTTGTCGAGCTGAAAAAAGGAAAAGAAAATCCAGATGGATGCAGTGAGGGCTTTTGGTTGCTATTCTGAATTACAGTCGGCCTCAGGTTGGTCAAACTTCCAACCATGATTTTTGTGTTTGGGTCCCTGTAATTGCAGCCAACACACAGCGAGGAGGTCAAGCTTCAGTCCTTCCATTCATAAAGCTCTAAGTGCCTCTTAGTGGCATATTTGGTTTATTAAAACGTTAAATCTGAGCCACCGTCACTTCCCATCTCAAACACTCTATCTTTAGCTGCTGCTTTCCACTCTTCCCTGCTGGCTTAGGTACATCAACCTGCAATTATTTTCTCCTCTCTCTCTCTCTCAGACACCATGGCATCCTCAAATCTCTGGAGCCAAACGGAGACAGGACTGTCCAACAACGGAAATATACAAATAAATACGGATAAAACATCTATATTGTACATCCCTTCCAGAAACAAAGCAGTGATGAAGAATTATGTGCTTTTTAATTATATGTTAGATGACAGTTAAAAGTTTTTTTTAGCATAATGTGGGTCTGCTGGCCTACATGTTACCAATATAATACTATGTAAAACAGAGACAGGGCTATTTACCAAACCACAACACTTTTTTGACTGAAATGCATTGAAAACTGTCAAATGGCAAAAACTGACATGGAGTGTCTGTTCATATCCATAGCTTTATTTATTTTTTAAATATATATTTACCAATTTAAATACTTTTTAAACAGAATTTTTAAACTGATTAAACTGATGTATTTAGGCAAAGTCCTTGTATTGTCTAATAACACAATCATTTAATTGGAAATCTTCAGAACAATTCAAAAAGGCAGTAGTTTACAATTAACATCAATCTATAACCAGCATGGGTCTGAAAAATAAACTGAATCATTAATTAACAAGTTGAAAATGTAGAAAAGCAGTTAAGTTTAGATAAACACCATATGACAACAAATCACAAATACAATATGTAAAGCTGGAAAAATCAGATGTGACTTTGTGTTTTTATACGTTTATCAAGATAATGTGGAAAACAGAGGCTGAGCATGTTGGGGGACAAGCCGTCATCACCAGAGGTAATTAAAGCCACTGAAGGAGCATTAAGTCACGTCTAAAGGTGCAGCAATAGCACGTTAAGATGTTGGGAGGGGCAAAACAATGGTTACAGCAGACCCTTCCCAGAAATACCACCCACCCTGCCCCTCGGGACGAAGAGGGAACGAGGACGAGTCCATATCATACTCTTGTCAGTGTTGCATTCCATACAGTTCATCTCCCCTCCTAATTACATGTTTATGCACTGTGATTGCCTTTTTGCCGTACACAGCACAAACCCACCGAGAAGCAGCGATTGAATCTAAGTAGCCGTTTACATTAAACCTCACACTGGCCAGATTTAGTTCAGGAGGCATTAATTCTGACACACCGGATAAAAAAAAAGAACAAGAAGATCTAAATGAAATGAAGGCAGCCATGCCTCACTGCGGTCACAGCCACTTTCATGGTGAGATGCAATGGCATATCTGCAGCTTAGAAAGTTGTTAAATGTCGACTCCACCCCCCCCCACACTACTCTGTCATTTAATTCAAAGAGTTTACCAAAAGATGCCCACGGCTCATCTGCGGCTGCTGCGACGTTGGCAGTTTAAATGATACGGGCAGAGGGAAGGGAAGGCTTTCCCAAAAACCACAGATCTATTACACAGTGGCTGCACCAATCAAGAATGTAGATTTAAGGTTGATGAAGATCACAATGTTTAATCCTTGTTGCTATGCAAACAAAATTTATATCACGTTCAACCGTCAAAATAACTTTTTATTTTCTTCTCTTCTTGTATTTTCTTTGTGAATTTCCTTTCTGGAGATCAATGAAGTTTCATCTTATTTTGAAACAAATGTAAGGTATCCTCATTGAATTGGCAGAATTTTTTTCTCTTATTTAAAGAGACTCAAAATAAAATAAAACATTGAGATTTGTGGGTATTACAGCAGGAATATCATGTTAATTTAGCTTCTTTTTTAAAATCTATGAGTTATCCTGAAAGTAGCTGTGATTGTTCCATATTTCATATATTTTTGCTTGTGCTGCTGTTCGGTCTGAGCATTGGAAAATAGCAAATTTACAGCAACATATGAACAAATTCACTGTGAATTGAATATCAAACTTTGTACTTGGTGACCAGCAGAGATTCGGGAAGGCCAAGAAACAGTCTGACGCATAACCTCCCACAGAACTACAACATGGCATTTTTAACACTTGTGTTTTGAATTAAACAAACAATATGTAACATGTCAATTAATTAATTAACTTTAAAGATGCTGTAAGGTGGATTTTGTGACAAGTCGGACCAGCCGTTTCCCCCGACCTTCTGCTAAGCTAAGCTAAGCTAAGCTAACTGGCTGCTGGTTGTAGGTTCATATTTAGTGTCCAGACATGAGAGTGGTGTCAATATTCTCATCTAACTGTCTTCAAGAAAGCAAATAAAGATGTTACCCAAAATGTCTAACTCAGTGGTTCCCAATCTTTTCCAACTTAATACAAGAAGAAAAACAATGAAAGGAGTGTTTACACATTTTTAATTTGTTTGTAATTATTTTATAATTTTGTTTTCAAACATTTAAAAACATAGTTTATTTAAAGTCTCAGTGAAACATTCACTTCCTACTATGGTGCTGTTTTGCTAGCTACCCTCACTAGCCAAGTTCAGCTTTATGTGATATGTGTGGTTAGCTAGCACCCAAAATCACATGTGGCTGAATTTATGAGTTCAACATGAGCCATCAAAAATATTTTTATGTTTTACAGAGAAGAGAAGAATTTTGATATAAAAGATACAAAAAAAAAGAAAACTTTGGAAAATGTATTTTTCATTTTACTTTATTGTCTTTCAGGTTTAATTTTATAACCGTTTTTGATATGTTTGTTTTCTTCATCATGAATTACAGCCCAGCAATGAATTGGTAAGGTCATTGTAGAAGCCAATAGTAGTTAACTGTATGCATCATTATTAGGCATTTTGTAACAAAGTTTAGTTTAACAGTGTTTTACCATTACATAGGTTTATGTAGAAAAAGAAAAAGCTTTTTTTCAACACAGCAGATCTTAATATATGAGTCTCAAAGACCTACACTAATTTGGGCATCAGAATTCAGAGCACAGAATCATTTCCTTATTAGATTCTATTGTTTCAGGCTTTTTTTTTTTTTTACACCTTTATTAACTATTTTAATGTATAAAAAAAACACCTGCTGGAGATTCTTAAAACGCTGGATCAGAGGATGGTATTTATACACTCATTCCTCAAGTAGAACTATATTAGAGCAGAACGATTGCAATATGAGGCACGATTACAGTGGGAATGGCAATTTTTGCAATTCGCTGTCACAGAAACAAATAGATGGGGGGTTATCTCTCTAGCACCACAATGCTTCATTTATGCTCCTGTGATGTGAAAATTGCACTTGACCGTATTGCAATTTCGATAATATTTCGATCAACTGTTCAGCTCTGACCCATATCAATACATCTATATCTGTGCTCCGAGCTCCTCTACTGCTGCCACTGTGCGAGTGTGACCTGCAGACCAGAGGCTCCTCACAGTGTGAAGCGGCTTGAAACCTCACTTCTGCCTCCTGCTGGCTTAAAGCTGCAACTGTGGGTCAGTGCAGGTAACCATATGCCAGTTCATCAAAGACAATATGCAGACATCATCATGGGGTGGAATTTAAATCTGTAGACAAAAAATCGAGCCAGTTGCAGGTCTAGAAATGGATCTATATTTGTGAACAACATCTTTCAAACCCAGAATTTGGAGATTTTAAAAAAGACGCTACAACTTTCCAGCATCTATTAAAAGCTGTGTGTCGTTTCAGATTTAACCAAAACTCAGTGAAAACAGCCATTTGGTGCATGACCTCTACCAACCACAACCTCACTGTCTTCAGACCGGAGGAAAATATTGTCAGTCTCACACAGTCTTTACTTTTCCAGAAAAACACCCTCTTAGTCAATTACTTTATGTCTTTAGACTTAAAAAAAACAAAAACACCTGTTTGAGCAGCTAAAAATGTTCAAAAAAAGAAACACCAGGCTGTTTGTCGAAAAAGTGCAAACAGTGATTAAGGTGTCAGATGTAAAACGGAATAAATGTCAGCTTTAAGATCTGCCACAGAATCAACTACAGGTCAAATGAACTTATGAAAATGGGGATCTGACAGGAATCCCCCTCACTGCTGCAGACAGAGAGAACCACATGAAGAGAGGGGGGGGCATCACCCTGAAGTGACATGCCTCCTGAGGACATGGCACCCATCATTAAAGATGACATCAGAGCAGGGAGGGGCCTTCCACGCGAGGTAGATCCTTCACGATGCTGGAAGAGTGGCTCAGTATAAATACCTTGAGCCCAGTGCCCTGGGAAGCAGCAGCTGCCACTCAGACAGACAGGCTCCACAAACTAAAGGATATAACAGCAAGGTATCGGGACAGCAGCCTCCCGACCCCCCCTGACTGTTTCTTTGGAGCGTAAACCATCACGGTAAGTTGCCTTTTTTTTTCTCCTGATTTCAGGTTAGTGTAGTGGGGAAATCCCAGCTGCAGCCTGGCTCTCACTGAGAGGTGGGTCGGCTGCCGGTTGCTGCTGTAACAAGTGTAATGAGCCATGTGCTATTGCTGCATTCACACTGGGACAGAATCTTTCACTTTTGTGAGAACTTTGGACAAATAAGGCTTGAAAAAATAATCTGTTGACAGAGATGTTAGGGATCATTTTTTACCATAGCAGCTCACTTCAATTAGAAATGAAAGATTTTGACATTTATCTTGCAGCTAAACTCCTCAATTAACTTGATGCACCACTTTCGAGTGTGAGACAAGTGCAGCAACATGTGCACTGTGCCACTCAGATTCATCATGCATGGTCCTTTGCTTGCTGAATGTCATTAGAGACAAAGAGCAACACTACTTCTTCTTCTTCTTCTTCTCACAAACAAATTTTTGTCTTTGCAGGTTTGGCTTCACAAGATGGACCTGAGGGTAACCAGCGTTCTCCTCGTCCTCCTAGCTTTGGCTGAGGCGACCCCTGATAGGTACTACCACGTGCCAAAAGTAGCCAAGGCACACTACCCCGTCAAGAGTCATGGTGAGTCGCATATGACTTTTCACACAAGAGCTGTTCATGTAAAAACAAGTAGTGACAATTCTTTATCCTAATAAGAGCGATGCTGCAATTATTATAAATAAAGATGGTTCCGATTTAACTGGGGTAAATAAGCAGGGTCAGAACAAAATTCCTGCATCTATATATTTTTAGTATAATATTTAAACACCTATGAAGCCCATTGTTCAGTTCATATCACTGCAGGCTGCATTCAGAGCTCCTCGGCTCCATAATCCATCAGTTTCTGCTTAAAAGTTAAAACAAACCTAAACAAGTGAAACTGCATCAGAAAACACTTCAAATTACACGTCTGCGGGAATTTATTGGATATATGTTTACAGACTTATCTATAACTCGTGCAGGCTCCCACTCAAAGATGTTTAAATCAAGTCTATCAAGTTAGAACCTACAATTGCATGACTCTAAACTGTAATTTGGTCAAATCAAATTACTCCCATAATTTGAAATTACTAATCTGAAAATGTGAATCTCATAAATACAGCAGCCTTTTTCATCAACAGCAAATTTCTTAATTAACTGCAAATTCAAGTCATCATCCTCATCATCATTATCATCAACACTCCGCAGCCTGGCAACACCCTCCTTCATTAACTGTCATCAAGGTGCTCAACCCGCCAGGTCCAGCGCTGCGTCTCATTGGCTGAGAGCACAGGGCTGTGGGTTGAGGTGTTGTGAACTGCTGTGAATGCGTAGATCTGTATATAACTGTGAGGTGGGGTATAGCAGTAAAAGAGCACTTGTGCTCTAAATAAATACTACTTTTGCATGTGTAATAAAAGAAAAACCCAAAGCAGTGGTGACGGTGTAACTGCCAGGGTGATGTATGAGACCGTTTCAGAAGTAAAACCATAATTTAACGATGATTCAAATTTTGCATTCACAGTTGAGAATTTATTTCTCCAGTTTTGTTTTTGAGGGGGTTCTGATGTGGTTCGACTGTGAGCCTCCGCATAAAAATATAAAAATAGAGCAGAAAGTCGACAATGAGAGCTAAAATTTGTCAGATCTCCAAAACAGATGTTGTTACCACGTTGCAGGCACGCCCTAACAAACTGCCCTGTGGTATTAAAATCACACCACACAATAAGAATTTAGAAAAACAACACAGACTGGGGAGAAACACTCTGTCAAGTTCAAGCAGTAAATCACTCTGCCGGCGAGATAATGAAGCTAATTTTTCCAAAATACAAACAACAGAAGAATTAGGAAAAAAAAAAAAGACTCACAAACAACCAAACTGAATGGATATTATGTAGTACACTAAATGTGCAATAGTACTTTGAAGGTCACATATGGTTCAGCTCCTGGGTCAGTTCCTGTGACCAGCATCCTCACCTCCAGTTTGTGGTGTTCCTGGCTGCCACTAGGTCCAGTTCTGGCACAAAATTCCCCTGTGGGGTTTCGGGCACTGCCTTATGTGGTTTGAAAATGACAGCCCTTGACAAAAGAGAGGCCAACACTACTGGATTTGTTGCTTTGACGGATCAATGACGCATCCAAAATTATGGCGCATGAAGGAATGTGATAGCAACTTTAACACGGTTCAAAAATTAGGATAGTTCCTAAACTCTAATTCTATATGTCTTTTTAATGTTAAAGCCCTGGTAGATTAATTTTGAGTTTTTTTTTTATTTTATTTTTTTTATTGCAATACCAAAGTCCTGCCTACATTCTTATTATAGTGACCAATTTATACATGAATCGGCTTTAAAATATATTCTCAAAGATTAAGACTGAACAGAAATTAAAGACAAGTTTAATATCATTTGTGCTATATTAATTAGCCTTAGGCAAACTAGCAAAATGTATGCTAATTTATATTAACAAATAAAACAAATAAAATAAAACAAAAATTAAATAGAAAAAAAAAAAAATCCTGTAAGTCTTAAAAATTTTTGTTTATCCTATGTATCACTTTAGTGATACATATAGACTAGTGAGCAATAAATTGACTTTATATGCCAGTTTAGTGCAAACCCATACATTCATTTGACCTTGCCCATAAACTCTATGCTATGTGGCAGGAAATGTATCAAGGTGTTGTTGACAACTTGCAGACCACTAACTATACATTCACGGCCATGGGCAGTGCAGGAAATTAAAGGGTGCAGCATAGTGCGGGCAAATTGAACTGAAATGTACAGAAGCTGGTGTACTAGGTCTCATGCCAGTAGACGTAAGCTTGGTGAGAGCATCATCTCAGACCAGTGGTGCTGTTAAGACTAAACTGGGGAAAAAAGGGAGTGCTGTCCTCACAACCCACCCCACAATCATAGGGAGGGGTGCTTTGAGGCAGTTTGTTGTCTTACAGAGTAGAGTACCAGACTCTGGGTTATTCAAGGACCATGGAGGCATCCTATGAAGTGCATTTCAAATGCACGAGAGTCAGAGAATGTGCAGAGAAATGCTTCAAAATGAAGCCATTTCTTGATCATTTATAGTCCACTTCAGTTTGTCATTTCCTTGGGGAGAACTAAGCATATCTTAATATCTGCATCAATTGTTGTATGCTTGTATGTGTATCTTTAATATCCTACAACATCATGTGGAATGCTGTGCAGTACCCTTTTTACATCAAAGCTCATGATTCAGTAAAACAGACAGTTATTGATCTAACAAAGATACCTGTCACATTATAACCTGTGCATCATATTACCGAAATAATTGTATCACATGTATCTGTATTTCTGTATTCCCTTAGTTGTTGCAGGTGAGCAAGGTGCTCAAGGGCCTCCAGGTGAACCAGGACCAATGGGACCACCTGGACCTCCTGGAAAGAGTGGCGTAGGACATACTGGACCACCAGGACCACCAGGATCTCCTGGACCTGCTGGCTACACTCAAGCAGGTAAACCTGGTAGCCCAGGTGGCCCTGGAAAACCAGGTACCCCTGGTATCCCTGGTGATAGAGGTGCACCTGGCTCAAGTGGACCAATGGGTCCCAGAGGTGCACCTGGCACACCTGGAACACCTGGACCTGCAGGATTCTCTTCTGTTGGAAAACCTGGACCATCTGGCATTCCTGGATCAATGGGACCAAGAGGAGAGCCTGGCCTGAAGGGACATCCTGGTATTCCTGGTCTTCCTGGCTCCAAAGGAGAGAGAGGTATTGGGGTTCCTGGGGTTCAAGGAGCACCAGGCGCAGTCGGACCAATGGGTCCATCTGGTATGCCAGGTAAACCTGGAGTTGGTAAACCTGGTGCCACTGGCTATCCTGGAGAACCTGGCAAGTCTGGCATGCCAGGAAGGGATGGTGCTCCTGGGCCAATGGGTATGACAGGGCCAAAGGGTCACACTGGGGCTCCAGGCACAGGAGCACCAGGAAAACCAGGCCAGAATGGTACACCAGGTATGCCTGGACCTATGGGGGCTAAAGGTCCACAGGGTCCATCTGGTCAGCCAGGCTCCCCTGGCATGCCAGGTGTTGGCAAAACAGGTGAGCCTGGAATACCAGGCAGCAGAGGATCCCCTGGTACTCCAGGAACCACTGGTCAAAAGGGAGAGCCAGGTCCAACTGGTTATACTGGTCAGCCAGGCGCTCCTGGTCCTATTGGCCCAGCTGGTCCACAGGGTGCAAGAGGATTCCAGGGTGAGGGAGGCCCAACAGGACCCAAAGGCGACATTGGTATGGTGGGTGCACCAGGCCCAAGGGGAACCAAGGGTGACCAGGGAGCTCAGGGTTTCACTGGAAAACCAGGTGTCCCTGGGGCAGTAGGTCCTTCAGGAATTCCAGGTCACAATGGTCCTCAGGGTCCAAAGGGTTCTCAAGGCCACACCGGTGCCCCAGGAATCCCAGGTTCAAATGGCGCCCCAGGACTAAAAGGACACACAGGTACCCCAGGAGCACCAGGAAAAAGTGGTGAGAGTGGAAGACCAGGACCCATGGGACCAGCTGGAGCACCCGGTCAATCCGGTCCCCCTGGACTTAAGGGCCACCCAGGTATGCCAGGCGCACCTGGTCCAGCTGGCTTAACAGCTAAGGGCGTTAGTGGTCCTCAGGGTCCACCTGGAATTCCAGGTGCCAGAGGTCACGATGGTCTTCCAGGCCCTGCCGGTCCTCCCGGTCCACCTGGCCCACCAGGAGAGGTGGTCTACCACCATGAGAAGAGCATGCCAATCAAGTCCCACGAGGTTGTGATGTCTCATGAGATGATGAAGGCCCCCATGTCTGCCTTCAGTGCTGTGCTGACCACCGCCTACCCCCCATCTGGTACTCCTATTCAGTTCGCTCAGGTTCTGTACAATGGGGAGAACCATTATGACCCCCACAGTGGTGTGTTCACCTGCCAGATCCCAGGCCTCTACTATTTCAGCTATCATATCCATGTCAATGGTGCTAATGCATTGGTGGCCCTCTACAAAAACGAAGACCCAGTTGTTTTCACCTATGATGAGTACAACAAGGGCTTCCTGGATCAGATGTCAGGCAGTACTGTTCTTATGCTGCATCCCGGTGACAGAGTCTATATCCAGGTCCCTGATGAGGAGAGTAACGGTATATTTGCCGCAGATAATGTTCACTGCGCTTTCTCTGGGTTCTTGATTGCCTCAACGTGATTTCACAAATCCAAATAAACCTCAAAACCTTACAAACATTGAACTACTCAGAGAAATAGATCAGTTTACAAAATTCCAAATTGAGATGGTAAATTAAGGAAAAAGTATGGTTGTAAATTTTGCAAGTTTAACTGCCTCATTCAAATCTTGAAAAAGTTTTGCTAACAAATGATTTGACAAACAGAGGTATTAATGCTGACTAAAATGTAAAAACACATGGTTCAAATTGATCCCGCTCCCCAGTTCATCTTGTGTGTGCATTGGCAATTTTAAGAAACATGAAACCATATCGGAAATGTTTTAAGTGGTGCTCTACAACTGCCTGTAACATTTACAGCACGTCTTGTACTTGTGTTCGTTTTTATTAATGTCTGTTGTTTAAGAATTTTCCTGTAATATACATACAAAAGACACACAAAACTGTTGTACTATATGTTATCAGAGATCAGCACATTCTCACAAGCACTGTGACCAGCAAAAAAAAAAAAAAAACACAGAATGAGAAATTCAAACTGCATTTTTTTTTCCAAACAACTATGTCCCATTGGATGTGTTAAGTTATGTACCACTTGCTGACCAAAACACAGAATAAAAGTTCTAGACTGAAAAAGAAAAATAATCTCTGTGCCTTGTGTGTATTGTCATTCCTTACAGAACCGGTCCTCGACAAGAAGACATCAGAAATGAGCAAAAGCTTACCTTTGAATGCAGATGTGTTGTAATTGTGATCAATGGCCGCAACCATGTCTTTCCAAAAGTCCGAATTCACCTCATTTCCTCGCTGTTCACACAAACGTTAAAAAGTTACAATTTTAATATGTTTTTCCACATTAAAATATCAACCATTAATATGAAGCCACACTCAAATATTACCTTATGCAACATATCCACAACTCGTCCACAGAGAAGAGCCCCGGGTAGATCAAAGTAGTTGTCATAGTAATAGTAATTTGCTGCAAAGACCAAAATAAAAGTATCAGTATCAGTTAGGAATCTAGTGAAAGCATACAGCTACAGGTATTAAAGATGGGTATAGACATCACACCAGATCTTGTGAAGGAGGTATTGAGGCTGCTGAAGTGCTTCCACTCCCTTTTGGGACCATAATGTTTGATGATCTCTTCTGCGCTGAGGTCATTGGTTCCATGTGTTGCTCTAAAAAAAAAAAAAAAAAAAAAAAAAAAGCAAGAAATAGAATAGAATAATACTTATTGATTATTATTCCACATTAAAAAGGTCTGTGAAAGCAATGACAAGCTGTACAAAGAGAGTGAAGATGTGTGTCCTGGGAGGCAGATCAAAATGGATTTCATGCAGGAAGAGCAGAGCGTACCGCAAGACAGTTCCGTCTTCAGCAAGCTTCACGAGGTTTCCATCCTCCAGATCCACCACTAGTCCTTTAAAACTAGACACAAAATTCAAAGTGTATATGTGATAAGAAACAACAGAACTGAGAGATTCACCTCTCTTTAAGAAACATAGCCACAGGTATTACATTAATATATCCCTAACATCCCTGTAAGGGAAACCGGTATTCATTATACCTGTGTGTGTCATTGTTCCCCTCTATGCTGTGGGAAACTGCTGCTGCTGACTCACCAGAAATCCCAGGTAGCCGGGGTTAGGTTCAGCAGGTCCTTGTCATAGCCTTTATGCTCCACCAGGTACCTGGCAAAGCTCTCATAGATGAGCTGCAAACACAAAGAGGAAATAACATCACTCACCTGATTGGTTGAGTTTTAACGCATCAGCAAGGAAATGAGGGAATTTGGTTGTTATACTATTATACTTGGAGTGTATCTTTAAAGCTGTCTTACTTTTTACCCCTTTGGGTGAAAACACAACAACAATTGTTATGGCAAATGTATTAGTAAACAGTTTCCTTTTTCTTTTCTTTTTTACACATGGAGCAATTAGAATTAATTTAGGAAAATGTCCAAAATTTACTCCAATAATACCTCTGTTTTTGTTATCTTAGCTGCTAAAAGCTCCACTATGTTCACCAGCTAGTTGATAACTTTATCTGTTTCTTTATCTAGTTATTATTAATCACAAATAATATTCATTTAGGAATGATGATAATAATAATAATAATAATCTTTATCTATAGAGCACTTTTCAAAAACTACATTACAAAGTGCTTGTCAAGGACAGCAAAAAATCAAATCTGATAGATTTCAAAGAGAAGAAACAGATAGAACAATTAAAACAATCGGGTGTATAAAAACCAATAACGAGCTAATTTTAAGAGAAATAAAAATAATTAATGTAGAAGTAAAACCAGGAAAAGCTCTCCGATAAAATTTTAAGAGGAATCTTTAAAGAGGTCACAGACTCAGCCGACCTGATTTCCTCAGGCAGATCATTCAAGAGAAGACCTTCACCTGAGGATCTCAGGGTGCGCACTCTTTATTCTGAAACACACTGGGAGCCGGTGTAAGGAGGCTAAATCAGGGAAGATGTGGCAGCAGAGTTCTGTACAGTCTGTACAGACGATCAATAAATTTCTGATTGAGACAAGTAAAAGAGACTGTTGCAGTAATGTGATGAAATGAAGGCATGTAAAATAGTCCCTGTGTCTATAAAAGTTTAAAAAAAAAGATCATATTTTAGAAATATCTCTAAGATGGTAAAAACATGATTGTAGAAGCTCAAACTGAGATTACTATCAAACCATATGCCAAGATTTTGGAATATGTGTTGGCCCTTAACACACATTGAATTTTAAGAGAAATCTTTAGGTGACTGCATCTGAAAATCAATCAATTAATCAAAAACGATATCAGTATTAGTAAACTAAGAATTCCCTTACTGGGTCATGCATTTGGGGTTCACTATCCTATGCTACTGCACTGACAGGATGAGTGGACATACATGTGACATGATGGGACAAGAGAGAGCATGTCTGATCAAAACAGACTGTAATGATTAGCAATGATTTATTTATTTGTCACCCAGTGTCACAGTCTATCCCTGTGAGCGTGCTGCGACTGTCCTAATTATAGAAAACGCAAGATGATACGAGGAGCTGCTGGCTGCCAACAGGCCTCAGAGGATTTAAAGACATGTATGAGCATCACCGCCGACGTTCAACCTGTGAGTCACGCAGAGTGACTGCAGCATCAGGAGCATCATCCTGCACACACACACACACACACACACTCACACACACATGTACCTTCAACCAAAACTCATGAGCATCATCAGCCACAATGTTTCATAACGGCGGGGCTGAACTGACAAGTGACCGTGGAGGGGTATTGACAGCTCCGAGCTATTTTTAATCCAGATGTGCTGCGGATCGAAGCGTCACGGCCACCGTACGGTTATGTATTGGAGCTAGCTGCCTGCCCCGCGCTGCGCACACACACACACACACACACACATACACACTCACCCTGGAGGTCTCCTTCAGATGGTAGCGGCAGAGCGTGTGGTCCAAGTCGAAGCCGATAACATCGCAGTCCGACAGGCTGAAGTATTCGCTCATTGTCGCTGAGGCCACCGCGTTGGTGTACACACATGAACTTGTGCACAACACCAGCGATGAGTCAATGTCACTGAATTGACGCCGCGGATGGGGACTGCGCTCTGTGGACGCGTCACTCAGTCTTCCGCTCACATACAGTGCCGCGAAAAGAGAAAAAACAAAACAACCTCCGAGTTCGTTTTTCCTACACCCGCAATCGATTATCAGTGAACGGTTAACGTCAATAAGTTAAAGCAGCGGAGCCACAAGCTAAACTCCCGTGTGCCAGAAGAAGGCGGTAGAGAGGCGGCAGCCAAAGTGCGGGAGAGCGTGCAGTGCTTCCGGGTGTGAAACGAAACCGTAACGCACGGTGAAGACGCGCAGAATGAATTCAGGAAAGCGCATTCAGATTCGCAGGGCTGGCCCCTATTAACCCCCTGTTCCTCACCTGTTGTGTACAAAGTCGAAAGTCATTATAAAAAATGTACCTCTGCTCAATGTTTTTACATGACATACTAATGGAATATTAAAAAATCCCACATTTCACACTTTTACAGTGGTTTATATTTAAATCATGTGAAATAGATCGTAAAACGTCAATGTTACTTGGTCTGTACCAGGGGTGGAGGAAGACACTGTAAACATTCTAGGCTTAATCCCAATTTAAGTCGATATTATTATTTTATATTATATACTGTTTACTGTATCAAGACATTTGTACATCATTTGGGGAAAAACTTAAAAGTTGCCCAAAAAGAAAAGAATCATGCATCATATTTTGAATGTAATTGTTTTCTGTCTCCATCATCCTGAAAACACAACACAACAGATCTTGGCAATGACTAATTTTCACTACTGCCACATAAAAATAAGCAAAGATTGTCTGATGCGACTATTTTGAATTTACATGACACAGGTGGGGAGTTCACGGATTTAATGTTTAGATGGCAAATCTACATTTAAATCCAGACCATAATAATATGTGCTGTTCTAACTGAGCAGACATGGATCCACAACAAGGCCAAGGTAATGTGTGAGGTAATTTATGGCTCAAAGTAATATAGTAGTATGGATTCTCCCTGATTTCTATCTTTAGGACAAATAATTCAGACTAAACTGTCCTTGGCCCCAGGAGTAATACATGTGACATTTAAGCCTTTCATTTATTGCTTTCAAATTAATGAACTGTATGTTTATGAACATTGTGATTATCATTTATTAGTAACTTGAACATAGTGCAGAGCTGCTGCTGGACTTATACTTACAGTTTACCTTTAGTTACAGCTGCAGTTTATTGATTTTTGCTGCTGCTTGTGGACTTCATGCTGGTTCACTCAGTGTGTAAATGTGTCTTTTAATAAACCAGCATGTTATCTAATCTGATTCCATCCTGTATCTAAGTGAAGGGCTGGCATGGGGAAAATAGCAGGAAATTAACAAACGCCGTTCAGGCCCACCGCCAGAACAGTAGGCCTAATGGCCGTCCGGCACGTGCGGCGTGCTTCCGGCCTTGTTGTGGGTTGTTGGACTCCGATACCAGGCGGACCACACCTCAGCCGGATCTCTGGGCCCCGACCCAGCCGGGTCTTTGCCAGAATAATCTGAATAACAGTAGAAGAAGAGTAAACTGGGGAACAAACAAACGCAGAAACCTTTTGTACCTTTGACAGTATCAGAAATCGGACGAACAGGAAACGGGGCGTGGAGCGAAAAAAACAGAAGTGCGCACATCTGTCTGCTTTAATGGTCTGCGCACATACGGGCATTTGGCCAAAAGGCGCCAACTTTGCTTTAAATACGAAAGACAAAAAGCAGGAAGGTCGCAGTTGGCCCATGCCTGACTCTGAGAACAGTCCGGTGTCAAAACCATAGGTTGTATATAAAAATGGACGTAGCCTGCTGGGCTGAGAAGTGAAGTCAATGCGGAAGTGACTTTGAGTGCAATACCACCGAGGGGCTCGCACACCCATTCAAAAAACGCCAACTTCTCTACTGAAATACTCAGTCAATAATTTTTTTATCAGAACTCATTATGGTGTCTTTGGCTAAATCCACACCTATCGTTCAGTGTCCCGGTTTGTCCATCTGAAAATAATCATCGAATTAATTAGATATTAGGCCTTAAAAACAGGTATTTTTGGGGGCGTTTCTGTTTGATTGGCCTGCCTGGTCTGCAATGACTGATCAGCTGACGAGGCAAGCCGGGAGGTCGGTCACCGGAGGAGCAGACACCGGAGGAGAGCTTGGGTCTTTTAGAATCGGTTGTGTTATTTTCTCAATAATAATCATAATAATAATAATAATAATAATAATAATAATAATAATCATCATCATCATTAGATTAGTCCACTTCCTTTGGCTGAGGTGAAAAAATGCTTTATAGCTAAGTGAGGACAGTGCAACAGTCTGTTCACAGGATGACTTTAAGCTGTTGCAGCCGCCCATAAGTGATGGAGGTGAGGTGCATAAAGTCCAGGAGCCGTTACTCATCATTTTTTTATACAGTCTATGGTCTGTATCTACAGTGAGGTAGTTTTGGTGCTGTCCTCCAATATGGCCGCCAGAGGGCACACGGCATCACCTGGATGAAGGTGACGTGAGCCGCTCCCCATTCCTCCGCAGGTGCAGGTGATTGGCACAGTGGCTCTTGAACCGTGAACTCCAGACCCGGTTCTCTGACCAGGAAACTTGACATTTAAAGCTGCAGTCACTTCCCGCACTGTGTGTCTTATTTGCCGGGTGTGTGTGTCTGAGGCCAATGACCGCTGCTCGCCGTCTGACTCTGGGATTATTAAAATGAGTTTTTATTTCATGGAGCATGGACCATGAGTGAGGAGAAGGGATTTTCCTACACTGTTCCCTGACTTTTATTCCCTGACTCGGAATGAGCTGCTGTGATTGACGTACCGCGCCATGGAGACCCAGAATAGTTTTTCTGCGTGTTGGCAGAGGTTTCTGGCGTGTTTTAAAAAGCCGGGTCAACCTGCAGGTGAGACCGGCCTCAGAGAGAAGAAAGCCGACACGGTGATTGAAAACCCGATCGCTAAAAACACAGAAGTGGACTCTGCTTTTAAGAGACCTTTACCGCGGACGCCGGTGCAAGCCGTGGACCATTACATCGCCCTGTATGACTACTCCGCCCGCACCGAGGAGGACCTGAGCTTCAACGCCGGGGACATTTTGGAGGCTCTGGACAAGAGTGCTGGGGATTGGTGGTTCGCCAAAGCCCTCAGCGGGGTCTCAGCCTCCAAACAAGGATACATCCCCGCCAACTATGTTGCACCTGTGGAGAGTATTGATGCAGAACCGTAAGTATTGCTGCTTATGATCATACTAACTGTATGTAGTAGATATATTTTGTAAATTTGATAATACAGAATCCTGTGAGTTTGTTTTTTCCAACTAAAGTCATTGTTTCAATCAATAAATCAATCAGTCAATCGGACTTTATTTGTATAGCACTTTTCATACAAACAATGTAATACAAAGTGCTTTGCAGAATAAGCAATAAAAAAACAAACCCGTACCCCTCACTCACACATACACACACAGAGAGAACAATAAATGACCATGTAATAATTAAAAACAATAATAAAAAAAATAAATAAAAAAAGAGTAATAACAGGAAATGAAGAAACTCTATCATCAATCGCACATATTTGCACTGAGGAAACACTGGAGACAATACTGACAGACTGATTAAAATAATATAATAATAAATTCGATAAATAAGTTGGAGGAAGACCATCAAGAGCTTTAAAAACCAATAAAAGGATAAATCAGTTGACATGACGTGAATATAAAATCTGATAGCAGGTGGTAGTTTGTTTTTGTGTCTTTTAGTGCTGAAAAATGTTTCCAGTCTTGAGTAAACAAGTTAATTATTCTGTGACCAGGAAGTCTGTCCTTACAGGTTAATAATTCCCAGGAAGGTAGGGCTCAAAAAACACAAGATCATACATAGTGCACTAAATGCCTCGGTTTCCTGGCATTTCGTCTAACTACTGTTCAGCAGAGACTGAAACTGGTTTTGCAACAAAGCTCAATTTAGCAGCAGGAAGCCAATTGAGTATTCTGTGAAAGGCCTTGACATGTTCAGATGACCCAGTATAACTGGAAAGCATAATATTACCATTGTGGACAATGTTTTCAACAAATAAAAAGTGTGTGTTCAGCTGATCTGTTGGAAAACGTTAGCATCACAGAAAAGTGATGGTGCACTCTCGGCCTACTTAACGTCTCCTGTGAAACCTGTTTCTGCTCAGCTGTACTCCAGTTATTCCTGTTTTGTTTACAAGTGCGAATAGTTTTTTATTCCCTTGATCCATCCAGGTGTCATTTGACGTCATAGTTTCACTGAGTCACAGACTTGATGGATATGACATGAGATGACGTCAAGAGGAATTCTTTCTGTAACACATTTACTTTTTTTGTAGAATCATGCTGTTTATCAGATACATATCTGAGGATCAGACTAATGTTACATTAAAGCCTTACACCTTTCAGCGCTGTAATAAGGGTTTCCCAATAGCATACATCAGTGCATCAGTGCATCATTCTTGTGTGAAAGGTCCCATATAGTCTAAAGGTCTCTGTCCATGTGTAGTTTAATTATAGATCAGCTCTAGGTTCTTTATTAATACTGTGAAATTATCAAAGCCTCAGTCCACAGAGGAATGCACACAGCCTGTATTCAGACACTGAGCCTCAAAACAAGCCGTCAGGACTTCTGGAATGTTGTGATGTCACAACAAAGCAGTCACCAAGCCCCGCCCACCTGGACCCACCATCCAGCCTTGCAGGATTTGGTTTGATTGATTTACCTGACCCAGCATGACATTGTTTAGTGTAATGCATCATGTAAGACCAAGTTAGGGTGAACAATATGCAATTAAAAAAAATCTGATTTTGACAGATATTGCAATACGAGTCATGATTATAGTGGGAATGGTTATTTTTGAATTTAATTTTCAAGTGATGATTTCTTTTCTTTTTTTTTTGCTGCAGTCTGTACCAAACAGTCATATTGCGATTTTGATAATATTTTATCAAAATCGTGGTAAATAAAATCGTGGTAAATAATAAAGGCCCTAAAGGATAATGCTGGCCTTATTTCAGACTTCATGAGAAACCAACACAACCAGTAATTTGTGCGTCTCAGAGCTGTCAGAGTTGAGGAGATTGTCTTGTTCTTACAGTAATTCAGTGTGTTGATTGATTACAGTAGGAAGGGGAAGGTCTGCAACAATGAATTTGTTCTTATTTGAGCTATGGGTTATTGTAGTTTAAATAAATGTTGTTGATTTTCCAAGAAGTAGTGGAGAATGTTTGTCGCTTCGAGGCCTCCTTGTGATTTTTCATTTTTGTAACGTTTTAAAGTTAGATTTTGTTTTTGAGTTGTTGTCGAGTTGTTAATGAGTCGGGTGCTTTGAGCTGATTGTCGATCGTCGTGGTGGGAAGCAGTGAAAACAAATAATTAATCTGAGGTAGTTTTCATTTCAGCTGTAGAGATTAGCTCAATGAGGGTGAGTGGGAGCGCAGTCAAGCGTTTGAAGTCGTCTTCTTTTTCTTTTTCTTTTTTTAGCAAAGGGATGTAATTGAGGTCGAACAGCTCTGACAGTCTGGGAGAAATATTAACGCCTAAATATTTAGTGTTGTCATTGTGAAGTTTCCCGTAGTGACACGTAAGTAAGAGTTCTGTACTGATGATCTATACGGACTAATTTTATGTTGTGAATACATCCTGAATTCCTTCATGTTGTCTTTTTAATAGTTTGTGGACAACAGTCGAGCTCAGTGGCACAGAGGAACACAGTACCTGTTAGTAAGACATATTCATAGTCAGTTTGAGGTTTTCAGTGGATTTATATCACCTGAATCTTCATTTAGCACTAGATTTTAAAAACTTTTCATTGAGTAAAAATCATACGGTGTAGTTGGTGTTAGTAAGACAATTTGAAATTAGTCAAATCACCAATGAACACAGTGAATCTTATTTGCCTAATATTGTATAATATTGAATATCGCCATGTTTTCCGCCAAATTTTTCACAAGATTTAAAAAATAAATAAATAAAAATCTTTATTTTTTGCAGTTTTACAGTCTGCCCTGCTGCTGAGTCTGACCATCAGTTCACTGCTCTGCTGACTGTACTTTACACTCTGACAAATAAAACTTTGAACTGAAACACCTGAAATATAAAACACAATAATATAATTATTTATTATAAAATGGATAATATTGTATATCGTCATATTTGGGCTGGACTTATATTATTATTATTGGTTTTCAGAAATGGCTGAAATGTGTTTGACCACCTTTTGCTTCTTTGCTTGCTCTGATTTGTAGATGGTATTTTCCCGAGACCAAAAGGCAGGATGCGGAGAAGATGCTGCTGGCTGAAGGGAACGAACATGGAGCCTTCCTCGTCAGAAACTGTGAAAGTCAGAAAGGAGAGCTCTCCCTCTCAGGTGAGCCAAGATAAGAAGTTACATTAGCAACACAAAGTCCCCACTGAAACCAAATATTCACCACTTTTTATTAAAAAACTGTGGATTAATATGAACATTAAAGCAGGATTATTTCACTCTTTAAATATGAAATCACAAAATCTTCAAAGTTCAAATCATAAGCAATAAAACACACACTTGTTTAATTTAGCTGCAAGACTTGGGTGTAGTAGCTTACGGTGGCTAACGTTAGCAAGCTTTGTAAGCGACATAACTAAGTGGGACTGGGTGAGATGGGGGGCGGGGTATCCGTCCAATAATGCATGCTACAGATGAGATATTTCATAATAGTTTCGGGCTCTAGTGTTAGCTTGTTAGCTAATTTTTACCGCTAGCCCTACGGCTAAAAACAGAGCTAAACAAAAACAGAACTTTTTTTTTTTTTTTTTCTTGTAGTTAAATATTTACCCAGAAAAGGTCTGAGAAACTTTCCTAAAAACAATCACATCGCAAGCAAATGTGAGTTGTACAATTGTATTATTCCACACCATCAATATCTTTGATACGAAATCCTCATACACAACCTTTTTAATAGCACATTAGCTGACTAACATCTTCTTATATATCTTTCTCATGTGAAGACGTGCTGGATTCTGCCGCCACAAAACTCACACTTCATCCACAAGCCGTGTTCAGTGACTCATTTGTTCCCTCAGCCCAGATGATTGATGGTTTGAAGGTCATCAAGTTAAATAAATAGAGGTCTCTGCTCCAATAAAAGCTGTGCGATAACTTTATCTCTCGCTGCTCTAATCTGTCTTTTCACTGGCCTTGCTCTTTCCATTACAACTGAATTCTTTCCATGCCCATTCATTAAAGCTAGTTGATAATCTACTTAATTTCACAGCCACTAGACCCAGATTAATTCACTGATTTTAAACAGTTAAACAGTTGTTCTATCACAACACAAAGTTGGGAAACAATACTTCTTAATACTAATTTATATGGACTATTAGGACCACAATGAGGGGAAAAAAATTAATCTGAAATTTTGAGAATAAAGTCATAATATTACAAGAATTTAAACTGTAAAATTTTGAGAGACAAAAACATTATTTTTATGAATATTACATCAACCAATCAAACAGGTGAAAGGACAGTCAGTGGCAGCTGCGGTGCTTCACATGAGTCAAATATAAAACATCCAAACAAATAAAAGTGAAATATAAATGAAAAACAAGCAGACATCACACAATAAAAGCTGTTTTTATAAAAATTTGTCTTTAAGAAGTGAGATGTATCGGTTCAGTCTCACCTTACTTGTGTAGTTGTTGACTCTTGAGTAAATGACTGGATGCCGACTTGTCTTTCAGTGCTGGACAGTGGGAGGGTGAAGCATTACAAGCTGAAAAAACTGGACAACGGTCACTACTTTGTGTCCAGGTCGAGATCCTTTCTGACACTGAGGGAGTTAGTGGAGCATTACTCCAAACAGGCTGACGGCCTGTGTGTGCATCTGGGTGAACCATGCAAAAAGGTAAAACGCACGATATGCTACAACACGAACTGGAGCACATGCTGTTTATTTTTCTAAATTCTATTATTGTGTTGTTGCTATTATTTATACAGTAAAATGGCAAATTGTCATCTGAGTAAACAGTGACTCTTCCTGCCCTTGTAGATGGAGGCCCCACAGACTCACGGTCTGTCCTACAACACAGTTGACCAATGGGAGATTGACCGCAACTCCATCAAACTGCTGAGGAAGCTGGGAGCCGGTCAGTTTGGTGAAGTGTTCGAGGGCCTGTGGAACGAAACCACAGCAGTCGCAGTGAAGACCCTCAAACCCGGTACAGCAAATTATCATTTTTATTTGCATAGTAGCATTCTGAAAAGCTGCAAACGAAATGGGACGGCACGGTGGTACAGTGGTTAGCACTGTTGCCTGACGAACCTGCAGACCGGCCACTAGAGTCTGGCTCCATCAGGGAGTCAGTCCCCATAGACTCCCATGTTAAAGTGTCCAACTTTACAGCAGAAATAAACTATTTACAGCCTGGTACAAAAAACTGTTTTGGTCTCTAGAGCTAATTTCCTCCTTCATGACACCTGTTTATAAAACGCACCTGTTTACATTTTATTTGGGACTAAAGTTGCGTATAATTGAGGGCGTGGCCTCTTTGAGTGACAGGTGGGTGAGCGAATGCTCGCCACAAACCGGCATGCACTGAAGTCTCAGCTCCACACACGCACCACCTCTTTGTCCATTTTTGGATTAGCTGGGAGTTAGGGGCGGAGTCAGACACTGCCAAGATGGTGACGGTGGAGGAGCTCACTCTGAGCTTCAAAATTGCTCTACAGAAACATATGGGTGACGTCACAGAGGCAACGTCCATCTTTATTTACAGTCTATTGTATATATAGTCTAAAAGCAACTACAATTATAACTCCCATTCATCAACAGAAAATCCATGAATTTGTGTAAAAGCGTATAAACACTACACCACACAATGTGTATTGCCAAAGGTGACGCTGATCTCAACACCTTTCCCAGGTACCATGGATCCTGAGGACTTCCTGAGAGAGGCTCAGATGATGAAGAGGCTGCGGCACCCTAAGCTCATCCAGCTGTACGCCGTCTGCACCATGGAGGACCCCATCTACATCATCACAGAGCTGATGAAGCACGGCAGCCTACTGGAGTACCTCCAGAGTAAGACGGCCTTGTTTTCATCTATACATGTTGATTGTGAGCGACGGATACTTTATGATGGGACCAGAGTCCAGTTCTGCTGCGGCTCTTTGAAAGTCTGCCCACCTGTAGCAAAGGGTCCGGCTGCGGCTCAGGCATTTATACCAGGGAAAGAGAAGCAGATCCTAAACCTAAACTTCATCCACATCCACACATATTTCACATTATAAACCTTTATTTTTTTATGTAGTCTCGTCCAGCAGTCTTTAGAAAACTGATTTTATCTTTCAAAAGATGTTAATACTGGATAGAGTGCTCGAGGGATACATTTTAAATAAAGCCAAATCATTAAAAAGGTGAGGCTCCACAGTCTTGTTTTCCAGACTTCTGGTAATGAGCCCGACTGAGAGCTTCCTGGTGGCTGCAAGGAGTCCAGGATTGGCTCGTTCTGCTCTGATGTAAAAAGATAAGGACATGCACTAATGTTGCCTTAGTTTTATGTCTTGGCATCGAGCCGGCATCGTGTGACATGTTGAGATTATTCTGAGGAAGAGAATGAGTTCACTTGGTTTTATTAACAGCCAGTTAGCACTGAGTCATCTTATGTTTGTGTTTCTCAATTCATTGAGAAAATAATCAGCAGATCAGCCACCAATGAATGTAATAAATAGTTGCAGCGGTATACAATGACAGGGAAGGATAGACATTTTTGGATGGACTTTAACTGGTAAGTGACGGTGTTTTAGGCACAGCTCTGTACTTTAGCAGCTTCAGCTAATTTTAGCTTTGCAGACAAACAGGATGAGCTTTTTTCTCAGACTCAGACACGGAAATTTGACAAATAAAACTGGGCTGAAGAATAAGTTCAAAATGATGAGACTAAAAAACTTGGGTGGAAGACTCTGACCACTATTTCACCGTCCACAAGCTCGTGTTTCCTTTTCCACAGGCTTTCTTCACAGCTGACATTAGACTTGTCACTGTCACAGCTGTAATTAATTTACTATAATGATGGCTGCATTCCTCTTTAGCTGCGTCAGTTTCAGGGTACAGGTTCTGTGTCACTGGCTTACTGGAATAATGCGGCCATCATTGATGGTGTTGATTCCATTCGTGGTATTCCTGCTATGACATGAGATCATAATGTCTGCTTTGTATAAATCTTTATAAACCTCAAAATGATACAGGGAAACCATCTTCTCCTGCATGTAAATGATATAAAACCCAGCATGCAACAGCTCAGAGTTCAATTTTACAGTTTCACCAACTCATGCCATTGACATTGATCAGCTACAGCTACATATTATTCCACGGAAATCAACAGTCGCTGAGTAGGAACTTCTTCTTCAAATTAAACACAGGACAAGAGGAAAATATGGGACCTTTTTAAATAAATCTTTGGTGTACAAGTCGTATATGTCAAAGGAAAACGTCTTTGTGCCACTTCCTTCTTTGCTAAACATCGTACTCGAATCCTGTGACTGTGACTCATCATGTGGATCTCTGCCTTGGTTACAGAGGATAAGGGGACCACGCTGCGTTTCTCTGACCAGATTGAGATGGCCGCGCAGGTGGCATCAGGCATGGCCTTCCTGGAGCTGCAGAACTACATCCACAGAGACCTGGCAGCCAGGAACGTCCTGGTGGGCGAGAACAACATCTGCAAGGTTGCTGACTTTGGCCTCGCCAGAGTCTTCATGGTGGGTTTTGACTTTTAAATTGCTAATGTTTACTTGTATAAACGTCAGAGCGCATTGCTAAAGAAATATTTTGGTAAATGAAACTTTGTCCTGCCATGCTGTGACGGTGCACATCTTTACTTTCAGCTTTACTGTAAAAATCAGTATCTTATTTATTTTTGTGTCTCGTTTTGTTCCTAGAAAGAGAATGAGAATGTGTACGAAGCCAAAGAAGGATCAAAGTTTCCCGTGAAGTGGACCGCTCCAGAGGCCATCAACGACAACAAGTTCACTATAAAATCTGATGTTTGGTCCTTTGGGATTTTGCTGTATGAGATCATGACATATGGTCAGATGCCTTACCCAGGTATCACCTTTTATCAGCTTTGTCGTACATCATTTAGAAAATGATTTTTAAAAAAACGGGGTGAAAACTCTCCTGGCACGTCTGTGATCATGTCCGTCTCTGATTGTTGCAGCCATGACCAACTACCAGGTGGTCCAGAGGGTCCCCCAGGGCTACAGGATGCAGTGCCCCCCCAACTGCCCCAAAGTCATGTATGACATCATGATGGACTGCTGGAAGGGGAACGAACAGGACCGGCCCACGTTCGAGACCCTGCAGTGGAAGCTGGAGGACTTCTTCGACCTGGACGTGACCTCGTATGACGACGCCAGCCGTTATTAGCAACACTCCGAAAAAACAAAAACAGACAAAAAAAAAACAAAAAAACACACTCTAAATCAAAATCAAACTCACTTCAATACAAACACGAACTAAACTGATATTTTTTTAATGAAGCAGGAGATTCAGATGTAATTTAAAAAAAATCCACTCAGCCAAATGAAGGATCTAAAATGTTTTGACATGCACATGGTAGAAAACTGTGACTGTGACTGACACACAGCTGTTTGCGACACTCCCGGTGTCTCTTTGCTTTACAACTGAATGCACTTTCCAGACAAGGCTGTACATGTGTTTAGCCTAACGCTTCAAAAAAAGAAAAAAAAAAAAAAGAAAAACTCACTCGACTGGAAGAGGCGTCTTTTCAGCGCAGATGAAAAGCTGCTGTGTCCATCCTGAGGAACCGGTTCTTCTCGCACTCGAGCATAGGGCACATTGTTTCCACTGCCGAGCTTTTACCGGAGGATCTGAGTAATGTTCGCCCACTGGCTCAGTCTGCAGAGTGAGTGGAAAGACCGAGCTCATTCCTGATCGCATACGTACTGTAACTATCTGAGGAGATCTTACCGTCTTTCGCCCTAACAGCCGGCTACATGAAAGCACGATAAGATTATGCCCCTCATTTACAAACTGCTACTCTTTTTCTTACATAAAACATGACATCACTCGAGAGTCGGGTCCACGCCCTTCAAGCTTTTCTCTTCAGGCCACCGTAGCAGGTGCTACAACAGAGATAAAAACAAAAGAACATGGTCAGGTTTTTACGGAGTCCCACAGGTGTCAAATTTACATTAAATGATATTAACATTTTACCAATTATGTGAAGCTGAATATATTGGGGTTTTTTTTTTTTGTCTGAGCAACATTGGCATTCATTTGGAGTAGAGTTTGTGTCCTTTTAGCTTTTGTTTTGGTCTCTACTCTCCCCTGAGGAAAACGATCTGACTCTTTAGCTGCTAAACGTTCCACTTTATTCGCCAGCGAGTCACTAGCTGTGTGTGTCTGCCGTTTGGTGCTGGACAGGTGGTGTATTCTTGTTGGAAAAAAAACCTGCACATTGTGGCTGGAAAGGAAGCCGATGAGACCGAGGAGTAAATCAAAAAGTTTCAGGCCATAAAATCAAGAAAATTTGCTAAAAGTTGTTGGTTTTTTTGTTTGTTTTTTCCATTTTTAATATGAAATATTGATTTGAGGAATATCAAAGATGACTTTAAAAATCCAAAATACACCCATTTAATTCCATCCAAAAAATCTAAAGTTCATTAGATTTTTGTTTTTGTCATGGTTTGAGAACTTTAACTTTCACAAGAAGACTCAAATATAAAGTGTAGCAGCTGGAGCTGAAGTTGTAGGTTGTCGTGTTTTCTCCGGTCAGGGTTGGGGAGCAGCACTCGAAGTCTTGTTTGTCAGCAGCTTCGAAGTTGCACAGTCTAATCTAGTTTTGATTTTGGATGGAGATACGTGGATGTGCTTCAGATTTTACCCGTTAAACGTTATTGTATTATGTTTGACATCCTGTATGTTGATGGTTGTTTAACACTGTGCTCTGTTAAATTGTCGCACAAGTTATTTTGAGTTTATTTCTTCTTGATACTGACAGGGCCACATGGTTTTTATTGGCTTACCAAGGGTTGCTTGCAGCCCTACACACCTGACACCTGCTTTCATCATGGAGTTAAATGCGTTCTGTTTGTGGGTCTCCCTCACGTGGGAGCTGCAGTGTGACGGCTCGATGACTGAACAATGTGACTTTCTTCAGTAACTACCACACGGCACATTTAATCAGACGCTCGGACATGTTTACCAGAGATGTCGAATCAGCTGGATTATCTCTCTTCCGCTGGTGTTTTTAGTATCATGAACAAGCTCCTGTTAATTGTACATTATAACCATGCCAGTGTTTATAGGTAATCATGCTGTATTTTAATGTAATTATCCTTTTATTCGTAAGATAATTAAATGAATTATATTTAGTACGATCTTGGTTGTGTTGTTTCATTTGAACTGCGGTTCTATGAATTCGGTACGTCAATATAAACACCAATCAGAAGGCAACAAGGGAATTATGGAGAGTATATTAGATGTGATTAAGAATGGTAATATATATAAAAGCAAGTAAATCCATTTAAATATGTTTAATAAAAGTCAGTAGGCTGCAGGACTTGGTCCTATGATGGTGAGACATTTAAAGTTTATACCTTAGCTTCCGATGCGTTGCCCTGGTGACCCCACACCTGCTACTGTTTTCCCTCCAGTGCACTGATGTCACTCTGTTTTATGAAGCTCAAGGCCTCAGTAATTCAAGTCCTCGTTGTCCTGCTGACAGTTATGTTGATAACTTCTTCTCACTCTGACCCTTCAGTATTGGCTCAAGTCCTGTTGGTGCCCGAGATCTTCTCCAGTGTTTGTTCCCGTCTCTTGTTTATTCCTGTTTTCACATCACGTGTTGTCTGCAACTGTCTCGCCACCTCCTGTCTGTAGAAATTATGTCCCTGAGTTTTGTTTTTTTGGGAGGTTTTCTCTTCTTCTCTTCTTTTCACATACAGTATGTCTTTTCTGTGTATATATGGCGTCTATGTCTGTCCTTCTTGGAGGAGGGATTCCTAAACTGTTGCTCTTCCTCAGACTGCGTTTCTTTTTCCTCAAAACAGAATAATTAAAAGGTTTAATGAACAATTTTCATTAAGTATTTTTTAAAGGAAATACACCAAATTTCAATGCAGCTTAGAGCATTTTACATTTCGAATCAACAACATAAAATGAACAACATTTAACAGTTGTTGTCACAATTTGAAAATTCACATAAGCTTCCATCCAGTTTATTAAAACGTCTTTCTTGAAAAACATGATAAACAGTATCTGCATCAGTGTCACCGTCACGTTTGTCAGTCTAGATGTCATTTCCCAGTTTGGCCACACGGTGGCGCCGACACTCTCCCACTGACACCGAAGCCTCGAGTCTCTCAGGGAACTAAAACCAGGAGTCATTGACAGTTTAGCCTTCAACCTTTTATACCACTGTAAATGGTAAATGGTTATTTTTTAGTATTTTAGAATTAAAATTCCTCTGATGTGTATTTTCCTCTGTGTCTGTCTGACTGTTGGTGGCAGGAAACTCTGGCCCAGGGGATATTTCTCATGAATATTTTAGTTAATAACTTTCAGTTAGACATTTTTAAACAGGTGTCATGAGTTATTATTATTATTGAGGTATTATATTACCATTACTGCACAGAAAATGTAGAGAATTCCCTTCAGGCACATGAGTTGAATTCCACTGGGAAGCGCCCACAGAGCGCCAGACTCAGGATGAACATATTTAAAGAAAGAGGGGTGGGTTTATTCTGAAGGAATACAACAAACTTGTTGGCTGGTCTTCAGTTTCTTCACTGACTTTCAGGTGTGACTGACAACTCATCTCACTCAGAACAACTACATCAAAATCACAGTGTACAATAATAATAAAACATTCTCTAAATAACTCCATTTAAAATCATTAAACTATAAGAATTTAAAAAAAACAAAAAAAACAACACACACACACACAAACCGACTGGACAGGGGCTAGCTGGTTAGCATTAATGCTAACATTAGCAATGTGGCAATAGGAAATACTTACTGTACATAGCTCCTGTTAAAGGAAGTGAGACGTTTCATTATTTAAGCCAAACTGGGCTTTTGAGAGAGTCAGTATTAAATGTGAAAGGTTGAAAGCTTTGTCCAGTTAAAGAAATAGAACATAGTCTTAGTATTAGCTCCCACTTGTGCATTCACAAACTTTAACATGTGCTCCGGCAGCGGAGTTGGAGTTAGTGCAAGTGTTTGAAGGTTCTCTGGTTTGACCTTTTGATAGAAATTGATGATAATGAAGCTCCGAAGCTCCTGTGAAGTGAAATGTTTAAATACGTCGAGTCAGAGCTTGTGTCGAATGAATAAAAACCACAATTTAAAGAAGTGGCCTGAAAACCGAAATGAGTTCATAGTGACACTGGAGCTGACCTACACCAATAAGGTACATTGATATTTCCATCCATCCATTTTTATAAGCAGGGTATTCCAGATGTTCCTCTCCCCAGCGACGTTTTCCAGCTCCTCCTGGAGGATCCCGAGGCGCTGCCGGGCCAGAAGGGATGTGTAATCCCTCCAATGAGAGCTGGGTCCGCCACAGGGTCTCCTACCAGTCAGACATGCCTGGAAAACCTCCAAAGGAAGGAGCCCAGGAGGGATCCTACCCAGATGCCCCGAACCAGCGCCTCTCAACGCGAGGCTCTGAGGCTGAGCCCAGACACCCTGTGGAGGAAACTCATTAATATTTTGTGTCAGCAAAAATATTTTATATCTTAGCACCTTCAGCTTTACTATTACATTACACAATGTCTACATTTAATGCAGCACTTCTTTAAAGTATTACCAGGTGGCGTAGGTTTGGTCTCAACAAGTAGGGACTGTAGGGTGCAACAACCCCGCCACCCCTACAAAACATGACATCATCGTATAGTAAGGCATAAAAACTATAACCTAATGTGCATGTTTGGACTGTGGGAGGAAGTAGTGAGGCATAAAAACAATGTGACAAGGAGGGAGTCCATTTAAAGGCTATAATCACAACAAATGAACAATGGAGTGTGGAGATCAGAAATGTCCGCCATGACAGTGGTGCACGGATGCATGTTCTGTGAAGGTGTTGTATGTGCAGAAGAAAGTATGTGCAAAGAAAGTGAACAACAACAAACACTCCAGTTCCCTTCAGACTCGAACCTGGGCCACTTTGGTTAGGACTAAACCTTTCATGGTGAGCCACCAGGGCGCCCCTCCACTTAGACTTAGTCTTGTCAGTTTATCCAAATAATGCCTGTTGGGAAATTTCCTGCGGTGTTTTCGGAGATGTGGACTCGCTGCCCAGCTCCCCTGAGATGACTGGCCCGTCAATATGTGCCGTCATCCTGGGAGAACAATCTTATCTCTGTGAGCCCTTTGGCAATTCACCGCTGGCTCTGTTGTCTGAAGTCTTTGGATGATGAAATTAGGTCTCAAAGATGAAAAATAATATTTGCTGCTGCTAGTTTGTCTGAGAAGATGAAGCCGAATACATACTTCTCCCAGCAGAATCCTTGCAGCTGCAACCAATTGCTATAAATGTTGAATTCCTCCGCACAGGTGCCTCTCTGACTGTTTCCAAGAACCTGCATGGAAAAAGTTCCTTTCAAAATAAAACTGCTCAATAATAATTCAGTTTGCTCTGGCTCTTACACAAACATGTCACAAGACGTCGTCGTCGCTGTCGGCCTTATTGCGTCGCAGAGCTAACCACCGTAGCAGCACTGTTAGCTCGCAAGTTGATAATCAAGTTGTTCAGAAAGCCGCAGTCCAACAAACACGAGTCCTGATGCATCTTAATTCAGTGGAGAGGCCGCACTACACTGCTCACAGGCCTTTTAAAAACATTTCACAGAGATAAACTATTTGCATAATTTGGATAATGAATAAGTAGCAGTGCAGCAAAAAAAATAATCCATCTTCCTTCTAAGTGTCTCAGATGCACAAAGAGCCGAGGATCCCACCTTGGAAAGCACCTGTCTTTTTCCATTAAAAAGTGTATTTTTCCCCATTTACTCTAATGCTTCACAATAACAACAGTGTGTTCTAATGCAACCCTGTAAAAACCACAGCAGATTTGCCCGTGGTCATAAATTACAAGCAGACAACGGGTGATTGCCTCTCAAAGGGAAAACAAGTGGATGAGACAGGTTTAGTGAGAATTATTCAAATGAATTGCTCTTGTTTGCATAGAGAAAAGGGGATTTCGACGCTGCCTAGAATGGGATGGGTAATTCCTTTTTTGCAGCCAACATATTTATGAGCACAGAGTTAATTCCCTTGTTCACAGAGACATGTCAGGACTCTGGATGTGCTTCTCCTCCTCGTGTCTGCAGGCAGTGATGTATGATTGACTGCGACTAAACCCCAGTATACAGGGAGAATGCAGAATGTGTTCGGGGGCAGTGTTGAATATATTGTCTAAATCAAAACTGCGATTTACATTTTGTGCGTCAGCATTATGGAGCCGTGCGTAACCGAGAAGCTCTGTGAGAGACAATGGAAGTGTACTGAAGTTAAGATCCACTTCTTTTTTTATTTATTTCATTTATTTTATCGGTAACGTAACGTAATAAAAACAGGTACACAGGATATAATGGACAGACGAGTAGATGAGACCAAAAACAAGAAAAGTTATAAAAGAGGTAAAAATCATAAGTGAAAAAGAAAATATAGTGGAGATTAATAAACGTAAAAAATATAATAATAATAAAAATAACCTGTCAATGCTTCACAGTCCTTCCTGCCATCCTGCTGACGGTGTAGACCTATAGCTGACAGATGTGCAGATGCAGTGTTTCCTTGGAAACGACACTCAATCAAAAGGTGACGAAGCTGTTGAAGCAGTGATTTTCCAACAACTCACTCCAGCGTCTGAACGTGTGAAACTTGTAGCAGCCGAACAAAGTGTAAACATTTGGTTGAAAGCCGCGATTAAAAGGGTTGAATGGTGTTTAGTGACAATTAAATAAGCGAACGATATACACAGCTCTATCTGTGCCGTCAGTCTCATCACCTGTTACTTCTGCTCTGACTCACAGCATCATGTTGGCTGCTGTCCTCCTCCTCCTCCTCCTCCTCCATCTCTCTCTTCATTAGCTGCAGCTCTCCCTCACCCTCCCTCCCTCCCTCCCTCTCTCTCTCTCTCTCTCTCGCTGCCACAGCAGTTCTGGTTGAAGCCTGGAAATGTTCAAAACTAATTAACTGGATCACTAATCAGACTGATCGGACTGTTCAGCTTTCCCATGTTTTTTTTTTCTGGTTAATATGAGTCTTTAGAAACATTTTTAACATCTGGCCAGGTGTGCACACATTTGGCCACATACAGGAACAATTACAGCCACAGCCTCATAGATAGATTAGAAGGATATTTTATTTATAAGAGTTAATGATAAATAATAAACAATACTAGTTAAATTAGTCCAGAACTGATACAGATGTTGAAATTATTAACTAAAAGTAACAGGAAAAAGTAAGTGAAATAAAAAGTATAATGACATCCACTTAAAATCAATTCAAAATAAAAAACATTTGGAACATGACGGTTGGTTTTGATATGAAGGGCACATCAGACAAAGAGCTTTTTAAGGTCAACAGCTTGTTTCATCCAAAACATTTCAGGCACTCGGCTCTTCTCCTTTATGTGTCCTTGTGGAAACAACCTGTGAACGCGCTCGGAGCCCCGCCGGCTGAGAGATGAGGATGTCCTCGGGGTCGGTTTAGAGTAAGGAGGCTGAAACAGTGAAACACTGAGTGTAATTATATTTGTGGTGTGGGGTTGGGGTGAGGTTCAGGAAGCCAGCTCTGTTGGGGTTGGAGCTCGCCGCTGTGTGGGTGACATGATGGATGGACTCCCCCCGCCCCCCCCCCCGGGCTGCCTCACATTGATCTCTCAAACTCTAATGGCCCAGGGAAGAGGGGCAGTGTGGGAGCATCTTCTCCAAGATGGATGACCCTCCGTACCTGGAGTCCTGAGCCCCCTTCGTTCCGGGCCTGGTCCATCACGTCTTCATCCCGCATCGACTGGCAGCGGCGATAAATGCCTCTCTGCGGTCGCTGCGAGATGAGAGTGAGGAAAAAAGGGAGTGGGCTCCTCTCTGACAGAAGCTCGGCGTTCATCAGCGAAGCCACAGTAGCCCCGACCTGACATTAGTAGCCCCGTATTTAATTATCTGCCCTCTGTAGGGGTGGATAACTGGCTGAAGCATGATTCTGTTAAACCAGGAAACACACGGGGCCTGGTGGGATCAAACGGCAGAAATGAAGGCTGCTTAGTATCTGTGTTCTGACGTCCTGGACTGGGCTTTATCTCAAACAGAGGACACACGGTATTTCATGTCAGGCTAATGGCACAGTCAGTGTTTCAACTACTCTGATCCTTTAATAAACTCCCAAGTCCTGCATTTAAAATCCAACTTAAAGCTGTTTTATATTAACAGTGGATCAAATGAGATTTTACCTCCAACTCTACTCAGCCTTTTTTTCTTCATTGTTTTGTTCCTGTGAACTCGCCAGGCAGCTGTAAAAAGGTGCGTATTTTTTCTGCTCTGTGGATTCCCGCCACAGTCACCTGAGCCTCAGATACATGCACCTGCCCGTCACTGCCTTTCATCATCGGCCTCTCAAGTCTATTTATCTGCCCACACTTGCGCTTCCACCACAGAAGCCGCGTTCCCCCCCCCCCCAGTTCAGGGTCTGGGCTTACATTCGCGTCATCAGCTGTGCGCGCCCTTACCGTTGCGTCTCAAAGCGCTGCTCCCGTTGCCTAGCAACCTCCACAACACGTCAACATGAACTGAGCTGAAACACAAAACTCGCATTTACCTCTGGAATCCTTGGACTCTCTTTGACTGCCAACGCGCAATGCATCTTGGGATAGGTTGGGCATAAGGTTGAAATAAATTTTTTTTAAAAAAGGACTATAATTATTTCTAAAATGTTAAAACATAGAGTCGCAAAGAAAAAGAGACTTGAGTTTAACTTGTGAGCTCCGTAGCACCCACTCCCTCTGTGCGTTGGAATATAAAGCACAGCTTTAAAGATTCATGCTCTGACTGATGAATGTAGGTACAGAAGTAATAAGCCTAAAGTCTCATTTTATTTTTTTCAGATTTCCTAACCCCCCCCCCACAATCCCTCTCTATTTAAACATTTAGAGCATCCGTTCTTTTCACTCACGTCCTCAATTAAAGATCAGAATCTATGCATTTTAATTGGAATTGTATTAGCCCGTTTAATGCCCTGTGTCATTAAAGTTTTATCCATAATTTGAAAATAGGATTCATCTCGGTGGGAATGTCTCCTGATGACACTCCGGTTAAACGAGGCCGATGACATTGGGGAAGTGTTTTTGGGTTTGTTTTTGTTTTGTTGTCCAGACCTGGTGACACTTGCCCAGCACTGAGAACTGAGTCAAGCTGTTGCCTCAGTGTGTGACAGTGACCACCTGCTCCATTTACAGGCCACCGAACATCCACAGGCAGGGTGCGCGGAGAGTCTCCGCGTCTCCGGGGAGGTCGTAATTCTTGTCTCTGCTTAGTGTTATCGCTGTTAAAACACTAATGAGCAGTAGAGGATTGTAATTTCTAATAGGGCTGTCACTTTTTTTAAATTTTTTTTTATCTGAAATTCAAACTGCTGCTTTAACCGTTTGGACGTGGGAAGTTTCATCTGTTTCATCAGCTGCACACATTTGAAATTCAGGGCCTTGCCGTCAGGACCCCTCCTCCTCCTCCTCCTCCTCCTCCTCCTCCATGACACCTGCCTGCATGAACCAGCAGCCGTCAGTCCCCGCCGGATCACCGTGTGCAATCCACGGTTTGTCGATGTGCCGCCAGCCCGCCCTGCCTTACACCTGCCCGTCCGCCATGCCAGGCTGTAAGCCGTCCAGCCTCATATCTTCAGGATACATAACTTTCTCAGATAGAAAGTGGCAGCTACATATTGACTTCATTAGCACGGGCTGCCTCGTGTTCACAGATGTCCACGGTGATGCGGGGCTCGGGTCTGGGTCTTGTCGGAAGGGGGCCGCGGCGTTCGTCAGCGGCGGCCATGTTTGAGTAACAGTTTGAGTTCATCCCGGTCTCCTCACCTCTTCTGTCAGCGCTTCATTCTCATGCAGAGCGATCGTTGCGGAGAAAGGGGGCTAAATTACCCAGAATCCCACTGCGTTACCATATGCTTTCGCCCATTTTGTCAGAGGCTCACGTTGAGGAGCAGTCTGCTGCTAACTGTCTGAGATCAAAGGCAAAAGTCCCGCAGATAAAAGTCGATGAGCGCCGGGGAAGGAGGCAGACGTTG
Source organism: Seriola dumerili (assembly GCF_002260705.1). Taxonomy (NCBI): domain Eukaryota; kingdom Metazoa; phylum Chordata; class Actinopteri; order Carangiformes; family Carangidae; genus Seriola; species Seriola dumerili. The sequence continues at coordinate 21,847,173 of NW_019174280.1, forward strand.
GCTGAGCTTTGTTTAGTCAGAAAACCCCGATCGTGCACTAAGTGGAGAAATCGGTGCGAACGCTTCTGTTTCTTACCCACCTTCTACTTCAAAGGCGGATTTCTCTCAGCTTTCTGATCAGCTTCAAAGTAATTATTAACATTACTGAAACAAATCTTGGCCTAAATCTCAAAGCCTGACAGAGCATCCCCTGCATCCCCGTGGAGCTCTGACTGCTCTCACTCTCTATAAAGTGCTAATCAGCTTCCACCACTTTGAAAAATGAACTTGACAACAGATGCTTGTGTTTCTCCTAGAAATTAAATGCCTGAACAACAGCCAGAAATGTCCCTTTTCACCTCTGGACAATAAACGATCTGCTTTGCCAAGTAGTCTTTGACATTGGTCCAGATGCCCAAGTCTATCAAACGGCGTTCAAGGACTGCCATGACCGTTGACGAAGCGGGCCAAGAAAGCACTCGGATTTTCTAATGTGCCGCAGCTCTTTGTGACTTAGAATAAAAAGAGGGGGCTCGCCCTTCAGCCTGGACGTCCTCTCCTCTCTCTTCTTCCGCCTGAACGAGCAGAACCTGTCACCGGCAGAACCCGGGCTCCTGCATCTTTAGATCAGCGGCTCCCAACCTGTGGGTTCAAAAGGTGTCGCAAGTGGGCCAGCATCCAGAAAACATAAAGAAACTATAAAAACTATAAACTATAAAAGACCATAAAAAATAAAAACAAGAATATACAGTTTATTTTTCACATAACGGCATACAGTACTAAAGCAGGACAAAACAACTGACAGCTGTTTGTTGTTGCTATTCTTTACTAATATATATATATATAGTATTACATAAAGATAAAGAGATAGAGATAAATAATATGTAAGTAGTTTAATGATATAATATAAACTATCAGTGAATGTATACGATCTCTTTTCTTTTTTTTCCCCCTCCAGTTTTCTTATTATGTTTTCAGGTTGTCCGTCCGTCCCGTTCTTATGAAGGCGATCTCTCAGTAACGCCTGGATGGAACTCACTAGGACTTGAGGATGAACTGATTAGTTGGTGGTCAAAGGTCAAAGGTCAAAGGTCAAGGTCAAAAAAATTTAAGGTTTCATTGTTTTTATTTATTTCTTCTCATATTAAGGCCTGTGACTGCGATAAGACAATAACAGGAAGTTTTATGCTGGTTGGACTATTTCTTATTCGTGTTTGCTCCCTCAGTCTGATTGAAAACACCGGAGTATCAAAAATGAAAGCTGGTTATCGACAAGAAGTGCCGTGAGAAGGTATTACTTGGCCTCCATTTTGTTTTTGGGGTCGGACGAGGGCCACGAGGTGTAAAAGGTCAGATAGAACCCGCCGCTGCTTCACATCATCCGTTCCTGCTTTGATGTAACGTTAATAAACTGGCGGCAGCAACAACCTGTTTATCATGAGTAGCAGGGATTTGTTTTTGCATCATGCATGTGCTGCGGGGACGCAGGCTGACCCGATCAAAGATTAAAATCAAATCAAATACTGTAGCTTTATTACTTGTTGGGATCCGGAGTGAGATATAACGCGGCGTCGGCGAGATGAAAGCTTGTTTATGGCAACGTCCCGTCTAATGTTTCTCTGTCTGCATACGGACAGATTGAACAACTCAGTTCGAGTAATCTTCACCCCGGGCGTGATTTAAAAAAAGAAACATTCATTCAATCTGTATTCAGCGCCGCCGCCTCGCCCTGAAAGTAGAGAGGGAAGAAAAAAAAACAAAAAAAAAAAGATCGATTATGTTATGCAGCAGACCTTTGTCTTTCTAGCTCCTAGAAATGAAGATAGGCAATCATCCATCAGACCAGCGCCAGCGACTGCTTCCCAGGGCCTGAATATATGATTACATTGCTTTGACTCCATTTATCTGCATACCTCCTATTCAGCAGTGTGGACTGGAGTGTGCTACTCCCAACTCCACAAAACTGCAGCCCAGAAAATTCCTCCCCAGCTGTCCCAAATCCTCTTAATGCTATCAATCCTGCTTTCGCTCATTCCACTTCATTGTCTCTTTATTTCAGCACTTTCCTGCATGGGGAAGCTTGATTGATCTGGCTTTCAAGGAGGGGAGACAGGGAAGTTGTGGGGTGGGGTGGGGGGGATGTTGGGGCAAAGTGTTTGGAAGCATCGCATAAACTCTGACACAGACAAATGGTTCGGGCCACATCGGATGAATCATTTGACTTTTGGGATATTGCGGCGGCTTCCTTTCAAGACGAGTGGCCTCGTCGTGACTTTTTCTTCGGCTTGATAATACGGTGGCGAGCACATCTGTCCTCATCTGGCCCACAGAACCGAGCCGCGGCAAACCAACAGACGTTAAGCTTACTGAGGATATGTCTCACACACAGACACGGATCTACATACAGTACGTCTCATAACTTCGTCTCCAGCACAGACAGAGGTCGTTGTTTTCGTGTTGTTTTTCGCCAGAAGAGAAACGGTCCTTCACGCCTGGTTTCTCATTTAACATGCATGGAAATGTAAATGCGAAAACAAAACTCAACAAGTTTTAAAAACAGATTTCCTCCAATGTCGTTTTTATCCTCGTAGACTGAACTGCCAGCAGTGAAACAACATGTCCTCCAATAACTATAAAGCTGTGAAACAACGTTCGAGCTCCTTCAGTATATTTCTGTATCAAAACTAGAAATAAAACAAAAACACAGTTAAACCCTAATTAGACACCACACACCTAAATGACGCTGTAATTAGAAAACACATATAATTCCGAATTAGATGCAAAATAAACTCCTTAGACACTATTACACCAAATTATGTTCTAATTACAAACCAATCAGAAGATCTTAAAACACTATTAGACACCATTTCACAAGATCCTAGTCATTAGAAATCAAATACAATGCTGTGTGCTATTCTACTAGTTATGCTGGGGGTGGGGGGGGTTTTAGTTCACATGACTTTCATCCTCATATCAACCTTTTTCAGGAAGTGGCTTTAATTATCGAGAAAAAGATCTGGCATCTACAAAGAAACTTGTGAATGTACAGTAGCCTATTGCTGACTAATGGTAGTCACCGTATGTAATGGCAGGACGAGATTTCTCGGAGGTCCCGGTGATTTGACACAGCACAATCTACTCCAGTGACGACCCACAATCGTTCCTGCGGTAGATCGCAGAGAGCTCTGTTTTCTGAGGGATGCTTGAAGCTGCGAGGAAGAAGGTGCCTCCGAGTCGCCGTTGTAATCCACTTTAACTTTACTGTGAGACTCTGCTGACGACAGCTTGCTCCATGTAAATACCAAACCTTGTTATTAAGATTTATAACCAGACTGCAGTCGGTTTGACGGTGAATATTCGCAGCTTTACACCCACCTCCCCGTGGGTTTCTTTCAGGCAGACAGGTGAGAGCCTTCATGACCGATCTCTTCACATCCATCCAGATGTTTTGTTGCTTTTCGAGTGAACGTTTTCTCCCCCGTAAGCCTGAGTTTACAGAAAAACCTTCGGCCCTTTGTTTCTATTGGATTTGTCGTGACATTCACATTCATCTTCTCTCAGGAAACAAATGTCCAACCTTAAAACGTACTTCACAGCGGGCGCTCCACATGCTCTTGTGAACATAATAGAAGGTGAAATGGTTGGTTTATCATTTCAATACCAAAATGAGGAAGTAAAACCATGAGTTTCTCTTCTGATATTGATTGTGCTCTTAGGAATGAATGTGCTCTTGTAATACACTGAAGAAGCCCACTGTTAGTACCCTCAGGACACCATTACTCCTCTACATCTTTACATAGGAAATAGCTTTTTGCTGCTAGATTACTGTTTAAAATCTTGTTTACTGAACCTTTAAAAACACGTGGAGTCTCCGGTTGAAGAGAAGTCCGGCACAGAAGTGGGCGGATGATAAAAAGGGAGCAGAGTCACCAGGAGAACCAGGATCGACTAATCGGTCACTGGTATTAAATAAGAACCTAGGACTGTGTTGGTGGAAGTCGATGAGCTCTGGGAAGTATTTTGCTCTTGCATCTTTAATTTCACTATTACAAGATTGAGAGAAAAATTTCATATGCTCGTAGTGTACCGAGAGCTTTGATTTCTTCCACAGTCTCTTCATCTTCCTCTAATCTCCCCAGCAGAAGAATCAGATTTGAATCGATGTTTTAGAGGAGCGACGTTACGTGAAGCAGTCGAGCACAAACCGCCGAAGCCGTTCGCTCGGCCACTTGTGTCTGAGAGCAAGTTGAAGAAATCAACAGACTCTTAAAACACTATTTTCATTAAAGATACGCGAGTAAATTTCCCGCCCGTGAGGACTGCTGTTCATGTGAAAACAAGACATCACCCTGTGAAGAAGGGTGTCTCACGTTGGATGACTGAAAGGAGGGGATGAGCAGCTGGTTTTAGAAACTGTGTAAATGAGATGTCGTGGTTTTTAGGGAGCAATTAGCTTTGGTGCTATTTCTTTACCAGCAACACCCGAGTGCAATGACGGCTAACTCGTTAGCTAACGTGTTCTCAAAGATGGGAATCGTGTAGTTCAGCCCGGGCAGCGCGAAATAAGTGAACATTAGTTCCTGGTGCGTACATCGCTAGTTAGCTGTAGCTAACATCTGTACAGTTTGCTTCAGAAAGAACACGTGAAGGGGAATAAAAGTTAGTTTTGTCCATTATCGTCGCGTATGTTTACATGTATGTTTCTGTAGTTTGTTATAATACGAGTGTGTGTTAAGTTTGTACAATATTATGTGTCTAATTAGTTCGACCCACCCGCCCCAAAGGACGACCTCGAGAACCGCTGTGCAAGAGTGGTAGTTTCCCTGGGATGTGTTAAACTATAGGTGCAAACTTAGGCTAACGTCCCTGTATCAGATGCACAGATCATCTGACTTTAAGACAGAAACAAGAACATTTCCCATAATATAAAGTAGCTTTTTGTTTTTTTTAAATAAATAAAAGACAAAGATCCTCCAGAAACTAAAGTGAATTACAGGCCCATTTCTCACTTGGAAAAGTTTATTTCCACCAACTGTGGTTCCCAAAACAACATTCATTGGATTTAATTTACTTTCCCTACTGACAAGATTGAACAACTGCTTTCTCTAAAGCCACAGCAAATACGCATCAGCAGCAGCAGCAGCCTGCAGCCAGTGAAAGAAGAAATGGAGGGAATGTGAAATCCTCTTTGCAAACATAGTTGCAGAGCACTTTGCCTTGTTATGGAAATCGTAGTGGCATTGATTAACACCATGTGCAGATTAGTGAGAGAGCTGAGAGGCAGCTGAGAGCCACACTGTGGGACAGAGACTTGGGGGCAATTAACAGCATTAACACCATTTTGTGTGTTGATCCTGAGCAGCGGGGGTTTTTCATAGAGACGCTGAGCAGCTCTACCTCGCTAATCCTCTGCACACTTTCCATTTTTAATGAACTTCATTTATTTTTGTTACAACCGCTTAAACATTTCAACAGGGGCTTTTTTTTTTTGTAGTTGTTGTTGCTGTTGTTGTTGTTGTCGCCTATTGGAAGAGGCTTAACTTGATGTATTTCAAATAATTGTGGGAACGGGGCTGTCTTAGCTAAAATAAGCATGAAATAATTTCTGACCCCATCCAGAAATGAGGTGCAGAGGGATCCAGAGACGCTGTAATGAAGACATCGCCACCAACGTCTGTTTCTGTGGTCGCACTCACACTTTTCAATGACATCTAACCATGCAGGGGCATAAAATCACCCACATCAGAGTTACTGCTTAATGAGCCGAGTGTCCTAATGCAACCCGAACAACAACTGGGAAGGTGGGAATGAAAGATGGAGCCACAAACTCGACTTAATTGGAATCAACGGCGACGGACCTTTAACTCGATTTTTTCTTCTTTCCAGTGGGAAAAAAAACCAACAACAACAACAAAAAAAATCAGATATAAAGTGGTGTATAAGTGAAATGTTGGTGGTGGGTCTGTGGGTCAGTTCATTAATACTAATTATCAGAAATATGTAGCGCGTGGGAGGAACCCTGAGTACATAGGTTGATGCTAATGGCTTTGGAAAAGATAGTTTTCTAACCTCTGCAGCCTGATGAATCTGCCACTCTGAGACCTCGCTGACACTTCCTGAATCACTAATTGGCTGCAGTTAAAACCCTTTACAAGTTTATTTTCACCCTCTGAGGTCTAAGGGCATCCTCTCTATTTTTTTTTTTTTTTTACACGTCTTCATAGATTCTCCTTCATAGCGTACTTGAATATAACACGATGCCCGAGTATTTTGTACCGAAATTTGCCAGAAAAACCTCAGCAGCGTCTTTAATGAGGGACTTATTTGTCTGAGAACTGCGTAAAGAGATAATTTGGCCCCTGAAGCTTAAAAGTCTGATTCATTAAATTCTTCTAATTTTTATTTTTAAGTTTTAATTCTTCAAATGAGTTCACCAAAGTTCTTAGGTTTCACAAACGTAGTGAAATATATGAATGAAATAGTAGTTAAATGTATAATAAATGAAAAATTGGTATCGTTTTTTTTTAGTAGAAGTCACTCTGCTTAAGAGACTCAGATAAAATAGGACTAAATTACTTTTTCCATTTATATTCAAGCCAACTGACTGCAGCACTGCTTTGCTTTATCTTTCTTTATATATACTGTGCATATTTTTTATTCCTAGTGTGTGAAAACCTACTCTGCAATAAACCTGACTGAGTTAAAATCTGATGTTTCATTGACCCAACGACCGTCTCCAACCTCCTCCCTACACGGAACCTGTCGCTCTAGAACATCGTCAACCATTTCCTCCGCATCATAATTGCTTCAGCCGTCAGAGGGTTTCGCCACTTGGACGAAAACGTGTGGTTTTGTGGCACGTTGGTCCTATGACTCCTGCTGGCCTCCCTCTTTGGGTGAATACACCTGCATCTATGAGACCCAGGTAGAGGCCCCTGTGTGGAAAGACGTCCAGTATAAATCCCCCGTCTGCTCTTTCGGGGAAAAAGTTAAAGTCAGAAAACTGGAGTGATTGTTTTTACGTTTCCGGCCGGAACAGTGTGGAGGAGGCGGATGAGTGACACTTACAGAAGCTCAAAATACGGCAATAAAAGCACATAAACAGTCCTGAAGGTTCAGTTTGATTGACAGGTGATTTCTGGGAAGGGGAGGGGGAGGGGGTGCAAAACTACCACGGCAACAGACACTGAAGAAATAACCTGAAAAGAAAAAAAAAAAAGCCTCTCAGATCACTTGACATCACACTATAGTGGATAGTAACACAAACAAATCAAATAATCATCACTTCCTTGTGTTTGAAGTGCAGCTTTTAAGATGTAGCAACATCTGGTTACTGCCACCGGCGCTTATAGTGTGTTTCTGTTTCAAGGTAGCTCCTTATAGTGCAATGCAATATTTATCAAGCCTTATGTTCCCCTTGTCTCGCCTTGCTCAAGGACAGAGGCAGAGATGTTTTGATGTGTACAGGCGGGAAGGCAGGAGTCTCTCACTAATGATCTGGCCAGCTGATGGGGGAGGGTGGGGGGGTGGGGGGGCCCTCAGGGTGCTCTCCTGCTTGCAGACTGTAGCAGCCAGTTGCAAATTAGGAGGGTCACCAGGTAACTAATGAGGCCGTATCGGGGGACACATGGAGAGAACAAAAGAGAGGGACCGGAGTGGAGGAGGTGGAAGTAGGATAAAGACATCAGCCGAAGTGTTGCGGTTCAGCCGATTCAAGGGAGTTAGAGAAAACAGAAAACCCAGTAGGAATTTTAAAGTCCAGCTGTCCAGTTGTCAAGATGGAATATAAAGCCGTGGATGAGTCTCTAGCAGCAGATGCTTCTGTGATACCGGCCATTAATAACATCACAGCTCTGAAGTCTGTTAAAGATAAGAAAAAAAAAAAAAAAAAAAAAGATTATTTGATTTAAAAGGGAATCACAAGTTGTTGAGTTTCAAGATGTTTACTGTTGTTAAATTATAGGTTCCCAGTGGAGTTTCAGAGCTCTAATGGCTCCTTACTTTGTTTATCTTGTGCGCTTTCATGAGTCGACTACAAACTATTCCACTGATCTACAAGGCGGCGGTAACAAGCCGAGATGTACTGCAGTGTGCACAGGACAACAACCTGGTTATTCATGGATATAAACAGTTCCGGATTTAAAATACTTCAAAAATCAGCTTTGCATTCGGTTTTCCCCTGAAGTCACACGACTCACCATGAGATGAGTATCGTGACTTGGACCCGGATGACTGAGAGACTTTAGCTTTTTAACTTTAACCAAGAAAAAAACCATTTAAAAAAAAACAGAACAAAAAACATATCCTATTAAAAGAAAGTGTGAAGTGGATCAACTGTCTTTGTCTGGCAACAGATGATCTACGAATCAGTCCAATATCAGCCGCTTGTGTTGCATGAGGTGCGTTCAGGTGCAGACGAACAGACGGACATTTGGATATAAAGATATTTACATTTATAAAACTAATTTGAAAACACAATTTGATTAACTAACAACTAACTAACTTACATGATTCGCTTTTTCTGCTCTTCTGTAAGATGTTTTGTACGACAGTTGAAAAGATGATCTCCTGGTGTTCTCCCTCTCCCTGTTGCCAGTTCGTCTTCGCCTCGGGGTCGAGCGCACTAGCTTTATTTTCCTAGTTTAGATGTTTGGTTTTTGTTGTGTATGATCTGAGTTTAGTTTTTCACTCCTTTGGATTTGTTTGCCTTGGTTGTATTGACTTCCTGTATCCCAAACTTTCCCAGTTTAGACCTCTATTATTACCGGAAACCCCTCCTCTGTGTTTTGAGTCGAACCTTTGAGTCTTCGTCTTGTGGTTTCAGTGCGTGACAGCTGTTTGCAGCAGATGACTGATGGCAGATGAATGACTTTAGGGAGCTAGATAGTAGGAAAAACAATCCTTTCAAATATATTGTGGTGCAGTACAGTCAGAGAAAAGCCTCTGCTAAACAGATAAATCCCGTCAAATGTCTCCGTCTGCTGTAACGTCCAACATCTTGAAACTGAAGCTCGCCCAGCCCTAAACCTGCCGCAGCTGGGACAGTGCTGCATCACTGTCACTCATAAATGAGAGCAAAAGTAATTGCGCTTGATTAACCTGGCCCTTTGCCACTTCATTAGATTGATAGATGGAAGTGGCAGATCAGACAGGAGAAGGTGGGAAGCACTTAAGTCATAAAGCAAGGTCGTTCGCACCATGTGACCGACTCGTTTTGCAGTGTTTGTTTCCACTTGCCTTGGCGCCGTGCTCGCAATGTCAATTGCGTGAGCGCGGGGGCAGATATTTCACTTTCCTGGGTGACCATCTACTCGACGGCTGCATTGTAAATGCAAATTGAAAACAGGAGACCATGAATCAGTATGCATATATATCCGCGGCGTACGAAACGGCTGCAGTCGCTATCTGTCTCAGTGCCAGGAAAGCTGCTACGTCGATCGCTTTATCAGGTTTATTCTGTGCTATCTGATGAGCTGACCGTTCACAGCAAGTCAGATTTATCTTGGAAGAGATTTTTTTTTTTTAAAAACAAACAAACTATGCAAGCAGATAAAAAAAATAAGACGTGAAAGGAGGTTCCCTGTGAGAAGCCAAAGTATGTCATTGTCATCTTTATCCAAACAGTACAAGTGCTTTTCTATATTAGCACCATGTTTACAGTAAATATCCAGAGGCCTCACAGTCCTCCTACCTGGTGTTAACCCACGGGGACAATTCAACTCAAGTACACTTACTAAAACACAAATGTATGCTTTATTTTAATGTACTTTTAATTTATGTACATCTCCTACATTTCTAAGGGAAACGTTGTTGTTAGTTGTTTGACAGCATTCAGTCCACAGAGCCTTGAAACGAGTCTTTTAGTGAGCAATTAGTTTTTTTAATTCACCCTGAGTGAAGGGGAAATTAATACATTAAAAAGCTGTATGAAAACCAATTTAAAAAAATGATTTATTACTCACAAAATAACAGTTGTGGAAAAATCATCATTGTCAGAAAGCTGCATTTTCAAAATGTACTTCCCAGAATATCTCTCTCTTCCCACACATCTGGAGCCACAAACATCCTCCAACATCTTCATTTAATTCATAGTTGATGAAACGATTTTCACTCCGTGTCATTGAGAATTTTTGGCCACTTAAAACTAAAACTGATTTCACACCCTGAGACACTTCTTCCTTTCCCTTTACGCTCCGTGCATTCTTTCATAAATCAGAGTGTCATTAATAAAAAAGGGTTATGGAAGTCAACTATACACGACATGTAGCTACAGTTAAAGCTTGACGAGGAATCGTCTGAAAGCAGATTAGCGTGCAGTGCTGGAACTCAGGCGATGCTTTGGGATGCATTAGGCAGGCTGAGTGTGGAGCTCTGGGTAGAGAACTGGAATTAAAATGCACGTGTAGACATCGGGTAATTGGTGTGTGAACATCACCAGCGGTTGAGATGCTCTGCCTCTGTGTCTGCTCTGCTCCTCATTTAGGGAGAGAGCTGCGTCCAGGGAGTGCGCCATTACTGCTGTTTACGATGTGCCGGAGGGCGGCGGGATGCCGTTTCAGTGCTTATGGTTTTCGTGTAGGAAGATTTTTTTTGGGAGAAGGAGATTACACTGATCTAATTAATTACTGTCGTAAAAAACAGCAAACATCATTAAAGTGTAATTCCATTAGAGCTCCTCGTTCCACCGGTATTCATTAGCAGACAAGAGTGGGACGCGGGAAACGCTGAGGGAGAGAACACACACTCGTCCACGCCCACACTCATACGCACACACACACGCACACACAAAAAAAAAGAGAGAGTTGTGCAGAATTCAAATCAGTCCTCCGCTACAGAAGGAGACACAAACTGTGAAATTCACAGGTGATATCAGTGGTATAGATTATGTAGGACCTTTACAGAGCCATTTCCCAGCATGCACTGGATGAAAGGCAGGGAAACGTGCAGGGCAGGTCATCTCGTGAGCTGCCGTGATGAATGCATTTTCACGGAGAATCTGCCTCGACTTGTTGAATTGAGCCAAAAAAACTGGTTCGACCAATGAAAAAACAGCTAATTGTGAACCTGACGCGCTTGAAGCAGCACTCATGATGGAGGAAGCTTCTTTAACAAACTTTTAATCTGAGCGGTGAGAGGCCACAGTGTTCCTCCTCCTCCTCTTCCTCCTCCTCCTCACCTGCAGCCTCTCGCCGCCCTTCACTGAAAGATTGTTATTCGTAGATACTTTCAACCCGCTCTCGCAGCATCAAAAGTCTTATCAGCCGACCTATGAGATGATCTAGTTTGCCACTGATAAGCTCAGAGCAGCAGAACACTTTGGTTAAGGTCACACTGGATTGTGATCGTTTGGGCGCCTGTCTGTCCTCCTTGAGGGACTCCGGAAAAGGTCGCGAGGAGACGAGGCCTCCACCTCAGGTATATTGCTTTTGTGTAGTTGACTTCTATCTCATCAGACTTTTATCACTTAATCCATCTACTTGACCTTTGTATGTGTGTGTGTGTGTGTGTGTGTGTGTGTGGGGGGGGTCTCCAAAACTATTTCTTTTAACAGATTTTGCATTGAGCCCCGTCGGATCCCCCGAGGACGGCGGCAAGCCGTTTCTGAATGATTAATGCCCTGCTTTGTTCTGCCTGAAAAAGCTTTTCTTACAAAACCCATTCAGCTGGAGATCGGTGGAGGGGAGAGACACTGACAATACCACAGGAATAAATAACATTCTCACACCCTATAGTAATACCTCAAAGGCTATTGACAATAAAAAATAAATAAATAAAGGATCTTTCGGGGTATGATTCATTACTGGAGGAGTGGAATGCAAATTGCCCACAAGGTAGTCTTATTTACTTCAAGTGGAAGTGGATTCCTTCCACCTTTGTCTTTTCTTTACACATCAGTGAGACTGATGATCACAAGCCGCACAAGATGTCACCGAGCTGCGTTCCTCACAGGAAGCTAAATCAGAAATGTGTATATATATATATATATATTTTTTTTTTATTTTGTTTAAAAAACAGCGACGGCATCTGAATACAAATGAAACCAAGGTGACAACAACCCTTTGCCGTGGTCTATTATTTTATCCAATCTGTGGTAGCGACGCGGCGGCCACTCCTAATGTCCATCTGGTCAAGTGTTGATTGTCTGAGGGATGAGAGTGTCCAAGTGGCAGCAGACGAACTGCCATTAACGCCACCAGCAGAGGGGAGCAGGGGGGAGGAGACGGCGTCTCAGACGTCTAAGGAGAGACGGAGGTAAAGGGATCTAAACGTTAAAAAGATTTCGGTGCTGTAGAAGTGTTTGTCCAATATTCAGGCCGGTAGAGCTGCTTGTCTGAGAGAGAGCGAGAGAGAGAGAGAGATATACCTAAAATATATAAACGTGATCAAGCTCAGCAAATCGGAGAGCCATGCAGATCACACACTGAACTTTTAAAGTGAATTTGATCAATTTGATATTGTTATAATTTTATAGTTAGTATAGTTATAGTTTATTAAGAGAAGGCCAATTTTAACAGTTTTTCTCCTCCAACCTGGATGACCAAATAAGTCGTTTGTCCCGACCCTCTGGAAACACTTCCATCGAGATGCGAGTATTTGCAGCACTTGAAGATGTTTTCTATAAGTTGCAGTGTGTTGAGCTCTCAGGGCCACCGTAGAAAACCTTGGAAAATTAGTTTCATCGTTTTACATATTAGCCGAAAACAAAATATACAAATCAACAGACTGTGTGTTTTTGGTGGTGTATCAAGTCGGGGCCACATATTCACAGGCTGCTTCTTTTTGCCTGGTCCGCCTCTGCAGAAACCCTCAAACATCAGATCTCCTCCTGTCTCACGCTCTGCACGTCTCCTCTGGCCAAGCTAGTCAAAGTGCTCTCTCATTAGTCAGCCAGCTGAAGTGTGCAATATCTTTAGCAGGAAGTGTGTGTGTGTGTGTGTGTGTGTGTGGACAGAGAACAGGCTGGAGTGTCCGAGAGCACTGGGCTGCTGCCACTACAACTGATGGTCCATTTGGCACAGGCCTGAGGAGTCGATAAGGCGTGCTGACTTCACTTCTTCATATTCTGATGTAAATGCCAGCGGAATATTTTAGCCATTCAAAAACTGCTGGCAGAGTGAAAGCACATTGAGGTGTTAACTCAACTTTTTTTTTTTTTTTTAAAGATATTATCGGGCTGAATTGACAGTGCGGAAAGTGAAGTGTGCCATTGAATCTTAAACTGAGATGTGAAAAAAAACTAGTACGTCTGTCACGATGCTGTCTGGAAAATTAAAAATTGAATCACATGCAGCCTCCTGTCCCTGAATTTTATTTGTGTAAGTGCTAATTCTTTGTTTTTTGTCCTTAATCCTGCCTTTCACTCTGTTTTCTTCTACTTTTTTTTGGGGGGGTGGGGGTCAAGTATAAGAAATATTAAATTTATTCCTTCCCAAACTGAGGACATGGTCTCCTTTTTTACTTTTCACATGTATTTTTTCATTCTTACATCTTCTAAAGATTTTGTCAAGCTGTCACTCTCCTGTTTCAGGTGGTGCTCTCGCCGAACTGAACATTGTTAGTTCAGCTAATGCGGGGGTCACATGCTCGCCAACATGTAGTGCACATGTGATGAGCCTGGATCTATTTCTAATCACAGTTGCGAACCTGATGCAAGGTAGTGTAACAAGTGAGAAAAAGTCAGTGCAGCACAATCAAAACAAAGAAGCTGCAGAGGGCACGAGCAGGACAACTGGAGGTGGGCAGAGTTATTTTCCCTTTGCATTTAAAGACTCCCCTCTAATGAAAATCAAGTATTTAACCTTATAAAAATCCAAATGATGGTTTTTATATAATACAAGACATGAGCGAAGTCGACACCACGTATTTCCAACCTTGAACTGTAATGAACCAATGACAGTCTCATAAACGCAGATTCAGGGTTTCATACGTAACAAACCTAAGGAACCAATCCTGTCACCTTGTGGGGACGCAGGGGGCGGGGCTAAATATACCTGAAACCTTTGTCAGTACAAGGAGACAGAGAGTTAGCATTAGCGAAACCGCTAACACTGTGTCAGCCACTGCCAGCTACAAGCTAAAAAACAACATATACAAATAAAAGATGCTAACTATGCTAACCGTCTGCTAGTCTCTGGTTCTGGTCTCAACAGACTCCTCATCTGAGTCTGGGTCTGACTGAGGCTCAAAACATGTGGCTGAGTCTCTCTGATGTTTCCCTCCTCTGAACATCTTGATGCTCTCTGCTCTTTCACCTGTTCACCTGGAGCAAGCAGGTGGTGGGCGGGGCTCAAGGACTGATCCAGATTTCTCAATCAGGAAGTAAGTGTAGATTTGATTCCAGAGTTTATTTTACTTTTTATGTGGGAAAATCATGTTGAACAAAATATATCTGAATCACACACCAAAAACACAATACATTGTGCATTGTTTACATCCATGTTGACTAGCTTGCAGTGTTTGTCTTTACTGCCTGGCTGCTACGTTTATTGCCGTGTTACCATCACTAACTGTCAAACAGCAGAATAGCGAGAAACTAGTGGCTGAATGTGAATTGAATGTGTATCCCAATCCACTTTTGAAAACATAACTCTAACTCACACAAACCCTACATGGTACCTTTAACATTGCTACTCTGAACATGTTAGCATTTAGCATTTAGCGACGTCGCTGTCGACTTTAAGATTGTGAATGAAATCACTCTCTACCCTTCGTAAGTATACACTGATACCTTCTCCCATTTTAATGTTTGCTGCAAAATGTACACAGAACTGCAAATTGGCAGATGAACATAATTTGGAGGAGAAAGTGTTGCTTGTACATGTCAGCTGACCTTGCTTTCACCTTCCAGTGCGGAGACTCGTCTGGGAGAGAGAGTTTCTCCTCGGTGTGGGGAAAAGTCTGGTTTAAACTTGCATACAGATGCAACATGGGTCTCTGACCTGGCAGAGAAACACTGTTCTCCACTCACACATGTGGAGAACAGACGTGGGGAAAAATCCATCCTGACAGAGCCATATGTTAACGGAAACCGCTGTAATTAGGCATCTGGGGGACAGGGCCGGTTTGTAAGTCTACGGAAAGCAGGGTTCTCAGACTTCATATTTGGCTTTGATTGACACGCTGGGACCAGTGGGGAGGAGCTGCCGGGGCCAGGCAAGTGGAGGTGGCAGATGCGTGGAGGATATATTCACTGGTATGTTCCCATCCGGTTCATTGTCACCTAATTATGGAACAGTCCAGACATGACTAAGCAGCCTCATTGTATGCAACAATGAGTATTCTTCATGCACAATTCATCCCATGGACACATCACGAGACAATGGTGCCCTGGACATAAGAGGAAGACCCCTGCGACTTAAAGAGCCTCTAGTGATTCTTCATCTCTTTGTGGTGGTTTTGTCTCTTTGCAGTGATATCGTGGCTCTTCGTGGTTGTTTTGCATCTCGTTGTGGTGGATCAGGACAGAGTGCGAATTATACACTTACAATCAGAGGGGGTCATCTTTTTCTCAGGGGTGATCCCAGTATAATAAATGTAGTGTAGAGTAGCATAAAAGTAGCATAAAACTCCTGAATGCCTGAGTGAAAACAAAAGGTGTGTGTATTATAGAAGATAATGTCAAAAAGGTTAAAGACTAATTTAACCACCACAGATACACAAAAGAGTATAAAAGTGAAATAATAAAGCATCTCTACAAAAACTAATCCTCTAATGTCTCACTGCTCATGCTCACATAATACATGACTTTTATATTGATAATGAAATGACAAGCTAATAACGGAAATGAAAGGGCACACTATCAGCTAGCTAACATTAATTAGCTAAACTGTAACTTAAGGCTAAAGTTAGAAACAAGCTAACATCAGCTTTCATCCATAGATACCTGACACAGTCTGATTCAGGAACTCTGAAGGTAAGAAAGTAAAGTGTATTAAACATGCTAGATGGTTAGCTACTGCTACTTACATTTACCTACAATGCTAACATTAAGGTTAAAATAAAGAAATGGTATGTTCCACTTTTAGGGGTGTCTGAAATTGTATTTCAGAAGATTTTTCCAAGCTTTAAAACAGGAAATATATTGTAATATTTACAATTACAACAGGGAAGAAGGATATACAAACATTTCTATCTATGATCAATCCCTTCTATCTGCCTGCTCCATTTAATCCATATGTTGTGATGAATTAAATGTCAGAGTGGGAGAAGTACTTACACTAAACAGCCACCTATTACACCCCCCCACCCCACCCCACCCCACCCCCCACCCCCACTCATATGTGAGTCTTTGAGCCCACCATGCAAGAAGGACACTTGAGCCATTCCAGACCTATTAGGGTAGAAAGAAATAATGCGCCTGAACTCTGCCAGACAAGATGGAAGACAGTGTTTGACCTTGGACAGTGCTCCCCCCTCCCCTCCAGTGACACTGCCCTCCCTCCTCTTTGGAGAGTTTATGCAGGGGGGTCACTGGGCTGTCCATCTTTGAAATGATACATAAGTCAGACTGGGTAATAAATGAATTCAGCTTATTTACACAGAAAGGCAGAGATGGGTTCTGCTCTCAATCACAGAAGCTGGCAGGACCATGCGTCTTGGTGACATTTCAGAAACCTGCGGGAGGAAAAAAACAAAACAAAAAAAAAAACTTCCACCCCACCGGTGGAGTCATGTCTGTCAACTCCATCTTCTCATGTCCAACCTTGGCGGTAGGCCTTGACCTGCTGTCCCAGAGGACGGACGCAGACTGACAGACACAGAGGAGACAGACAGAAAAGCCAGACCCGGAGAGGAACCTGTTGCTATGCTAATGCGGCGGTGGCTACCCGACGCCACAGTGGCACCGCCCTCCCTGCCGGGTTCTGGGGACAGCCAGCAGATTTCTCTCACTTCCACCAGGCAGCCTTCATTTTCCACACTACTGGAAACTGGACACTGTCATCTGTTACTGAGTCTCAGGGCTGCACAGCCAGCCCATTCTCAGTATGGGAAATTGAATGCAGCTTTTCTGTTATGAGCAGGATTACAGTGGACTGAAGATGTGCTGTTAGCAAATGAAATCTCTCATTGATCCGTTTTTTATTCTATTTCTTGCATCGAAGGAAAGTGGCTTAAAAACAGACGTCTTCGGTGCCTATGAAAACTAATTCAACCCACCCTGAAGGTTTTCATGTGTGTTACTGTCATACACCAGTGAATCAAAGTTGATTCAATATCGCTTTATGACATTGATCAACAGAAAAAGAACATTTCAAATGAAAACAGATCTCTACAAAGTGATACTAAAAGGTCTCTAACAGCTTTATTGCACGTTTCCTCTGTCAGGCTGCTTGAGGGTAGTGAGTGAACTGTTCAAGTCCAGCCACAAATTCTCAGTTGTATTGAGATCTGGATTTGACTACTCCAGGACATTAATATTATTGTTTTGAAGATATTCCTGTGTAGCTTCAGGCTTAATGCTCATGCTCATTGTCTGTGGTGATGTGCAATGTTTGGCTTTTCACCAAAAATACTGGGTTTGGTCCGACTGTCAAGAAGCTCAAGAAGCTCAGTTTTTGTTTGGTTTTTGTTTGTCACTCTCCCATAAAACTGACAACCAAATGTTATTGTACGCAAAGTCTGAGCCTCCGAAGCTTGGAACTCCTTCAGAGCCGTCATGGGTCTTGGTGGCCTTCATCACTAGTCCTTCACTTCTTGTTCCCTCACTCAGTTGAGCCGTTCCGCATCGCATGAACGCATCAATGCACCAAAAAGTCAAGTCAAGTTGATTTTTATTTGTATAAGCGCCAATTCACAACAGAAGTCATCTCAAATACAGCAGGTCTAGACCTTTTCATTATAGTATTATTTACAGATCCATTCCCACCGAGAGCAGAGGAAAAAGTCCAGCATGCAATGATAGTAATATAAAAGCTGTTTGCCGAAATTGCCAAAAAACATCAGAGGAAGAACTGTGTTTTAAAGCAGCACCTGAGGATTTATTGCACCCGGCAAATCTATGGTCAGGTGTCTAGTGCTGGCAATCCAAACAACGCAGCTGCTGGTACTGCTAAAGCCAGTTCGTATGAACATTTGAAGGACTTTTATGACTAAATTCGCAGCATATACATATGAAACATTGGCTTTTCTTAGCTTTTAAAAGTAATCTGTCTGTGGGTCTGTAGTAGTATACGAGACTACGTAGCAGTGACGACAATCATGCACCAGAGGGTGGTGGTAATGCACCAAAAAGCTGTTTGCCAATCTCCAAAAAACATCAGAAGATGAATTTTGTTTTATCAACGAAGTTCCAGTACGCCTGCCGCTGTAAGGAGCAGTACTTCAGGAGACACTCCTATGGGTCGTATCAGAGGGTTAACAAACAACCTACATGGTTGTTCAGGTTGCAGGACTGGTTGTAGCACACAGATATGTGGCAGTGATTGGGGGCTGGGGATGGATGGGTAGGAGGAACTCCTAATGAATGTGAACTAGTTCATTTTAATCTGTGTGAACTGAACTTTGAGCTCGCTCGTGTGAACTGTGAGCCTACACTGTCCATCCCCTTACTTGTGCTTTTCCTTCAGATTTTCGCTCCGTTCCTTCAATCCCACTGCTGATCAGACAGGAAAAAAGACACATTAAATCTACTTTTATTCTACGTTGTAAAACAATAAAACATGAAAGCTTCTGGGAGTGATGAATATCTACCTTTTAACGGCACTGTGCGGGCACATTTCAGAGATAACTATCACATGCCGTGCAGAGAAATGTCTACAACAATATGACTTCGGCAGCTTCTCCCAGGCATCAATTAAAGCCATTAATAAAAGACTCTTGCTACTCAAAGTGCCCGTGATAGAGCGTTATAAAAAGAAATCTTGACAGTTTGAGATCTAGTGGTGGAATCAACATAATAAAAGAGCAAGGCATCCATCATCCACCCAATTACCTTTCAGGCCAAATTAGAAGGTGTCAACAAAAAGGTCAAGGGTGCTAGATCACCGGGTGTTCATCCTCGCCAAATAGAGCAGGATGTTCACCTGTTTTTGATCCTTTGTTTCCATGTGCTTTTGCTTCAGCGGTGGGGGCTTTTCACACGTTCGGTGCCGTCAGTGGCAAGGAGCCTGGAACGCCTTTAAATCATAACCTAAATAACCCTACCTGTGACAGCCTTCACAACCTGTGAGGGAATAAATATGCCATGCTACCCAGGGCCAATTTAATAATGCTCGAGGGATTGCTTCTTGGCAAGCAATGATTGTGTTCTGCATAAATAGTAAATGTCACACTGTGTACAGGTGTGCTAAATCAATAGTAAACCTTTGCTTGCCAGAAATGTGACATGCTAACCTTTGAATATTAAAAGTTTTAGCTCCATGATTAGAGTAACTTGTGTATTATCAAGTTAGTTTTGCATAATGTCAAACATAATTACTATTTTTAAAAGTAAAAAGGTGGGAAATTAAGGTTTTAAATATTTATTTAAACCAGACTTAACTAGACATTTCGATGTTCTAATCTCCATTTGATATAAAGGAAAAATGCTGTTTTGGTTCATGATCTCTAGCACCAATGTTCCAATGCCACAATTCAGTTATAATCATAGCGCCACCTTATGGCAACAGGAGGTATTTGATTTTGAACTACCAGGGTGGCCACACTCACTTCAAACTGGGTCACAAAACCTTGATGATACTTCATTATGAGTTTTCCTTGAATGGCACGGCTGTGGTGGTGCGGCGAATTTGGATATTTCGCCAATGAACAGGAAGTTGTTGTAACTCAAATATAAATAATTCAATCTGCCTGAAACTTCACACATTTTACGTCAGTCCAACACTGGAGGCATTTCCACGCTAATATGATGTCATAGCCATAGCGCCACCTACTGGATACAGGAAGTAACCCTTGAGTGATAATCATTTGATTTACATGAAATGTTCATGGTCAGGTCTACACTTTTTATACAGCAACATACTACATGTTTGGTGCATGTTCTCCCGCACACGACAGTGGACACAGTAGAAATAGAAAAAAACATGCAATACACATATGACCTTTGTTGTCATGGTAACAATAACAAACACGCAGTCAGTACGATGGAACGGTCACAGTTTGATTAGGTTTAGGAAAAGATCCTGGTTTGGGTGATAATAAGTACTTACTTAAAGTCGCAGGGTCGGCGGTTCGATTCCCAGAGCCTCCCATCCGTGTGCAGGAGTGTCCCAAAACTCCAAGTTGCCTCACTTGTAAGTCACCTTGGATAAATGCGTCTGCCAAAAATAAGTAAATGAAATTACAATGAAGTTACAATAACAAACAAGACGTTAATGTTGTGGAATGATCATCCCAACCACGTACAAGGTCTCATGGGATTTTAGAGACTCTTTCATGGGTTGTAATTTAACTGCTTTTTTCCCCCTCTGCATCAGGAGTTTGAGTGAAGTCCGGCCACTGCCATCAGAGGTAAATATAATGATAGAGATAAGCATCTATCACAACACCTTACTATAAAAGAACCAAGGTTAATTTAATGCTGATCTTCATCATTCACCATAATTACCATCAACTTGTTCTCGTTTAGAACCGTGGCGTATTTACTGCAATAAGTTTTAAGGTATTAAAGTTTTTCAATTAATTTTTCTCTTGATGTCAACACACACACACACACACACACACACACACACACACACACACACAAACACACACACACACACAAAGTTATGAGGTTCACTGGAGCCAAACGCAGACAACTAGAACAGAGTAACAGTAAACTGGTTTATTTAAACTCAACACAAAACACTTACTGAACAGGTGAAAGAAATCCAAGCAGGTGAAGCAAAACAAAGTCCATGAACAGAAATCCTAACTCAAGAAAATCCACAAGGGAGGCAAAGGTTAGAGAACACAGGTGAAACACATTAGACAATCAGCAAGGAGGGGAATGGAACAAAGACAGGAAGTAATATGAGCATGGGACACACAAGGTAAATCATTTCAAAGTAAAACAGGAATTAAATTAAAAAAAAGTTTTATAAATAAAAGCATTTCAGGTGGATATGAAGTTTTTAACAACTATAGTGAGACGGTGAACATGCCTGCTTTTCTCATGTTTGGATTTCTGCAGAAAATAAACTCTGTGACCAACGAAAGTTTGTGATACTGAGGTTTTGTTCAGCAGGATAATCATCTTTTTGAAGCTTAAATAAAATAAAGCTAATGTTACCCAGCCTTTTTTAAGAGACGTAAAAGCTTAAAGGAACCAGGCCTGGGGTATTTAATGATGTATTTTATATTGTAGAATGAAACATGAAAATGTCTTGAGCTTGTGTACAGACCTTATTTCAGTCATCTAACCAAAAACACATTTAAAAAACCCAGAGACTTTGGGACGATCGAGGGAACTGATTTCCTTGTTTTAGGACTCATTCCTGCTGCAAACTTTAGCAGAAAATCACTGTAATGAATTAAAGCATGTACTGTGTTTCTATACTTCTCTGCTCCCAGGTTTGATCATAACACATTCAAACTATAGGACCAGAGCTGATTTTTAAAGTGATGAATATATACATAGCAGCAGCTGCAATAACTGGGCAGCGTGTTGATTGTTATGGAGCATCTGGCTGCGCCTGTTTCTCTTGGACTTGGATAGACAAGCCATTTAAATGATGCATGAACTGATTGAATGTATGAATGAAATTAAATATTCACTCCTCTGCCACTGCAGGTTTCCTGAAGTCTAAACTAAACGGACCTCAGAGGTCTAAGCGTTGCTTTTATATTACTCAAGAGAGGACAGAACCGAGGACTCCCCTCTTTCTGGCTTATCTCAGAATTATAGATTTCAGTTATCTTTGTGCCACACAGTTATGAGTATCACAATATCTCTGGCTCCGCTGCTGCTGGATGTCACAGTGATCCCAAAATCTCCGCAGTAACTTTGAAGGGTATAATGTCACCGTCACCATGGCCACTAGAAACGATGGATGAAATTATGTCAGTAAAATCTGAATGGTAATAAACAATAATACTATCAGATTTTCTGTTTATTGAACAAACAATGCAAACTATGGCAGTATGCAATTGATTCGATGAAGCAGGAATTCATAATAGCGAGTTGACGACCGGATAAATGTTTTATGTTGGCTGAAGTTTGAAAGTTTGAGGCTAAGAACATTTACATAATATCCTGATTTTATTACAACAGACACTTCTTCACACATTAATCATTTCAAATGTATAAAAGTATGAAGTCAACAGTTTCCTTGTCTGTTTGTACAATGAATCATATCTGCTCTTTTGATGATGACGAGCACATCTGGAGACTGAAAATATAAAGTCTTTTACAAGTCGAACTAAAAACTCAAACTGCTCAGATGAATTATGAAAGGTGTGATAAAAAGTAATTATTAAGAAAAAAAAAAAGCCCTTCTTCTCTTGAGCTTGTGTGCTTTCCTGATCATTAATAGTATGCTTTGTGCTGAGAGTACAGACTCTAGATAATTTAGTTTCCCAGTTCACACACTTCCTGAGCTCCTTGCTCTCTGCTTGTTGTGAACAATTCGCAGGTCTGGAGAGCAGAGAGCTGATAACCCGGCCGGGGAGTGGAGCTGAGAGGAGCTGAGAGGAGCTGAGAGGAGCTGAGAGGAGCTGAGAGGAGCGCAGCCACTGACGTGAGAGGATCAGAGGAGGGAGACGAGGGAACAAAAAAAAGGTGGAAGAAGAAAGTTACAGTGAAGAATCTCAGGTGAGAGGCTGTCCGCTGTAGCTTTCTTCTTCTTCATCTTTTCTCCGACTCCATTCTGTTTTTATGAAAGCTACAGTTTGCAGGGAGCAGTCTACAACTACAGTGGTATTATAAATAATGGGTTTGTTTGAAATAGAAGAGAAACCAGGTCATAAACAAAGCAGTGGGCGTGAGAGCTCAACGCACAACACACACGCAAACAGACAAACACCAAATACAGAAAACGTGCCGCAAGTGGCGCAGACGACAACTGAAGTGTTTCCAAAGCCATGAACCCAGCTGGGATGCACTTTAAGATCCAGACGTCCGATGACTGACGACCATGATTCAAATCGCAGATTTCTCTTGTTGGAGAATTACTGGCATTGTGGGAGAGTGTGAGAACATAACTCAACAGAATATAGAACATAGGTCTAGTCATTGTTAGAGATTTTACTGAGGAGAAGTTACGTATTATAACTACCTCATGGCCTCAGACAATGGACTGCTCTCTCTACTGCTGGATCTTAGTGCTGTGCATTTATAACAAGATTTTATTACAGGGACTGGACCATTGGGATTAAATACTAGTCTGGTTTACAGCAACCCCGTCTCCCATGTATTACTTTACCATCTAACTCACAAATAAAAGGTCATTTGCATTACCTGATGCATTTAATTAATTGCTGCCTTGATTAAATAGCCGACTGGCAATGTTTTGTTCCAAAGCAAGAAGTGTGACATTCCTACACCACAATCCTAATCTTTATGCAGAGAATTAAACCAAATCGTCCTCCCTGTAAAACAAAGGCAGTTATTGCTGTAAGCAGGGGAGGGCGGGCAGGTGGCGGGGGGGGAGGCGGGGGGGTTGAGGGTGAAGAAGAGCTGGAGTGTCAGGCGTGGAGATGAAGATTAATGGCCGTTTAAAATGTTTCTGAAGAATGTGAGCGGAGTGAGAGAGGAGGACATCTGGGCTATGATTTGATCATAGCACCTACCCCTGTGAGTGCGTTCCCATGTCCGACACCTCGGCTTGCAGCCCTCCAGGTCATTAGCAGAGCTAATGTGGGAGTGTTTGAACTGGAAATCTATTCATCTGCTTTTCTCATATTGATTTGTGGTGGCTGTCTCACTCCTCTCCTCCTCCTCCTCCTCCTCCTCTCTTCTTTTCTTTTCTTTTCTTTCAGCAGCATAATACTGTTACTGATCATTAACAGTACAGGAAACAACCTGGCAAGCCTTGGCTTTGCTTTGTAAGCCCCCCCACCCCCCCTCCACCCCCTTTTCCCTCACATAAACTCCCTCTCTTTCTCCGGTTGTGTGGCAACAGAACTTCACACACCGAGTGAACAAAGCGTTTTCCATTCGTCTGCGTCAACACGTCCCGGCGCTGGCAGTCGGCTGCTCCGCCGCGCCTCAGTGCACAGTGAGTGTGGGGACGCTGGGAGCCATTTCCAGAGCGTAACAGAGACCCGCTCCCAGTAATGAGACTGTAAATAGAGCTGCCGGGCTTCTCATTCCTTCTTCATTCACCTCCTCTTAAACACACTTCTCTAATAACTCAGGATGATGATAGTGGCGCTCTCTGCATCGGAGACTGCTGCAGTAGAAGCACCGCAGACGTTTGACCTGTTGTTTTTACCTGTTTAGATGAGGTGCAATCACATTGTCTGTCCCAACAATACAGGTTACTACTTCTACTGCTAATACATGTGAACCATAGCCTACAAATATCCTCTGTAAATCTGTACATTACAGAACAGTAAATTGTGTGCTATGCTAAATGCTAAATTTGACTGCAGGTAAGTAGCCTTATGTTTTTTGTTTAGTTTTTGCACCCGGCATGCAAACTGAAATCATAGCACATCGCGCAGCTAGCGACTGTAATGAAGCCACTGGTGGAGCCTGAAGTCTATTTAATGTTTTTGAACTGCTGCATAATTTGGTTCATGCAGGCTGAGAAAAAGAGAATATGAAAAATTACACATTTCTTTAACTTGTTCAAATGTCAGAATCCAGAATCCAGTTTAAAAACTTAAGTTAGTCTGAGTTTTGTTGTCTTTGTTCTTTTTTTGATATACTGTTTTCCTGTAAATTGCATTGAGACTTTTGTGATAATCCACTGTATTTTCTTTTTCACAGCCTCCACAGGTCATGTGGAGAGCCCATGCTGTTAGCGTTTGAACAGAGATTGTCAGGAGGAAATATAAAATGTTCCTTTACAGCAAAAATGCAAAATACCTCAGATTTGAGTGAGTCACATATTTTGTATTATGACTACAAAACTTCCCCAAAAACTTTGTTTCTGCATTGAAATGTTGAAATGTATGAATTATATAAAATGATTCTTTTTGGAGTTTGCTGACAATCTGCATGTGAGGCGTTTAGGGGGCGTATGTAAAATGTGTATCAGGTTCAGTTTTCCAACTTTACACAGAAAAACAGTCACTGGTCACTGGTGTGCTGATGTGTTATACTGAGTGAAGCTGAATGATCTCCCTCCTCTCCATCATTTTGTTGTGTGTTCTTGATTTACACGTCTCATTTTCATATGAGACAATTACCGCCATTATTGCTCATAACAATTGCCGCTGTTGTTATTATAGTACTTAAAGCCTCCCATGTCCCTGCCCATTATTATCAAAGCATTCTATAAATCACGGCTGGGGTCAGAAATTAATAGCAGTTTTATTCTGCTGTATTTTGTTGCTAATTACTGGTCTTTACTCCTGATTTCACAGACAAATAAAACAGCCCATATATGATAATGTTCGTAGTATATTTATTAGGGGAATAAAAGGAGGCTTGAAGAGAGGCAGTAGGTGAAATTATTGCCAGATGTATGGCAGTCGCCCCGCTAGTCAAGGCAGACGAAACTCAGTGCAGCCTGGGTGTGATTCTGTGCAGACGTCCTACCGCGATGCATCCTCCTGCTGCTGATAATAATGGGACGTCAGGCCCTTATTGGCCTGTCAGCTGTTACAGATGTGCTATTCCCTCCTGTAGGTCACCCCCAGGCTGCAGCAGCTGCCTCTGTCTGCTCACTGCTCCTCACCCACTTTCACCCAAGTCCCACGGTGGCAGCGAACCGCCTACCAGTCAGTCACTCCTTGCATCCGCCCCATCGCCAGGAGGTGGGTGCTCATTTACAACTGTCACACATCAGAGGCAAGCGTTGCCACCACAAAGTGTTTTGCTAATCAAAATCCCATTGCTGTTTTATTTTTTTTATTATTATTTTTTTGCCTTTGATTTCCCCAAAGTCTCTCTCAGACGGGAGGTTTTCAGCAGCCAAGACTGATAGGGTGTGGCAGGAAGCTGCCGGCAGCAGGTGATGAATCAAGGGGATGTACGAGCCAGTGTGAGCTGTAATTTTATTAACTGCAGCCCGTGATGGATCATCCTCCCCAAAATAAATGTCTGCTGCATAAACAAGTCTTAAAAAAAAAACACAGGAGCAAGGTGATGTGGTTGTTAACATTGTGCTGAATTTCCCTCTTGTCTAATGAGCAAACAACAGGGATGTGATCCATTTCCAGGCTTCCTCTGGCCTTGATTTCCTGGGGAATTATGGGCCTTGTTGCACCATGGAAAGAGTGTGAACTGATACTTAAGCTTCGGCTTCCTCTGTATTCCACTCTCACTCTCCTTTAATGTGCCTCTTCATACATTCTACTTGTCAGCGTATGCAGACCTGTCTATTCCTCTCTCTTCCCCTCCAAAATATAATGCATTATTCCATCATCTCAGCTTGGATGCCAGCGAGATTACCACCATAAGTATTCCGCCAAGGCGCAGCTGGCTCATGCATCGACTGCAGGGAGCTTTCAAATGCCTTTTTTTATTTATTTATTTTTTTACAAGAGCTAAGTTCTTTTTTATGCATTTAAATGTCTGTATACTTTGTTCTCCTGTGCACTAAAATCTGTCTTCCTGACAGCTTCAAGTGTCACAAACACACACAAATACTTTGGGCCGATAGCTACAAAGCACAGGCAGGGTTAGAATTATGGGGGGATTGGAGGGGTCTGACCACCCTGATTAAAACTTGGACCCCCCAAAAAGAGGAAAAAAATAAAAGTTTGGGTGGTTGAAACGTTTATATAAAGTGGACCGTACCATTTCTTAACCTTGATGTCTCGTCTGCCTGCCTCACTCAGTTAGCTAAACTGTAACTTAAGGCTAAAGTTAGAAACTAGCTCTACTCTCTGACCTGGCCTTAAGTCACAGTTAAGCTAAGTAACATTAGCTAGTTTCTGATTTTACTTTAAGTCACAGTTTAGCTAACTGATATTAGCTCGTTTCTAACTTTCACCTTAAGTTACAGTTTAGCTAACTACTGTTAGCTAGCTGATGAGGCACCCTTTCATTTCTAGTGTTAGCTTGTCATTTCATTACCATTATAAAATATCATACATGATCTAATGTTGGTTACTGGTGCTCAGTCATGAGCAGTGATGGAGAATTAGTTGTTGTACAGATGTGTGTGACATCATAGAAATTATTATGTCATTTTAATAGTCTTTTTGGGGCTGTCGTGGTTTAGTTTTTATCTGATATTAGCTTCTATAATAGAAACCCCATGTGTTTCCACTCAGGAGTATAAATAATTGAATTCAGGAGTATAAATAATTGTATAATAAGTCATCGTCAATGTATAATTCACACGCTGAGCAAAGGCATCATTACATTATAATGTTTCTGTGTGAAATCCCACTGAAGTGAAACTGACAGTATTTGGTTGACATAGCAGTTCACAGGACAATACTTCTGATCAAGTCATATTTTAACATGATTACTTTGACAGATGATCCAGCTCTGATGCAAAAGCAGCAGGAAAGAGGATGCACTTTAATATCTGAGCTTTTGGCCTCCCACTTGCTTTCACAGCAAGTGTGCAAGTGCCACACTGCACACGGCAAGGCCATTACTTTCGATGGAGAATGGGGCTGTGCTCTCCTAAGTAGCTGCCAGTGTCAGAGCTCCACACAGTGTGCCCTGATTTTCCACCAGCTTTTTGCAGCCAAAGTTAAACTAAATTAAACTTAGACCCTCAAAATTCGCTGACCTGACATTCTGGCACAAGATAAAAGTAATGACAGAGAAAATGACACTGTACAGAAGAATGGAAGAGGAGTTAATTTTGTGCGTCTGACTTCCCCAGCTCTGGATTCTACAGGGACCTGAGTAAAAAAAATTGTCAAGCATGGTAGAAAATATCAGAGTAGAGAGAGATCAGGTTGGAAAACGTATTTATATTCTCATTTAGAGAAATATCATTCCTTATGTAATGCTCATAATCCTACTTTCTAACCTTGTGCAAATTACACACGTTTGCACATTTGTGCTCAGGAAGCAGAGGAGGCCGTGCAGTGAAGACAACTAGGCCAGCAATTGTGTCTCCTCCAAAATGTATCTAGCAATTGAAATTAGTAGTATAAACCTATTTTGTAGGAAATAATGAAATGATAATCTACATAACATGTATTATTGTTTAATTTTCTCTTCTCATAAAAATATCTTAATGTCTTTCCCAGCCATATCAGACCTGACTTCCTGGTACAAACCTTATATCCTACCACAGTACTTACATATCACACACTTTTAAACATTATATACATCCTGTATGATATATAGCGAGCTGAAGGGATTCAGCTGCAGACCAGCTGCATAACCGATGATTACTGGACTCGGTGATAAGGGAACAGATGATGAATGGCTTAGTTATGACCTCCCGGAGACAATGGCCATTTGTGTTGATCAACATTTACAGTGCAGTTAATTTCCTGGACTGCATCTGAATTAATGACATGCCTTGACAGGTATGACTGAGGTGTTACTACGTGCACAGTAAGCCCCCTGGTGTAACAGATCTGAGAGCGTAAACCTTTTGCACTTCCATGTGTTAAGTGTATCTGATACTAAATCATCCTCTAAGTAAAGCTGATTATTGTCTGTGGAGATCTTTGCATCTACATTTTCTTCGCTGCAGGTCTATCCGCTGGAATCAATGCAAGACCTCTTCTTCTTTTGTTTCTCTTTTTCCCTCTTCATATTGCCCCCTGCCCACCTCTCCAGCCCTGTGAGCGGTGCACAGGCTACAGGGAAGTTGTTAAAAAGGTTTCACCAGAGGCCGGTGAATTACAGCTGCAGCCGAGGACGTGGCAGAGAGGAAGAAGGAGAGCCATCACTTTATCTCCCCTTGGCCGGGGTCTCAGGAGTCGCGGGGCTATCATGCATGTCAGGGGCTCTGGTCTTTAATCACAAGAGGAGACACTCTCCTACTTTTTCTCCGGTCGCCTCATCGCTTACCCCTGGATCAACCGACTAATCTGCCAGCTTCCTGTCTGACTGGCTGCTAAGTCAGCTAATGAAAGGGTGCCTGCTGGACGCTTGCGATTACCGCCGCAAGGACTGTTGCCACCGCGCTCATGAGGTATCCGCAGGTGACAGAGATCAGTGTAAGGTTCAAGGGCTGAATTCTGTCTGTTTCTGGAAGTTGTTGAAGGGCTTTGTCTGTGAGGAGCAAAGGAAATGATCTTACTTTAGTTTGACAAAACAATTTCATTTAATGGTCCTGGCTTTTTCCTGCACTTTGTCCCGTCAACTTTATCTATTTTTGTGGCCAGAAAGTTACGGGTTCGACTCCCAGAACCGAGGCGGCCATACAGCGCGAGAAGGACACAAGTAGTTAAGTGAGTCATTGTGTCGATGCTGCATACAGTTAGCATGTAGTATGAAATTACAGCACAGCTTTAGCCTTTAGCAGTATGACCATCAGAGATTGAAAGAGGACTGGAAAACTGTAAACGAGTAAAAGTACTGATACGTAAAAACAATAAATAAATACTTGTCAGACAATGTACCAAAGTAAGACGGATGAAACTCTGTTTCTGTCTTATGTTGTTAATGTCATCTTCTCCCTGTGAACGCCTCTTGAAAGAAAAATGAACACACATGATGATGAACAGCGGCATGAGTAGCAGTCTGGCTTCCCCCCAGATTGCAGCCTTCTGTGATATATTAATCACGTTTCATAAAACCCAAAAGTAGCAAAATAAAAAGACAGAATTAATAAAAGGAAGAGGGCTCCAGGGTGAATTTCAGGGGCCCCACCTTGCCATTGCACAGAAATCACTACTCTCTGAATATTGGCTGTAATTGTTTTCAGGTGTTAATGTACATGGCTCATTTACTCCCTGAATACATCACATGTGGAGTCTTGAAGTATTTTAATTGTATACTGTAGCCCGGGGGGCAACAGATGTGATGGATTTCTCTCTCGCGCTGGGCATCGAGAACAATGAGACAGCAGCGCCTCTGAGGGAGGAGATAACACCGTCTCTCTCTCTTTAAGGATTCTCATTAGGAGCATTTAAATGTACAATGCAGGACATTTGAAAACCAGAGGCGGCGTTTAACGGCGAGCTTCTCCTTGAACGGGACTGATCCGACCATGTCTGCCCGCTGTTAAGACTAATCTCTGTCATCAACCCCGTCTAAGCCATTACACCTCCGGGTCTCATTCAGCACCAAAATGCCAATTCATGCATTAGTCAAAGACGAGCACCCGGAGTAAAGGTGTTTAATTTCACATTATCACATTAATTGTGTAAAACTCCTGCTCGACGAGCAGCAGCAGAACATAAAGGCTGATGTGAAGGACTAATACAGAGGGATTTCTCTGCACTCCATTGTTTTTGGACCTGGCTACGTCTTGATTTATTCATTGGAACATGGTGTAATAATGTGAGTGTGAGTCACTGTCCTGATGACTAGAGTGCTATTTCACTCACACACACTTTCTCTCTGTTTCTCTTCGCTCAGCCAGTCTCTGTCAGTCAATGGGGGGGGGGGCATTAAATCAACTGCAAGGCCACAACCGCAAAAGATGAAAACCTCTCACGTCTGTGCAAAAGACCCTCTCTTAACTCAAATCAATGGGAAATTAAATCAGCACACAGCGCTGCAATGTGTCTGATCCGTGTGCAGAGACAAACTGCTTTGTCATCAGAGCCTTGATTACTGTACAGAATTTAAAAAAGGGAAAAGCCATGCACTGTTCCCACACATATTCAAACACTGCTAAACTAATGTTTACTAAGTTATGGAATTGGCACCTTTATTTAAAGCTGCACTAATCAACTTTTTTAAGACCCCCTCTGATGAAAATCAAGAATTTAACATGTTTCTATATAATACCAGACATATTATGAGTGAAATAATCACCAACACCATGACTGAGTGTTTCCACCTTGAACTGCAGTGAACCAATCACAGTCTCATAAACACAGATTCAGGGTTTCACACGTCACAAACCTCAGGAACCAATCCTGTCAACTGGTGGGGACAGAGACAGAGAGTTAGCATTAGCACAACCGCTAACACTGTGTCAGCCACTGCCAGTTACAAGCTAACAAACAACATAAACAAATAAAAGATGCTAACTATGCTAACCGTTCTGATGACGTCATGCTGAGTCTTTCTGATGTTTCCTCCTCTAATCATCTTGATACTCTCAGATCTGTCACCTGTTCACCTGGAGCAAGCAGGAAGTGGTAAATGTAGATGTGCTTCAGATCCAGTTTTCCTCTTTCTTTTGTTAGTTAGACAAAATATTAATCATAGCAGAGGATTTTTTATAGAATTTAAAACATGTCTGGAGAGGAACTTTAAATTAAGATTAGACTTTACAGTTCCAAAGAGTGTTTTAGCATCTTTCAGCTCATTGTTTTGGTTGCAATTTTGCTGTACTAGCTCAATGTCACCACCAGCTCTGATCAACCCTGCGCTGTCTGTGCAGCACCAAACAGCAGACACACACACACACACACACACACACACACTCAGACTAGCAGGGGAACACCGAGGAGCATTCAGGTGCTAAAGAGACAAGATATGTTTCTGAGACCTAAATAGGGCTAAGATGTGTTTGGGTGAGGTCACTGAAAGAAGGTGTGAGGTGAGGACATTCTGAATGAGCTTCTGGCCTTTGCTGATGGAAAAAGCCTTGCAGGTGTGTGCATGTATGGCACTCCGAGCATGTGAGTCTCTCGTGAAGAGAAAGACTCTGTCAGTTTTCACTGCATCATACATCAGGATCCACTTGCATCAAAATAATGCAATGCAAAACATGACGAAGGGCTGTGCACGTGGTGACTTCACTGAAGAGACAGCGAGTGGTGATTTAGTGATGCATGGCGAGGTGAGATGGTTGTCCTGTGGAAAATCGCTGGGACAGTTTGTGAGCCTCCTCCCAGAGATTTCAACTCTCCTAGACAGGAAGAGGAAACACATGACCCGCTTCTGACCAGTCAACCGAACGCCCTGAACTTGCAGCTTCAAGCGAGAGACAAAATAACTTCCCTGACGGAGATGTCATTAACTTCACCAGAACTCCGAGCTGTCCCGCCGCTGCAGCGTCACTTCAGCCTCGGAGGATTTGTTAAAGGTTTTGGAGAAACTGAGAGGAGAATGTGAAATTAAGTGATATTAATGAGCCCGAGGACAGTTTCATCTGTATTGAAACCCTCTTCTGAGCGGATGTATAGTCTCCCACTCCAATTACCACACAGCTTTGACCTTCTCATCGCGCTGCCCTGGAAGGTGAAATGGCAGAGCTGCAGACAGAGGACATTATTACATATTGTATTTCCAGGGACGACTAATTAGTCTGCAGATTTGTTAAATGATGAGGGGCGGCTTCAGGTTTTTTCTCCTGTTGGTTTTGACCTCCAGTTTGGATCTCATGGACGTCAAACATGAGTCTTCTATCTCCCAACTTTTGGGAGTCCTGCACGGGTCCAATCATGTAAGTCAGATTGTCAGATCGTCTTCATGCAGCGTTTAGATGACGGCTGGTCTGAGGCTGTCCGTCCCATTCAGAGGGGCTTGAGGGATCTGGGTGGAAAATAAAATGAAAGAGAAACGCTGATGTAGGGAGGAGTGCGGTCATTCAAAGCTTTACAAACAGATAAAAGAACTTTAAATCAGTTCTAATAGCTGCAGGTAGCCTGAGTCTTAAGCAGACACATATTTTTTGTGGGTTAGCCACAGGTCCCTGACCGGTAGACATGCTGCCGAGTTTTCTTTCTCATTACCTTTTCATCACAGTAGCTGGTTGTCAGGTGACGTAGCAGCAGTTCAGTCTTCTTCCTGTAAACGAATCTTTTTCAACCTGTAAAAAGTAAGAAACTGAGCGAAGATAAAAACATAGAAATGTGTCACCGCACGGTCTGTTCAATGATCTCATCCTGGAGCCTCGGAGACAAATTAAAACGTGAAATCACAGAGTGAAAACAGCGGGTAAGACTCGTGGAAGTGACAGCAGCTGCAGCCGCAAGCATCGCTTTACTCTCATACTGTCTGACAACAGACGCAGCGTTGAGCTAACTTTAGAACAAAACCAGTTTGATTCTCGATGCCTCAATCAGCGGCGCTCTTCTCCTCTTAGTCGAGACAGTTGTCTCGCTCTTATCAGGATTTCGAGCTTTTCTTTTAATATTTCTGCCGTGACATGACGTCTTTTCATGCGGGTGAACTGGGGCATATTCGCTCATGGTGCTTAATCTGTTTTGGCAAGATTAGTTTCACAGCACAGTGTTTTCTAAGGTGGTTCTGACAGCAGCTTTTTTTTTTATTCTATTTTATTTATTTTTTATTTTTTGCTCGAGTTTTCAGGTGGAAACACACCACAGGCTTTACTGTCGAAGGTTGTGTTGATTACCTCCAACAGGTGTTAGGGCGCGTATGAGGAGAGGAGCGCACACACTGCTCGAGCACTCTCATCTAAATGAATCACTCACACACCCAATGTTTCAAAATGCATCTCTTGCACTTAAGCTATTACAGTCGGTGCGAGGCAATGGCCTGTTTGAAGGAAAGCACCTGCTCTTCAGATTGCATTGTGTGCACTGGAAAGGTCTGGGAAGCAGAGGCTGTTGGATCTCATTTCTGCACTTGTAATGAAATGGCCATGCATGGCTTGCTGGAGGAGGTCCATGGTTCACTTATACCACATTTGGACCCGCTGAGCTCTGCAAATATTTGAAATGTCAATCCATTTGATAATGTCAGTAGGCCTCAAAAAGCAGACTCTGCACTACAGGCGGCCGCTCGCACTGTTGAATATTAGCGGCTCGCTCCTCCATCTCCTGTTTACTAATCCCCCTCTCCGTCGCTGCCTCGGTCCAGATTAGCAGCAGAAAACAGGGAGCAGACCGGGCAGGCCACAGATGGCTGCTCAGCCTCCCTGTAGCCCACAGCCAAGCAGGTAATAGAGGTTTTAATAATCCAAAGTAGGACAGTTACTTCTAAACACCATGATGATATATTACTAGGCCCGTGCAGGGAAGATAATTGTTACATTCAAGAAATCTCATTTATATCAGTTCACAGTAGTTTACTGATACTACAAAGATATCACTTCACCCTGATGGTAATCAGGTGTCATGCCCCATTTTATTAGGACTGATACTGTTTTAATAAGAGCCGTATCTCCTGAGTCAACGTGTGACAGTGATGTGTTCATATTATAGTGAAACGGTCTTTGTGGGAATCGCCTCGAGCCTCTGCCTGTGTGGGCGTTTCCCTCGGCATCACCTGAATGACACTCGAGTCTGCGGCGCTGCTGCGAGGCAAACTGCCGACCTCCACGTGGAGCTCTCCGGGCTGCATTTCCTTCGAGCATTAATACGAATCAATGTTTTTCCCCTTCACAAGGCCACGCAGCGGAAGATAATTTAAGCTCTCATCTGTCCCTGTGCAACATTAAAGTCGTCCTCCAGTCCAACGTGTGTTTTGCCTCTTGGTCCTTCACTCTGATGTTTGAGACGCCATGACGTGTCTGTATGTTGTTTCCATCTTCTTCTGCTTTTTAAGCATTTTTGAGCAGGTAACAGAACTCACATATTTGACGTAAACTTATATTCAAAGCATCGTTTTGACTCTTATGTTGCTGGAGTAACAACTGAACTTCACAACTCTCCGCTCTGTACTACAACATTAGCTCCAGGTAGAAATACACGTTGTGACTGATGGTTTTGTCCACGGAGAAGACAGTGGCAGCCGCCGTGCTTTGCTATTGTAAAACCACCATCAGATTATCACAGATTTTCCTGGAGACGGAGTGTGAAAGGCACCAGAATGTGACGTGGTGCGAGACGGGCAGACACGCTGACTCCGGCAAAACCTGGACACCGGGGCGAGCGTCTGTGGTTTTGCGGTGTGATTGCATTTATGGAAATGTAGAACAAATGTTAATGCGCGCCAACTTGCATTCACACAGAGGAGTAATCCATCACTGCAGTGTCTGCCTGATCCAAGACAAACTGGATTCAGAAAGATGATTTTTTTTTTTCCCCTCCAATCTGGTACACTGTAAAAAAGAATTGTGAAAAAAAACCATAAAATTAAAGTAAAATATCCTAATTCAAATAAAGTGTAAAAACAATAAATTGAGGGAAAGTTTCATTAATATTTCTACAGAGAAAAACTGTTATTTTACAGATTTCTCCTTATTTATTATGATCAAACTCCTTTAATAAAGTGACGCCATTAAAGTTGCTTAATGCTTAATATTGTAAAGTAAACATTTTATTTTGGAAGACAAAGTAAAAAATACTGTGTAAAACTTCAACTTGCAGTATTTGTGTTAACATCAAAAAAACCAAGATGGCGACGTCCATTAAGCCAAACGAACCAGTGGGTGACGTCACGGCAGTTTGCCACTTGAGACACACACACACACACACACACACACACACGGTACAGTATACAGAATACCATATGTAAGTGTTTGCGGACCGACCGAAGATCTACTTTATTGAACAAGGTTCCCTGAGCTGATGGAATCTGGTGGCCACAGCAAATGAATTGGTGATTGTCAAATTTGTAGTTTTCTTTTATGGTATATGGAGCACAAACACACAGACTAGTGAAGTCTTGGCAGGAAGACGACAGCAAGAAGCGCCTGGGTTCAGCTTCAGCCCTGGTTCTCTCTTGCAGTGTTGCATGTTCTCCTCGTGTTTCCTCCAGGACTCTAGAACAAAGACATGCACATTTAATTAATTGAAGACTCTAAATTGTCCATAGGTTTGAATGTGTGTGTGTGACTGTGTCTGTTGTTGTGTGATAAACCATTTTCCTGCTTTCCTCCCAGTGCATGCTGGGATACATTCCAGTAGTTCAAACTTTTTTTGTTTGAAGTTTGAATGTTTGATGTGATGAAAAAAAGTTTGTTACATTTGCATCCAGAATTACAAAGTTTAAATGTAGAAGTCACATAAATGTAAAACTAATAAGATTTACCCTGAAATTACAGAGAAGATCTTTAAAGTGTTAGTGTGGACATTAACCTTTATAATAACAAGCTACATTTTGAATTACAGATAATTACTGTCATTTTACATAGATTTGTATGTAATTTAAGAAAGCAGAAAAAATACTGTATAAATAATACAGAAATGGGAAATAAATGTAATTTATTATTATTGGCATATCGCTTAATATAGAAGTTTAGCTGTTAATTCAGATGATTTCTGTAATTTTACAGACTTTTTTTACACAATTTAAAAAAAACTGAAAATTACTGTTAGAAAACTTGGGAGTTATTTTCCATAAAATTTGGATTTTTTTACAGTGTATGAGCAGGAAGCTGAGGGCTGCATTAATCATCCTGAGCCACTTAAATATTATAGTGCGCAGAGAAACAGACACAGTGCTTTATAATGATCAGGTTTCTTCATATTCGCGGTTTAAAATGAAGCTTTATGATCTTCGGCTTGAAAAATGGTTCAGCACAAAGTGCTTATGATCTGGGAGGAGATGTTTGTGTGTTTGTGTGTTCGGCTGAGCCTCATCGCCTCTTAGCTGCACTCCATTTTTTACCTGCAGCTACCAAGACAAATGGTATTTACTGTCATCTTTGCAAAGTTTGTCATCTGTTTATAATTCCCCTGCTGTTCACATGAAGTCAGACTCACGCTCTGTTTGTTTTATCATCTTGAAGAAAGAAAGAAAAAATAATCTCAACATAACGTGCAGGAGAAGATGAACCAAAGCCCACAGCCAGCTCGCTCAATCCCTCTCACACGGTTAATGATAATGACGACGGACATATTAATCTCTCAATTGCAGGAATGTGATCGCACCCCAGGCTTTCGCAGATCAAAGAGAAATATTGGAGCTGGGTTTTTCATTCGGTGCATCTCATCTGGCCTCTGACAGAGATATGAACAACTGAGGCCCAATAAGTTTCCCTCAGGCCCATTTCCTTTCTTCATTCATCTCCTTAATAGAGGCAATAACGGCGCATTCACGGTGACGACACATCGCACAGAGAGATTACAAAAAGCCCCGCCATCCTGCCCGTGCACAAAGGTTTAACATGCCATGCACAGACCTGCAGATGGTGTACGGATAAATAAACAGCTGCAGGGAAAATATGAGTCCTGTTGTATTTAGAGTCATCGTCTACATCACCGACAAGAAGAGCACAGATTGGAGCATCTACTGAAGTTTTTGCTTTTCAGTTACAGTTTGTTCTAAAAGGACAAAGAACTCAACGTGAATCGAAGATAAAGGACAAGCTTCTTTTTTAAATAATGACGCATATAAAACATAAAAACAGTCCATTATAAAATATTTAGTTTATTGATAATAAAGTAATAATCATATGTTTAATTACTCTGCTCCATTTAACATCATTATGAAAAGCATGATTATTATCAACTTGCTATATTGCTTTAATGTGTTTACTTTTTGGTTAAAGGACTGAAATGCTAACCCCTTGTCATCTTGGAGCTAGCGTGGCAAAGCTAGCTGCAGTTAGTGTTTCTTCATTAGAAACGTTCAATAAATGCACAGGTTTTTAGGTGTTAGCTTGCTAGCATTTTATGCACCGACCAGTGTTATGCTTGCATTAGCATTAGCATTAGCATTAGCAGATTGGCATCAGCTGCTTCATCCAGTGTATCATTCACAGGGTATGTTCTGTGGGGGCTCTTGTATGGCTCCGCGGCTTCTGATTGGCTGACCTGTTGTTGCTCGAGCTCCAGCTCGAAAGAGGAGCTGTAAAATGAAACTGAGATGGTTTTTGGTTCTTAAAATAACAAATATATCTTCTCATGGATCAACACTTTGAATAAAAACACAGGAAACTTTAAACAAATGAGATAATCATGTGTTAATTACTGAAGTGTAGAAGTGCTCTTAGTTTGGATTGGGTTACTTTTGGTCAGAGCTGGGTTAGCTATCCCTGTAGCGTTGTTGATGGTCACCTTAATCCAGCTGCTGCTGAGAAATAGCATCTCGTGTGTCGTTCAGCGGTGGGAGGGGGCTGGCAGCGGAGGGCCGAGATGGATCTGCATTAGATTCATGTCGACAGAGAGGCCAGCAGCAGCCGGTCTCCTGGGCGGCTGGTGTTCGCAGAGAGCACACACAGACGGCTGTCGTGATTGGATTCAGATCAGGTGTCTCAGAGAGGCTGAGCTCCATGGCAATGAGGGCTTCCTCAGAGACCGCGGCCGTGCGGATCCATCTCTTCCTGCAGCCGCTGGAGTTTGCACAGCAGCAGGACAGACAGAGAGGCTGGCTCTGCGGCGAGCCACCGGTCCCCGAGGTTTATTTCCTTTCCTGCCTTCAGAGCCACCTCTTTGTTTAACGCCCACATTTTCAGGAGCTAAGCAATATTTCACCCTCACATCACCCCTGAATGTCACTAATCGCACACCGACTGTGAAGAGCAACGGGAAACAATGTTGTGATTCCTCAGTTTCCTCATCTTCTGAAGCACTTGCTCTGTCTGCAGCTCCTGAGATCAGTTGGCTGTCGCACAGAGCTCACTGCTGTTGCTTCATACTGACGGTGCACAGGTAGCGCTGCATCCTGAAACGACACAAGCTGCTGAAAAATAACACGCTTGCTTTTAAATACAAGCACATTACAGTAAAATATTATACAGTAAAAGCAATAAAACATCAAATAGACAAATGAGATGTAGAGTAGAAAGTAAAAAAGACAGAAGATTCTTGATAAATAATCTTGATAGATAAAAGAGTTTTTAAATGTCCTTTAAAAGTTATTAAAGAAGATGATGACTTCAGATTGGAAGTTCGACAATAAGGTAAACGACAATATCTCCTATAAGAATTTAGTAAATGAGACTTGAAATATTTCAGAATTATTTTTTTTATTAAATATTTTGGATATTTTCATGCCTCCGTGCCGTCGACAGCCCGAGCCAATATCTCAGTGACGCCTTGACGGAACATCTTTAAATTTTGGTAAAAATGTTCAGTAGGACTCAAGGATGAACTGATTCAATTTTGGTGGCTAAAAGGTCAAAGGTCAAGGTCACGGTGACCTCACAAAACCTGGTTTTGGCATTGTGAACGCGGTAATTCCGTAGCACCTTGAGGGAATTTCTTCAAATTTGGTACAAACGTTTCAGTTGGACTCAAGTGAATGTCAAAAGGTCAAAGGTCACGGTGATCTCACAAAATGCTTTTTATCCATTACTCAAGACTCAAGACAGAAATTAAGACAAAATTTCACACAATTGGTTGATATTCTGTGTGACTCTGGATTAACAGGGAGACGACCACGAGGAAGTTTGTTTATATTGCAGAATATCATAGAATTTGATTGACGGCTGAAAATTTGACGTAAAGGCTGGTGTCCTGTCTTTCCTTTGAGTTTCAGATCAGAGATTAATCCTAGATGTTAAAATATTATGATTATTCGAACCCGTCACTGTAGACCATACAGAGTTGACAGGATAAAAAACCCTGGCTGGACTTGAACCAGAGTCGTTTCTGTTCTTAACCCCTAAATAACAGCAGCGCCGCCACACAAGATGCAGTTAAGCTGCTGACAGTGGAGGCAGTACATCAGGATGTGTAGTGAGGTCAGCAGCAGCACAACAATAAAGTTTTGGAAGGAGACATATCACCTCCGATAGCACCGCTGCCACTTTTTTAATGCTGTGATCTCCACCTCCTGAGGGTTGCCACCTTCAGTTGGTTGTGCAAAATTATGAAGGAAGATATTCTGGAGTCAGCTGGGGAAGATTTGGACCAGGGCCCGTGTCCACAGAGGGAGGGAAAGCTCCTAAACGGCACAAAAAGCTCCTAAAAGCGTTTCCTCCTAAGACCCATTCACAAAGCTGCTGACAGCAACGTTGAGTGAGGAACAAAAGGGAAGTCCTGAGATTAGAGAAGGAGCAGGGTTGATGCGGTTGCTATGGACGACATGTTTCATGAATGAACTCACTATGTCTGCAGCGATCGGTCGATAGGTGATTGATCTGTGTCAGTTAAATATTCAGCAATACACAGGGACACAGTAATTTAAATTGAGATGAATCAAATGATCAGACACTGACGTGGTGATTTCTACATGAAGCAGCGACTTCTCTGTGAAATTACCTTTATTCATATTTTAGTTGGTGATTATTTGATGTGAAGTTAATGGACTGTCAAACAAATCACTTTTTTTTTTTTTTTTTTGATTTGATGAATATGCAAACAACTCTATATTTTTTCCAGCGTCCCGTTCTTCCGTCAAACTGTCGTCTCTGGTGATATTGGATTGTTGGCCACCGTCAGAATATGGATTAAAAGTTCATTATCATTTTGTTTTTACAAAACACTGAAGCGATGAGGCTCATTACCTGCAGCAGCTGCTGACTGAGCAGCTCTGTCTGCTCTACTGTCAGAGCCGTGCTACAGTTGGGACTTCAGCTGGTGAATATACTTAATAAACGTTCAGTGTCCTGAGCTCGTCCTCTGTTTGCCCTTCAGCTGAGCTGCTTCCCTCCGTCATTTCACCTTTGTTCCTGAGTGAGTCTGTTTTGTTGTTAAGTTGTTCTCACGTGATTATGTATTTAGAGTGAGAATGTATTCATCGTTTGGCTGTGAAGAACACGTCAGACAAAATAGAAACTAAAGTGAAGCGGAAAAATGAGAATCACAGTTTTTGTCTCCTGAGCTTTGAGCAGCAAGATTTTCCTCTGGGATCAACTCCTCTTTTTCTGTTGTCGGGGAACATGTGGTGGAGGTGTCAGTCTACAGCTCCGCCTGACTAAAAACTATCCAAAACAATTCCTGAAAACTTTCCCCAAAGTGTCGCCACATTGTTCTTCGTTTGAGCTCATCTCTGTGTGACACCTACAGTGGACAGAATATACCGATCGTTACCAATCTTGTTGTCCAGTTAGAAAGATCTTTAGGAGCTGAATCGATAGGTGCTCTCCCACTGCCCCTTAATTAATCCAGCCTGCTGTAGATTGGACTCAATTAGCCTCTGCTGTTCCATCGTTATCACTGATTCTCATTTGCTGGCAAATCCATCCCGTCATTCTCTCACTCTTTGTCAACTGTCAGGAAACAGAAAAGCAGGGAGGAAGACTCTCAGCTCTGTGCTGCCCCCCCACGCTCACACCCTGCTGAGGTCTACTTCCTCTGATGTGTAATACAATTCAGACGACTCCTATTTCATGACTCCTGATAGTTTGTTATTCCTTTTGAGAGCTGGAGCCATATTGTTTCCAGGATTTCCATCTGTCCCGTCGACACGATATCTCAGTAACACCTTGAGGGAACTTCTTCCACTCGGACATTGGTCGCTACTTTTCATTGACACTGTGATCGGCGTGGAGCTGTTCCAAAGGTTCCTTGTCGAGGGGTCTTGTCTTCTTCATCTATGAATATGAAATATGGGACTTTGTAGGTGAGTGTGCTGATGCCAGTGTCATCGGCTGACAGCCAGCCAGACAAATCTCTTGGGAGCTGATCCAGGGATGTTCACTTATCTCTTGGAGATAAACCCGCTGATGAAAGACAGAGAGAACACATTTGTGGGTTCATTAAATATGATACTTAATCAGAAAGGTAATGAAGAAGAGGACAAGCAAAAGATTAAACTCTAAACTGATAGAGTTGTGTGTATTTACCTGATCAGGTACCTTCTAGTCTTTTGATGCTCCACATTCAACAATCATCCTCTCCGGGTTCAGGCAGCTAACCAGGATGGAAACACTTTCTCTGTGTGTTGAACGGAGGGTAAACACGCCATGTACTGATTTGTAGGGGTGATGTGTGCTGGACTCCCTTCGCCTCAGTCCTCACCTCCACTTTAAACCGTGCCCACTTCCATTTACATCGCACTGAATCTAGCTGTGCAACACGTACAGCATCTTTCTCCTTTAGCTCCTTTTTACACATTGTAACTGACAGTGGTGGAAGTAGTAGTAGTAGTAGTAGTAGTAGTAGTAGTAGTAGTAGTACTAGTAGTAGGAGTAGTAGTAATACCACACTGTAGAAATACCCTGCAAATAAAAGTTTTGCATTAAAAATGTTACTTAACTTGCATTAAAATATACTTAAAGTACTAAAAGTAAAAGTACTCTTTATGTTGAATGACCCTTTTCTGATATGTGGTATATTATTGGATTGTAGCGAACGATGAATTCATGTGTTCATCACTTAAATGTTGCAGCTGGTAAATGTGGAGCTAGTTTTAAATAATTAATTTATTACTTTACATACTGCAGGGTAGCTTGTGAATTACACATGGGAACCAATGAAGCCTTATTGATATAATAATATCATAATTTATTGATTATATTTTGCATTGTTAATGTAACTAG
This sequence comes from Seriola dumerili, assembly GCF_002260705.1. Classification (NCBI taxonomy): domain Eukaryota; kingdom Metazoa; phylum Chordata; class Actinopteri; order Carangiformes; family Carangidae; genus Seriola; species Seriola dumerili. The sequence goes on from NW_019174280.1 coordinate 21,889,508, forward strand.
TAACTAAAACTGTCAGATAAATGTAGTGGAGTAAAAAAAAGTACATATGTGGAGGAGTATTAGCATAAATAAACAGAAAATAGAAATACTCAAGTAAAGTATAAGTACTTCAAATTTGTACTTGAGTAAATGTACACCACTTGTAACTCTGTTGATAAATACAATAAAGTTAGCTAATGCTAGCTATTATGCTTATTAATATGCCTTAATGTCATTCCTATCTTATTCTTTCTGGGTTTAAACCTCTAAATATCTTCCTTTCTTTACTTCCTTCTGTTGCTTTGACTTTCTACTTGGGGGGGGGGGGTCCTTCCTAACACTGACTTTAACACTGACCCTAACTCTTTTCAAGAAGATAAGACTCATTGGGAGGAAGCTTCTCTGGCACCGTCCTCCCAGTGAGTCAGATGTGATGTCCGATCACAACACAACACTGTCTGTTGTGTTAAACAGCTAACGATCTGCACTTTGGTTGATTGCTAGCGGGGGGGGGGGGGACACACACACGCACACACGCACACACACACACACACGCACACGTCCTCGCCGAGTCATAATATTTAGACCCAAGTTGGAGAACTCATCAGCATGTTTCCGGAGCGCGCGGTGCTTCTTACGATTTATGGTCCATTTCATGCTCCCATTTCCTTTAGTAGGCAATATGTGTCACTTTTATAACACTGTGAAGTTGAAGTGTTGAGGTGAAATGTTAAGTGATGTTTCAGCGGTATGCAAAAAGAAGAGATTGGCTTAGCCTTAAGTGGATATTCCAGCACTCATCCAGCCATCGGAGGTTCACAGCCATTTTCTGACTCCGACATAACAAGGCCGAGCGGAGCGTCTGTGTCCTTGATGAGCCCTCGCTGTGCTTTACAACCTGTGAGAGAAGGACATCCCACTGTACTGTCACATTCGCCAGCACTCTAATGAACAGCTTGGTCAAGACGTGACAGCCCTGCTGGGAGTATTTGTTTCTTTTCTTCTCGTTCGACTTGTTTCATTTTGTCCGTCTGCACCAGAAACCATGGCGACTGCAGTTTGGGGTGGATGGAAGATTGCCTGCTTTTTGTTTCCTGTTCCCTGCTGGCAGTTAATGTAAATTTAAAATGAATGCATCTGATTTGAGTTCTCAATTTGAATATTCAGATTATCTGTATGTACCTTTTGTTTGCAGGTAAATTAAAGCTTATTAAGTCAACTCAGTATATCTTCAGTTACTGTGACTTAAAGTTTTAATTCACCTCTCCCATGGGATCAGGTTAATTGTCGTGATCTGCCATGAAGGGACTTTCTTTGCCGTTTTGGTTTATTTCCTGTTTTATTTTGAAATCACGCACCTTGTGTGTCAGTTGTCTTACTTCCTGTCCTTGTCTTGTGTCTCTTCCCCTCCTTGTTGATTGTCTGCCCCGCCCTAATGTGTTTCACCTGTGTTCAATACTTTTATTTTTTTCTCCTTCTTCTCTTATTATTCTTATATTCCTTGTTATAGTTTGTTGCACGTATGAAGTGACCTCAGGTATCATGACGGAAGCTTTATATAGTAAATATATATGCTTTTAAATAAATTGTCTTATTTCTATTATCATTTTTATTATTATCTGAGCAGGTGCTGGGTTGAAAAAAGTCCAAGTAGTACAAAGGTATTAAATAACACACACACACTGACACTTCTCTGTTTCCTGTCGCCTCCTAATTAATACTCATTGGGAGTGAAAAGAAAGAGTATTCATTAGAAAATAGTCCCCAACTGAACTCCTCACCCCACAGGTCTGTGGATCGTGCAGCTCTCTGTAACTGTTTGTGGAAAGAGTTTCTCACAAGTGAATCTGTGATGATTTCAGTTTACAGTGATAAAAGAGTTTAGTAGCACATTTGCCTGTAGATGTTGTTGAGCTCAATAAACAGTACTGAAGTCTATCTCCAGGAGCTCCGCTGTAGAGCACAGATCTTTGTTTTTTCACCTCTTCCTTCACAACAACTCAAAAACATAGGACACTGCCAAGACGGCGACGGCGGCACAGCTCACTCTGAGCCTCGAAACCACTCCTCAGAAACCTGTGGGTGACATCACAGGGGCTCAGAATTATGGGCATTTCCAAATAGACAACAGACAAGTCCCATTGGCTTGAGGTCTTGAGTGGCATGTCCAATAGGAAGCCACAACAGGAGTGGGAGTGGTCACGCTGTAATGTCTCCAGTCAGAACCACCACGTTAAATTTGTATTTTGTGCAGAATTACTAATGTGCGTGTGTGTGTGTGTGTGTGTGTGTGTGTGTCACTTTACTTTAACTTGCACAAAAAGAGTAATGTTTAAATGATCAGTGTTGCAGGAGCAGCTACTGTTTCTGCTGCTCGGCAGTGAGTTCAGAGTTAATTAGGGACGACCTGTGAAGAATGTGGTCAGTGTGTCGATTCCTGGATATTTATGAACTAATTATTACCTCATAATTCATTAATATAGTATCTCACTGTCTGATCTGCAGCAACTCATCATTATCTGGTGTCGGAGTCATTAGGGAACTACTAATGAACTATTAATGAACTTGTTCCTTAGTAACTTCGCACAGTTTTGTGTACTGTATTGTCAAGTGTTACCAGCTAATACTTACGCAACGGATCATATGGATACATTCACACTTAATTTTTGCTGAGCGTTATTCAAAATCGAACAAAATGAGGATGATTTTTTTTACTTTAATGAAGCTCCTCTCTGCTCACTCCTGTTTAAAGCTTTCTCCAGACGACACAAGCTCAAAGCGTGGCCACCCAGACCCAGACCCAGACCCAGACCCAGACTCATTTCCACACACCCTGCGTTTTTCTGCTGTGTTTGCTCGTCGGCTGTCACATTCTCTCACAAGCTCCTGACTGAACTGACCTTTCAGCCCCATTAGCAATTAAAGCCCGACATATCTCAGTCTATTTGCTAATTAACATGCAAATAAAGTCATGAATTATGGAATGGGTTAACTGGACTAAACATGAAAGAAATGTTGAGCAGCTGCTCAGAAAGTGACTGTTATGCTAACGTGAAACAATGTCACACGGGTGTAGCTGTAGGACTCAGTGCTGAGATCTGTTCTTGAACCATATTCAGGATTTGGACTGATCACCTGTGGCACTGGCTGACCCGGCTCTTATTATTAAAAAAAAATGTTTATTAGACTATGTTTTCTAAGCATCTCCATTGGGGAGATTTAGGAAATGGACTATGGCAAGAATGGCATTGATTGCTTGCCCCAACCAAGGTCATGAAAGACTTGGGTGTCGTGCTTGATGACCTGCTATGAGCGCAGGAGTCACAGTCTTGCTTGAAAGGGGCTATTTGTGAGTTCTCTCTGCTGTCGAACGTGGTGATTGTTGCTTGACAAGAGCCTCAGCCACCGTTGTCTTTATAATACAAGAGGTTATAATACGCCCTCTGATTGGAGGGGCTGATCGGAGGCTACAGTGAGTCGGTAATGACGGGACGCCCCCCAGGGCTAGCTGGTTAGCATGCTATCTTCAGTGGAAGAAAAGCTGGAGATCAACTGTTGCTGAGTAAAATTAAAAATAAAATTTGATGCTGAACTCACAATTCTTCCTCTAGACTGGTACGTAAACAGCTGTTCATGCTAATGTTAGCCACGTAGCGATAGCATAACTTACAAATAACTCCTTCGATGTAATTTACTGGAATGTTCACACTCGGCAGCACAACTTAATAAAGCTACTTATCATTTCCATATTCTGTGATGTCCCTCACTTGCAAGTCGCTTTGGATAAAAGCATCTGCCAAATGAGTAAATGTAAATGTAACACTGTTTTTAATTTGAAAAATGTGCTATCAACCATCACTTCATGATTTTAGAATATATGTTTGCATCGTAATTTCACAGTGGAAATGTTATTTAATAAAGATTTAAATAATCCAGTGACTGTTAATTAAATTGCAGATCTAATTACAGTTACATTTTGCAGTCACTATTATCTGGAGCTACTTCATACACTGTTGATTTGTCCTCAACTCTTAACTCTATGCCTGCAAACGTCTCCCATGACAACAGTTGTTGGCACGAACCTGAAGCTGTCATCTGTTATGAATCAGTTAAATGCCTCTTTGAACTGTCCTGCTCAGAATTGAAAAGTATAAATCAGGCAGGTTTCAGTGTTGGAGTGACAGAGCGACGGACGACGCAAGGCTCATGTTATCATTTTTCACGAGGTCATGACTGGGCTCACGCGGCTGCCGTGTGGCTACTTGGTATACAAGGCCACAGTAGAGGGAAATGGATCTTGATGGTCACGCTCTGTTGCTCCACTACCAATTTCCTGAGTCTCTAATATTGTTAGACGCCAATAACTCTTGAGAGGCAAGTGCCAGGGTCTGCTGGTGTGGAACATGATGCACCAAGTATGACAGCATGCAGCACTGAAGCAACTCACGCCTGTCATTAACTTCTATCCTTAATTTCTCTGCATATAATTATCAAATGAATTACATACTTAGTATTGCACTGAACAGTGACCAACTGAGACATTAAGTTATACTGAGTGTGTCCTGGGTCACCTTTCAAACAGTGTCATGAGTTCATGTTTCAGGAGTTAAAGGATAATTCTGCTCAATTACAGCTTTGGTGTCATTTTTAAACATTTTAGCCATTAATTACTATTTGTATTAAAGGTCCCATGTAGTCTAAAGGTAGATGTCCATGTGTAGTGTGATTATAGATCAGGTCTAGGTTCTATATTAATACTATGAAAGTATCAAAGCCTCAGTCCACAGAGAAATGCACACAGCCTGTATTCAGAAACCGAGCCTTAAAACCAGCTGTCAGGACTTCTGGAACTTTGTGATGTCACAACTATACAGACACCGCTCTCAGCCACGCCCCGAGCACCACCCACCTGGACCCACATTTTTTTTTTTTGCATAACATTATGATGTCACAGTGAAGTTGACCTTTGACCATTTGGATACACTTAATTTTATATTTCATAAGACTTTTGTGTTAAATGATGTCATAATTAGTGTACGACCTTTGACCTTTGACCGCCAAATTCTAATCAGTTCATCCTTGAGTCCAAGTGAATGTTTGTGCCGGACGTAACAAAATCCCCTCCAGGCGTTCCTGATATGTCGCATTCACAAGACTGTGAGATCACTGTGACCTTGAACTTTGACCTTTTCCCACCAAAAAAAAAAAAAAAAGTTAATCTTTGAGTCCAAGTGACAAAATTTAGGAAGAGAGATGTGTGAGGGTTCACACCTGAGGAATAATCAGCCGTTTCAGTGTAACTTTTTCTATATAAATAACAATCTTATACCAGTGCAGAGATGAAGTCTCATTGATACAAATTGGAGATTTTGGTTCAACAATGTAATTATGATTCAGTTGCTGATCTATCAAGTTTATTGTCCTTCATGCTTACACCATGGAAAGAGGATGAGCTGGCATTAAGTCAGCCCACTTGAAAGATGACTAAAAATACATAATCTCACTGACTGCTGCTTGCACATCATTTGGCCCCTTGAACGCTGATCCACAGTAATGAAATCAAATGAAACCCCATCAATCCCCCTAAATGCGTTTCAGCTCTATCAATCCATGTTATGACACCCTCGTCGAACACTAACAGTGTCCAATATGCTATTAAATGAACATGACAGATATGTTTCTTTTAATCTAATTGATTTATTAAGGGCTCCTCACGCCGATTCCGGTAGAAAATGATAAAAGTCAGCAAGTTTAAATGGCTCGTTGATCCTCGGAGCTGCGCTGTTTTCACTCCATCTGAGTCAAAGTTCAAGTGTGCTCTGCCAGGTTAGCAGTTCACTATCCAGCAGTGAGCGTCAGCAGTTGGAGAGAGGCGCCGGCCCCAGCAGACATGATGACCGACTGAACACCGTCCCTCTGCTCCTATTGGTCATACTGCAGTGACTGTCTGCTGACAGTCGGGGGGGGGGGGGGGGGGTCCATTCAATTAGTTTTAAGTTTTACGGTTGGAGTATGAGGTAACGATGTCTGAATGTCTAATTAAAGGAAATAACTGCAGATAAAACTCAGATGTGCCAGCTGATTGCTCAGCAGCAGATATAAACCTTTCTTAACCAATGCTTTAAAAGCCTTGTCCATCCATCCATCAAACCATCCATCCATCCATCCTCCATCCATAACTAGGATTTCCCTCTAGTGCCACCATGAGATTGACCTCTTTGGTTTTGAGTGAAGTGTTTCACCAGCTAAATGATAGATTGCCATGCAATTTCCCAGTGAATGTATATATTGTATTAGATTAATTGGTCTTATTCTATCTATCTATCTATCTATCTATCTATCTATCTATCTATCTATCTATCTATCTATCTATCCATCAGTGATTGAGGGCACGAAACAAAGTCAAACCCAGAATTTGTTAGAAAACAACAACAGGCTGAATGAGCTGACAACAACACCGAGGACTTGAGAGGAGAGAGGGACGGCTCTCAAGTGTTTTCACATTCTGCAGAAAGTGGCTCAGTCCGCTGAGGAATGATGAGTTTCAGAGGCTGCTGTGTAGCGTTCCATATGTAATCACAGCCTCAGTCACTCCCCAGTGTCCGAGGGCCCGGGAGAAAGACCCGCCATCACTCTCGGCCCGAAGCAGCTTGTCGTTCATGAGATCCCTTCCCAGCTCAGCCGGCTCTCACGCTATTGATCCACCAGACCAAGTGTTAGAGGAAAGCTCCCGTCATACATCAGTGCTCCGTCTCAGACCAGCTGATGAAAAACACTGGCAGCCCATCTCACCCTTACCCCTCTAATCAGTCAGTGGGTCCATCCCTGAGGACGCAGAGCTCGAGGCGCTCCAGCGGCCAAGGACACCGAGCCTGCCCACCCCGGCGGTCCTCCAGCCTCCGTCCACTTGAGAGATGGCGCAGAGCGTTTCCAAAATCAGCCCACATTAATGCTCATCTGTCTTCATCGGTCCTGAAGTAGATATCCTCCGCATGCCAAGATAAGACGAGGTTTTCGGCCATCCATCGTGACCTGACAAGTGTGATGACTTTCAGTGTCCGGCTGTACCCGCTGGTAAGCAACCTTCACGCCTCTCGGAGCGAGAGGGATGAGGGATGATGACAGCAAATTCAGTTCAAGAGCTCAGATGAGCCTTGATGTCCAGTCTCTGGACTCCAACTTGGCCATGAAGAAGAGAATTTGGTAATTTAACTCACTATGAAGTCTGGTTTTCTTCTGGCCCAGTTTACACCCAGTTCCACGGGTTATTTCCTGTCTCAACATGACAATGATGTGAGCAAAGCCAGTTCCATAAACTAATAATTTTCCCAGTTTGCTGTGGAAGAACTTCCTGCACAGAGCCCAGACTTTAACCAACATTCAGTGCTCAGACAGGAAGTAATCATGTGGAGGCTGGGGTGTGTAACACACTCCGATTTTACCCCAAGAGACTTGAGTTTGTGTCGTGTCACAATCCGACGATAATCTGGGGTTTTGCAGATTCGTCCAACATGAGTGTTGTGCCTTGACAGTAGAGTTGCCTCAACCCCTTTGGGATCAACTAGAATGCCGACTGTGAGCGAAGGCTTTATCACCCAACCTCACTAATGCTCCTGTGACTGAATGGGAGCAAATCACTGCGGCAGGTTCAACATCTAGAGGAAAGACTGACACAACAAAACATGGTTCCATCACACAGTGTGTGGGTGTAATGTTAGGGCGTCTTTTGACACCAGTTTGGGGTAAAACCTGGTCATTGTAATGAGTTCACATGAGGCCTCTCGCAGGTGAATCGTTAGAATAATAGCACTTCTTCATTACCAGCAATCAATAGTAATGGGGTTTTTTTGTAGAAATCTGCTGTAAAACTGTAAAGTTCTTCTTCTGATGTTTTTTGGCAACTGACAAACAGCCTTTTTTTATCCCTTTACCGCCACTTTCTGGTGCTTGAGCGTTGTTAACCTATTAGCGCATTCATGCACAACACTGCAAACAGGCAGGAAAGTTCTAGTGAATTTAATATCTTGAATTTTAGCATCTGGATTCGACCAAATGTATTTTAGCATCATTTTTGATGTCACTTGAATTTTTAGATTAGAGTATTAGAGCAACTTGAATGTAGCTTTTGACTATTAGACAAGTGTATTTTCTATGTGAATTGGAGAATTTCACTAAGTTAAATTCAGACCTCATACATTCACAAAACAAAGTTTGTTCAAAGTCAAACATTTCAGTGCAATGACATCAGTCGTACTTAAATTGCATCAGTATTCAGCAGTGGTTAAATTTCAAAGTTTGAGTTGCTGATATCATTAAAATGATTATGGCAGTGATTTGATTCCAAACAGAAACATCACAGAATTGAATTTTTTTTTGTGTGTTTATCTTTGCCTGTAAATTGGTTTTCCTGTTTTTGGCCCACACAAGTGGTGTGTGTGTGATATTGAAATAATGGCCGATAGATGGAGAGAAATTCATTTCCCAGCTCTTGTCATCCCGGTGAAGGCCAAAGAGGGTCACGTTTCCAGCACAAAGGGGCCTGGCCGAGTGATGCTCTCTTCCGTTTCGAGGAGAAGACAGAGAGGGTAATTTCATACTTGTTTATACCCCTCGTTCGCCGGCTCTTCTCACATCAGAGCAAATTGATTTCACTCCTCATATTGCAGCAATCCTCCAGTTTCCTCCACTCCATGCTGAAATTAATCATGGTAATGTCCCCTCTAAGTGAAAAGAAAATTAATTTTCACTGCCATACTGATCTAACTAATAACAGGGTACAAGTAAGGAGAAAATGGGAAATCATTACTCAGCGAACATTATCTTTATTATTTGTACCCACTGCTGAGCAGAAATGAAGGGGCAGCCGTGGAGGAAGTGAAGGCGAATACCTTGAAGTGTGTCTGACTTTCAACAAGATCCTGGAGAAGGCATTAAAAAGGCAATTGGCCATTGATTACTTGCTAATAGCAGAAAGAGGAGGGGAAGAAAAAAAATTACTGCAACAAATTTCTTTCTTTAAAAAAATGCCTATATCCGTTCATGCATGTTATTAAAGCCATTGAGCTGAAATCCCCCGTCGAAAGACACAGGGATGTGGAAGATGGGATTTGGGCAACCTGAACTCTCCAAAGCCATAACTTATTAACGTGTGTTTGACATCCATAAATCAAAATGACACCCCTGCTAAAATCCTTATTTGTGATCTCATGCAAATATCGCTCAAGTCGCACGCCAAGCTTCTCCATTTCGCTGTTATTTCATTATTAAGTCCTTGTTGTCCTCTCCAGGTGATCGCCTCGCTATCATCGCAGTCATTCAAGCGGGACACAGTTTCACATTTACAAATTCACAGGACGTTAATAAGATGAAACTTAAAGGGTCTTTGATGACAGTGGAGGTTTGAGGCAACGCAGGGTCATATCAGCTGAGGGATATGGGAACATGAAAGGGGCAAAAGGTATGAAAGGCCCCTGGATATTATGTCATCATTCAGATAGAAGGTGTAAATGGGACCACAGGTAAATGACCATTCACCTTCAACCACTCCTCCAACATGACCAACCATACAGGTCTTTTTTTGTTTTTTCAACTCTCTGATCATAGAAGTGTCTCCTGACATAGCACCCCTACGGCAGCAGGCACACCTGACCTCGGTTGTCATGGTTACATTAATTAACACACAGACTGTATTGACAGTGGTGTACCTACCTGCGTCGCCATGGTTACTATAACAACGGTCATGGCTTGGTTAGATTTAGGAATTGAGAGATTGTGATTTGGGTTAAAATAAGTACTTCCTTTGTTGTCATGGTTACAATATAAAGTGCTGGTTTCACGTGGGAATAGGACAATAGGAATCGTGTCATGTTGACCCATCCATCCACCACAACCTCCTCCTGGATGTCTGTGGACTGAAGGAGAACATGCAAGTGCTAACCAACGAGCCACCATGACACCTTGCAATAAAGAATTTATTAAGATGATAAAGAAAATCGATTATTGTTGAGATAATCAATAATGAAAAGTAAGACAAATGAGGAACCAGCAGACTGCAAAGTGAGCCCTTACACAACGCTAACAAATTTGCCGTTATGTGTTTCACCTTTCTTCTATTACCCCTCCCTCTGTTGTGTATTTAAGTCTGTGTCTTTCCCACAGTTTGTCTGATCAGTTCCCCTGATGTTTTCTCATGTTCCCACAGTTTTACCAGCTGATTGGATTTCCTGAGTCTTGTTTTCTTGTCAGTTCTTCAGATTTACACCTGGTTGTAAGTCCGTTTAGTTTATTAGATCACTCTTATTTTAACCTACCAGCCTTAGTTTGAGTTTGTCTGCATTTGGGTCCAGAAAACATTTATTATTCCTCGCTTGACTCTGACTTAAAACTGATTTTGGGGTCAAACCCAGCAGCCAACTCCTGATATTCTTGAGGTTTTCCAGTGCTGTTGCTGCTCCACCTCTGCTGTTAGGTACCTCAGCACTTTCCTTACATACAGTCTGTCTGTACTGTATGTCTATAAGGTCAATACAGTACCTACACAATCCCCAGAGTTCAAGGTGGCCTTAGTGCTGCAGTATCCTGCAGGATTATCAGATGTGTTCTTAAATCTCTTGCAGACTCTGCTCAGCCTCCACTGTTCTGACATACTCCTGCCTTCAAATGTTTCTCTTTAATCTTTTTCTCCTGCAGGGAAAAACCAGCTGATGGGTTTTTACTTTGTTGACAAATTGACTTCTGACTGTTTGCTTGTACGGTAGCTACTTCAGCAGCTGGTGATGTTGTCAGGAGCATTGGGTTGATTGCAGTTTACATGCAGTAAATGAAGCGACTTCCTTTGTGTGAGGAGTTCTCGCTACCTGCTGATATACAGATTAACATTTAGAGAATCAAATTCAGTCTGCCTCTGTTCCTTTTAGGTTTATTTGTATAATCAGTTAAAACCACAGACTTGGTTGACACAATGTGAAAGAATAAATGAAAAAGACAAAAGACTCAGAGAGAACAAAAAACCCTACATTCCCTCCAGCTAAGTTCCCTCCTCTCTCTCCACTTTCCCTCTTCATCCTGCGACCTGGTTTGACTCTGAGATGGCCTTGGTGCTCCTCACTGTTTCCTGCTGCTGATGGATTTGCTGCACAGCCATCTTTCTTTCCCCTGATGGAGCTGCCCCACCCCATTAAGTTTCTTTGTGCTCAGCTCTGAGCCCTGCTGACTTTGTTGACCTCTGTCTGTGCTGACTCTCACTACTGAACTACCTCTGTATTATGTACACAAGTATGTATTATGTATTATAAATATATATGGCTGTAGTGTGAGTGTTGATTTTTCATCTGTGTCTCAAATTTTCCTTTTTGATGTAATGCTAACCTTAAAGGTTCTGTAAACAAATGGTTCGTCAGCTCTACGTGTCGCGATAGCAACATTTGCCAAACAAATTCACAATGTGGGTAGCAGCAAATTAGCTAACGTCACCATATCAAGGAGAAGAAAAGCCAGTTGTGGTCAAGCCCTCTAGCAGATCCTGGGTTTCTCCATCTCAGTAAAGCCAGACCACTACTGGCTCCATGGTCGGACTGGGAAAGAAATTCAACCTTGGATTTATCCACTGGGACCAGTCAAACTAATGACACTGATGGAGCTGGTCAAAAATTTGGAAACTTTATGGATATTTTGACGGTCCAGTGGCTGACCTAGGTTTGAGCCGGTTGTCCTCAGGGCCAGACCACCTGTGCTCTGGTCTCATCTCTTTCTTTTCTTTTTAACTGAAAAACGTTGTTTCTTCAGTGGAGGAAATTGTGGAAGGTCACTTTTACCTGAACGCTGCGTATCTCACCTGGGGGTGGGGCCTGTTTGTTTATACATGTGGGAAGGACCAACAGTTTAACAAGAGGGGCTCACCAAAACAAAGACCAGAGATGTCAGATTACAACACATAAAGAGGTGGTGTGACTGCATTCTCTGCTCAGGACGCCATTACTCTATTACTTATATCTTTACATTGAAAATAGTTCTTTGCTGCCAGATTACTGTTTAAAATCTTGTGTGCAGAACCTTAAATTAAGCATTATGCTGTAAAGGCCTGTCACTTGTTGTTGTCGTCATTTTACTGCAGGTAATTGCATTTTGCAGCTTTACATTTTATACACAATTTTCCAATCTATGCTGTCAAAGCCAAAACACTTCCACACATTACCTATCAGACCATTTGGTGTCATTATTATTTTCTACATGTAGTGTTAATGAAGAGCACAATGCACTGGTCATACACTGACTCAGAGTGCATTTTGTGAACACGCTCCAGTGGGGTACAAGGGAAGACCTGTTGCACTTATACAATGTAAGTTTAAAACTTGATCCTTAAAGATCAGATATTGAATCGAAAAAAGCAACTACCCTATGCTAAAAAAATCACTAGTACCCTTTAGTTTATTCAAAACAACACAGAATAACATTCAGTCATGGAAACAGGCATACCTGTATGACATTTTGACAAATAATGTAAGCTGTATTGTAGACTAGACCTGCATAGTGCAGGGTTTATGAATAATGGAAGCATTTCACAGTGTAACAGTCACCATCTTCTCTAAAATAACAACACCTAGTGGGAAGTCGTGATTTAACATTTGTTTGGTAAAGAAAAGAAGTTTCTCTGCGAGGCTCATGAAAGCTATCGATTCACGGCCCCATCTCTGGTGTCTCCTCCCAGTGCTTCTGTTTGGATGAATTCTCAGGGCAATTAACAGTCAAGTCCCAGGCAGCGTGAGAGGAATGTCTCACCAAGGATAATGACAGATTTCTTCATCCTCTCTGCAAACAGGCCGTGACCCCTGTCTGCCCGGGGCCCCCATCTCTGAGATCCACCTGTACATCAGCCAGGGTTCATGAAGCATGACCAGAGCACGGGCCAGAGGGGATAGAGGAGGAACATCAGGAAGAACAAAGTGTCTCAGGCTCTGCTGCCGCACGCTGCATGCAAAAGAAGTACAGCTGTGTGTGTCTTTAACATCTTTGCCGAGCAACAGTAAATACGGGTTCTCTTCTATCAATGTATTGATTGTTCTACTGAAGACACATTGGGAGAGAGAGTGTATAAAGGTCTTATGAAAGTAATTACGTGGCCTGGTGCCTTTCAGTGTGGACGGGTAATTATAACCTGAGAAAAGCTGCACAGTGCACAGGAAATCAATGATCATAAGCACTGCAATGTAGTTACATATAGCAGTGTTCAATTATGGGGAGGAGTGGACCCCCCTGATTCAAAAGTGGACCCCCAAAAAGAGGTAATATTTGTATTTATACATCCTTCAACCTGTAATTGTAAATTTTACAATATATTCCCCATATTCATACCTGGAAGTATCTTATCATATGATTTTAAAGTTAGCTAGTTTCTAACTTTAGCCTTGAGTCACAGTTAAGCTAACTCATGTTAGCTAGTTTCTAACTCTATAGCCTTAAGTTACAGTTTAGCTAACTAATGTTAGCTAGCTGACAGCGCACGCTTTCAGTTAACTTAATTTCATCACCAAGATAAACTGTCATATATGATTTAATGTTAGCAAACATTGGTGCTCAGTCATGGGCAGTGAGACAACGGAGGATAAGTTGTTGTAGAGATACGTTTTGACATCAATATAGAGTTTATTATTTCATTTAAATAGTCTTTTGTGTTACTGTTAGTAAGTCTTTTATCTTTGGTTAAACAAGCAAGATACTGTAAGGACTGTAACACTTCAGTTGTTCAGAAAGTTGACCCCCCGATTGTCACTGTATAATTCACCACTCTGACATACAGTAGAGATATTATCGACACCGAACTGTGTCTTATTGAAGTATAAATCACCAAAACTGACTCATATCAGTCACTGTGGATCTGCTCCACCACAGCTACAGGGAGTGGAAATGTTCAAAAGTACACTGAAGGTCTGTAAAAAGAGACATGATGAGGTTTCAGACTGTGCTTCAATCTTCCCCTCAGGAACAAGCACAGTTCGTCTCTCTGTTTACAGAACAAGATAGAACAGATGATATCGTATGGAAGAGGTGACTTCCTCGTACATGTACTGTCGGATGATATCAAGTATTGAATCAAGGCAGGATTGTGTAAAATGTGGGGACCAGTCCCATTTGACCAACAAAACAATGGAAGAGTACACACCTTCTTTGTGAGGCATTTAAACAAAAACTGCAGCTTATTAACAAACTGTGCTTCATTTTGACGTTTCGACAGAGTTGTATCAGGTGATTAAAGGGACTCAAGACACTTTAAAGTGTATATGCAGAAGAAAAACAAGATAATCTTACCTCAAGTATTCCATATTGTAAATTTGTTTAACTGGATTAAAGAACTCGGGGCCCTTACCTGATTGAAAAAGTTACAGGTGGGCTTCATGCATAGTATAATGACGAAAGGGGATAGGAGCTCGGGATGTAGGGGGTGATCAGCATGACCCTGTCTCCTGGAAGAACTGACATCAAGCAGGCAGGAGAAAGGGCACGTCTTCCCACATGATTGAGGTGAGGCAGGGCGGTCATCGGACGTGAAAGTCATGTATGAGAGATCAATGGAGTGACAGGAGCCAGTGGAGAGGCACTGCATGCTGTCAGCTCCGCCATGAATATTTACAGCCTCGCCTCGCTCTGCATCTGCGGGAGCCCAGCGCACCCTCTCCTCCTCGAGTTCGACACACACAGCCTGTTATGTATGTGGGTGTCAATATGAGTCCTAACAAGCAGCTTTAAACAACAGACTGGTGTATATTGCTTGAAGTTCATGAGGTGCACTGAATAAAAACAAAACTGTTCTGGTGATTTTTTATTTATTTATTTATCCAACAGCAATGAAAAACCATAAAAATCTGACTTTTCAACATATTTCACTGCAGTGTTTTATAGTTCAACCTCAGTATTTGTACAAAAACACATTGATGATTATTGTATTAAAAAGGAGAAGAATGTATAAAGGATCAGCCCGTTGGATCCTTTGTTGCCCAGGAAAAGAAGGACGCATTTGAAGGAGCCTTTGAAATGGGACCGTCTAGTCGCACCGCTGTGAAGCAATCAGTCTTCAAACGCAAAGGATGTGGCCCCTGAATTGGGACGCAGCTAATATCTCAGTGTTGCTTTTCAATGTCCCTAAGTGGCTAAATTATAATAAGAAATATGAAGCTATTTTGATCATGATTTAAGCCAAAATACAAATTCATTGTGAAGTTATCAAAACTTTTCCAGTTTCCATTAGAAAATGGGGTTTGTTTCTTCCCAATGATCCTTTATATTTTGTAGTCCGGTCACACAGAGCAGGTTTCAGACTCAACACACACTGTACATGTGCCCATATACATTAGTCAGACGCAATTAGCTGATACTTGCAGTAAAGACCTGATGTAATTACAGTGTAAGGATCTCAGATTGGTTAAATGTTCTTCACACAGGTTGTTTTGTAGAGTACATAAATGCCTCGTTTCCCCTCCTGCGAAGAGGCCCTCGTCTCAAATTGGACCACTTACTCAAAATGAGCCGCACATCTGAAGCTGTGTGAGTACGAGGGAGACGGGGCTCTAGACTGAAGAGGCGGCATTAACCCATTTCACATAAGAAGTCTCCTTCCTAATTTTGAGTGATTCTTAGTGGAGGAGGTGAGCTCAACAGCTTCGCTCTACAGCCACTCAACCGGAGATCAAAGCGCCCCACCCCCCCCAACCCCCCTCCCAACTGGATTAATGGGCCACTCTCAGGGTGATTACACCACACACACTCAGGTATACACACAGCGCCCTCCATGTGAAGTGGATTTCTTCATCTTGTTTTGAAAGGATTAGCCCCCACCACCACCACCACCACCACCCACTCTCTGACAGCAAACAAAAATAGAGACGAGACCACATCCGTGTCACTCAGTTCAGATCATCTCAACCTTGACAAAGTGCAGCTGATTTTAGTTGGAGGCGAACGAGGGAGGTATGAGGAGAGAATGAAATATGGCACATATATCATCCCTAATGTGGTGATATATTATACGGCAGTATTTGGTAATGGCATGTATTCATAGTGTCAATGGCTGTGTTAAAGTGACAGGAGTTATCCTGCTAAATTATGGCTCTAATCATGATCCCTGCCATCAGTAAAGCTTCACTCTAATATCACTAATGGCCAGTGTGGGTAATTGTAGCACATTAAACATCGAAGGACCCACATGATGTCTTTCGGAAAATTTATGACAATGTTTTGGTTTATGGCTTTTCACTAGTTCTTGTCCAACTTTAGTCATTTCCATAATTGTGTCTGATACACTCTCACTTAATGTGGTGCATTAGAGAACGGCACAAACAGATCCTGTGTATCTATTAAAGAGCTTAACTGCTTGTTTCTAGATGTGCCAGCGCTGCTGTAAGCTCAGCATTCACACATAAAAGCTGGATCAGGTGAATAATTTATGATTCTCATCCCTGTCTGTGAAAGCATAACACACTCTGAGTCTGATCTGAAAAAAAAAACAAAAAAGAAAAGACAGAAAAAAAAAACCATTTCATCGCTGCAGTAAATTTTGTGAGCCGGGCCTGAATTGTGAATTAGTGAAATTTCAGTGTGGCGTTGCATAACTTGGTAGCATCTCTGCAGCAGTTGTACTCACTCATCCGCCTGGTGTTCCCTGGCGCAGGAAGAGGCCGGCCAAGTTGTCTTACACATGACAGCTTCAATCTGCTGTGGGATGGCTGAATAATTCAAAGTTCTTACGCAGGACCATCTGGCGGTCCTAAGCAGGCGCGTGAGACACCAGCCTCCCTTCCTCAAATAGCTTTTGTGAGGCGAGTGTGGAATGAAGCAGCGGGACCCCCCTGCAAGAGGCAGATTGAGCTGCTTACCAGCAAACTGAAATGTGCTGTGTCAGACTGACGGCTTATTTGGGAGGATATAGGCAATCAGAGGGGGGAGCTCAAATATTGTTGATATGACATGAAATCCATTTGACTCCACACTCAATTTGTATTTAAGCTGGAATGCCAAATTTTCTCAGTCTCAAACACACACACACACACACACACACACACACACACACACACACACACACACACACACACATGATATAACATGACCTTTACATCACAAAAGTGTAAGAGGGAATAATGAGGGAACAAACATCTGCTGATAAATGTTTATTCCCACACATAGCTTGCGTTTAGTTGCTAGGCGACATCTGGTGGTCGCAGTGATTATGACAGGAGCAAAGGGAAAAGTGCGGTGACATAGTGTAAAGAGGTCAGGAGGAGGTTGTGTCGGATGGATGAATATGACACAGGAGAGCGGAGTTCGATTCCCATGTGAAACCAGCAGTTTATATTGTAACCGTGGCGACAAAGATCGTCTAATGTTGAGGAAGTACGTATTTTGACCAAAATCACCATCTTCTCCTAAAGCTAACCAAGCTTGTAGTAACCATGGTGACGATGATACAGTCGATGTGTTTATTATTATAACCATGACAACCAAGGTCTGGTACACCTGCTGCTGTAGCAGTGCATTTTAAGAAGACACTACTTTGGGTCTAGTCAGAGGGTTGAAAAAAAAATGACCAGCGTATTTGTTCATGTTTGAGGAGGACCTGGAAGGTTTTTGTTCTGCCCTTCAGGCATTTACGTTTCATTCCATGCATTTAATTTAGCGCGCCTTTAGTTCAGACGGACTTTTATTTTGAAATTGTATTTTGTGCCAAAACCGGGACCGGAAGTGGCGATTGTACGGAAATTTGACGAAAAATGCAGACGTTCATTCATTTAAAGTAAAGGCTTCTCACTTGTTGATTCCCCAGAAGAGGCATCGCTTGTATGTATAACATATCTGTTGTAATTGAATAATTCATGTTGATTTTATGCTGTAAAAAACGAAGTTAAAAGGATATAGATGCTATCGCTAACTCGTTCATGCTATCGTTAGCTTGCGGAATGCTAGCTAGTCACTGTGATCTCTCATCAGTCAGTTAGCTTGTCAGGCAGTTGTATAGCTAAGGGTGTAGGATGTTAACTAATTTAGGTATTCTGTTGTTTTTTTCCTAGTTTCATTCTCTTACTCTGGACTCTGTGTCTATCACCTATTGGATCCAGTTCAATGTGAAGAGTAAATTTAAATCATCAAACCAGGATTCAGGCATTCTTCTCATTCATGGATTTAAGAAGCAGTATATTTGTGGTTTTAGAACCAAAAACAATCTTCTTTTTTTTTTTTTTTTTTTTTTTTTCTACGTTTATAGAAAAAAAGAGATATATTTTTGGTTTTAAAAACCAAAAAAAATTTTTTTTTTTTTTTTTTTTTTTTTTTTTTTACAAACAAATAAGGCATTTATCTTTTTGACAGAAAAGAACAAGAACTAACAGTGGTTGAGTAAAGCACATTGAAAAAATAAACAAAAAGTACATCATATAAAAGGAAGGGAAAATAGAAAAGGGGCTTATTTCAAATTTACTTCAATAAATCAAGAAACAAAATTAATTTAAGGGCTTTTATAACTTTTTATAATCAAAAACCATCTCAGTGTAGTTTTACATCTCCTCTCTCAGGCTTCTCTCTGGAGCTCCAGTAACAACAGGTCGGTGAACCAATCAGAAGAGAGGAGGCTCTGGCGCCTCTGAAGTGCACCACCCCTCTAGTTTGCTCTGATTGGTCAGGGGAGACGTCCATCTACAAGCTAGCGTCATTCTTATAGGCTGTGAAAAAAAACGGCTTTTTCCGATGGAGAGAACACGTCATTACGTCTTAGGCTCTGTTACGCTCGCGGCCCTCCCTGAAGTGATATGTGTTTGGATCTTCACAGGGAGGCGCCATTTTGTGGCCAGAAAGCTAACAACATTAGCAGAACCGCAGATGGAGCCGAACAGAGAGCAAGAAAGAGGAGACGTGAGGGAAGAGCTGTGGATACAAATTGCTCCTCTGCTTTGGACTTTTCACGACGATATTCACAACCTGGAATACTTTTATGAGGAACCCTTCTGATTTTTGTGACCCGTGGACCGTTACGGACTAAAGGAATACAAACAAAGGACGAATTGAGAGAGGATCGGAGTTCTACACGTTTAAACGGTAGGCAGTCACCACACTGTGCTCATGGTTAGCTCAAAATGAACTGAATATTTGCATTAAGCGTTTACTCCATCAGAACACCTTCAGAACCTTCTGCTGGGCCCATACACGGGCCAGTGGGCCGCACGAGGATATTATGTATTATAAAGTATTATAATATGATAAGACCAGTGTAAGTGGACTTGCCGCATTCACCCATTCACACATACTTACACCACAGCCATACACACTCATACACTGATGGAACAGCCATCACAGGCAATTTGGGCTTCAGTATCTCCCCCCAAAGACACTACTACAGGTGGGCTGGGGTGCCAGGGATCGAACCACCGACCTTCTGTTTCATGGACGACCTCCTCTGCCTCCTGAAACTGCTGCACAACAAGACTTTTAACTGAGACTCTCAGTTTGGAATTGATTTCAAGATTCTTTTCATCACATCAGAAAATTAAAAAAAAAAAAAAGTAATAGGTTCATGCAACAACCTCAAAATTTAAAAGGTATAATCTGCAGCTAAACTCTGGAGTAGACAGCCCTATAGTGGCAGGAATAGAGAGACTATATGACTCCCTCCCTGATGCACTTTGAGAAACTTTTTTAACTCCCTCACAATGAGCTGAGCATCTTTGCGCATCCACCCCCTCCCCTTCCTTCCTTCCTTCCTTCCTCCCTCTCTCCATCCCTCCCTCCCTCCTCCTCCTCCTCCTCCTCCTCCTGGAACACGCCCCAGCTCTCCCCGTGCAGCCTTCTCCAGTCAGCGGCACCACAGCGAAGCTCCACGCGTCCCCGCCGCCACACTCATCCGCGGGGGTGCTGGAGGAGGGGCGCTCCGATACAAAGTGGACTTGAGGAGAGGGGATGCTTCCTGTTTTCACTTTCACAGCCCACTAAAACCAGAGAAGAGGTAGCAATCCAGGACGCATACTGACTTCTTTCTGCGTGTTTTTCTTTTTTCCTTTTTTTTTTTTTTTTTTGCGCACCTGGCTGCACGAACGAGCGGAGCATCCGAATTTGGAGCCGTCTTGCCGCCGCTACTTGTCCCGTACTAACCTGAGCCTGCGAAAGCCTCCAAAGGGGGGGATGTGGAGAGGCTTTCTGACCTCCGCTGCATCCCGGCTGGTCCCCCTGAGCTCCTGGCGGGAAGGGTAACCGCCGCGTCCTGGTGAGGATGCCGAGCAGGTAAACAGAACCTCACACGTCTCTTTATTTTTTTCTTAAAGAGTTCTATATATTCCACGCATTTGCAGAAGGGGCTCTGCATGCATAACACATAGTGCAAAGATTCCAGATAGTGAGTTTATGGTCTCCTCTTTGACTGTGCAACATTCCTGCAGAATCAGCTGTTATTCAATCAATATTCTTTCATTATCAGGATGCAAAAATCTTTTACATTCTTCTTCTTCCACACAAATGATCAACTTCCAACAACAATACAATCAAAACTTGAAATCCCCCTCCTGCAGGATTGCTCTGCAGCTGCAGCAGCTCAATGATCAAACATCATGTATTTTTCAAAGACGGAAAAAAAAAAAAAAAATGTGCACCAGAGCAGAAATCAGCTCAAACTTACACTCTGTTCAGTTGTGTCAGTGGATCATGAACCTGCATCCACATCCAGTATTAATGTTGATTCCAGCACAGTCTTTGTCTGTAATGCATGTGGCACAATTACTCTCAGAGCCCCCCCCCTTTTTTTTGGGGGCAGGGGGTATCAGTTCAAACTTCACACCTCAGCACTCAAACATTTCTTACCCCATCCCTCGTGTTTGTGTTGGTGCACCATCTCCCAGCAGCCTCCTCATCTGTGGGGATTTATTATTGTCTCGGGCGACAGGTGCTATTTTCAGTGCTGCTTGCTTGTCATCATTACTCTGCATTAACTATCTGAGACAGCTTTTGTTATTAGTTAAGTGCCTAAAGCTCTGTGGCGGCCTGCGACGATGAAGATGAAAAGGCAAAGTCCAGAGTAATGAGCCATATTAGGTGTGTTGCATGTTACAGAGCTTTGTGTTATTACCTACAGCATCATAACGCAGCTTATATAAGCTCCTGGAGGTACTTGCTCCACACAGGAAACAGGAAATAAAGGCTTGGATACAGGAAATAACATTTGCTTATTGTGCTATAATATATTATATGTATATAATCTTAGTTGATGCAGTTTTTGTGACAGGCGAGCTCTTGTGTTTGCAGGAATTGTTATTGAATATTGACTTGTCTCTGCCAGGTAAAGACGGTAGTTGCCGTACCCTGGTGCTCTTTTTCAGTGATCACCATGATCTTTCTCTACTCCAGTAGTTTCTCTAATTTAATACAGTTGTTTTGGTTAACTAACCCTGGAGGTGGCAGATCAGAAAATGCTCCTATGAGTCATGTTTGTATATAAAAAAAAAAGTCATATCTGTATTTGAACACACTACCCACAGGTTTTAGAAAAACAGAGTTAGTGAAATTATAGAATTCCTTCTGTGTTAAAAGGGCGTTGGGCGTTTGTTGCATATTCCTGGCTAATTTACTAATTTAACTCCTTTCGCTGCGAGGGAACAGGTCCCTAACTCCAGCTTGTCGATTTCCAGTCTCCTGTCTGGAACTGCACAGTGTCAGGCTTCAGTATCTGATCATGTGGTTGAAATAACACCTGTGGAACAGCTTTATTCTGCACAGCACAACCGATGTGGTGAAAACTCAAAAGTGTCATGAGTGGATGTCTGAGTGTTGAACTTGAACCTGCATCTCCAGCCTGTTGTCTGACACATCTGTATCTGCTGCTGTGAATGTGATGGTTACACGATGATATCTGTATTTATATGATTTCTAAATTTACGTATTGGCATTGGAGATCCTGACAGCACCACACAGAATGAATGTGGCTGAATGCAGCAGTGTGTGTGATCTCTGTGTGTTTAGGTTTGACTGATTTATGACTGAGTCAGTCAGGAGACAGGTCCGGGGAGAACGAGTGGTGGTCTGAGGCAAAACCCAAAAATTCTCATGTTTTTCTCTGCATCTGTTCAGAGTTCATTATCTGTGCATATACAAATAATGGCGTTAGTATTCATTTACCCTACTAACCCTATTTCAGATTAAAGTCTAGAAAATATATATTCTACATTTGTCTTATTACTGTATGGTTGAAACACGTATGTAGACACCAGTATACATGCAGTATTATATTTGTTTTATTTGTTTTGTTGACTTTAGGCTTGGGTCGATATTCAATAATATCGAATATCGCGATATTTCCCGCCATATACAATATTTTTCATAATATACATTTTTACAATTTTTTTGCTGTATAGTTGCAGCATAGCTTATACCTGAAACATAAAATACATTATATCATAACCACCTCACCTCCACCACCAGCCACGATAATACTGTATATTGTAATATTTAGGCTGGATTGTATTGAGAGATCATATTTTGGATATCGCAGAAGCCCAGATGACTTTAACATAGTCAAATTTGAATATACAAAGTCTAAAAATACTGGAATCAACCTAATAGCTCACTGGATGCTAAAACCTCCAAATTCTATGAAGAAATACTGAGGTCATGACTTCAGTGTCCTCAGTCCTAAGTACACCGCTGGCACTGACTGTCATATTTACTCATTTTACTGTCATATTTACATATTAGTCCTGTTGGCAATCCTTCACTTCCACCTATAGACAACTTCCGCATCACCCCACAATGACACCCATGCATCACAGTCTGAGTAGAGTAGGGATCTCATCAGGGGAGAACAGTAGATGAGTTCCTGAAGGTCTAATTTTAGCCATTAGAGGTCATGATGGCGCTACACCTAGCAGCAGCCAGGACAGCATATTGTCCTATTCATCTTAATGACTCCTGTGGGCAGGGAGGAAGCGGACATTGAGGAAGGGCCTGAAAACGCTCTTCACTGACCTTCTGGGAGTAACAAATGGAGGAGTGCCTCGTGCCTGGCAGACGACACGGCGGCGCTCGGCTCCGGGGGGCTGCCAACTCCAGTAAAACTGTGAAAAGAAAAGGGAGAAGGAGAGAGTTAGTCTATCAGTCTGATTTTTTACAGCAGCCTTTTTTTTCCAGTGCATCAAACCGGCCGCTCCCTCACGCCCGAGCCGGTTATTACATTTCACTCACGTTCGCCTTTGCAGAAGCACTAATTGAATGCATCCAATATTCAGGCGAAGGCCCACCTACTGTACCAACATGACCTTGGTTACCGGTTCCGGATAACTTCAGCGAGCAGGCCACTT
Organism: Seriola dumerili; assembly: GCF_002260705.1. Taxonomy (NCBI): domain Eukaryota; kingdom Metazoa; phylum Chordata; class Actinopteri; order Carangiformes; family Carangidae; genus Seriola; species Seriola dumerili. Next base: position 21,912,802 of record NW_019174280.1, read on the forward strand.
CCGTGAAAGTGAGGGCCTGTGGCGTTGCTGTGTCATCACTCCAGATTCATGGTGGTCAACCTGCTACGTCCAATTTACGAAGACGTGTTTGGGTAGCTACAACACGGATTAATTTCTGGCTTAGCGAGCAATTATGGAGGCAGGAGGAGGCAGACACAAAGAGGAGGAGGAGGGTGGCTCTGCAGGATTGAAATCTGAGGATGGTGCAGAAATTTGTCAGCCGTCCGTGCTGACACCCTTATCCAAGTCATCTTCTCCGGGATGGTGATATATGACTAAGGTGACCGTGATCATTATTCACAGACTGGTCTTCTTTTTCCCTGGCATCCCTTCCTCCTGGGTCTGATCAAGTGTGTTCTATTATCCCGCAGTAATGATTTGTGGAGGTCTGTGGCGCTGTAGCAGCTGAAGGACGGCATGTTGCGGAGCCTTCCAAAACAATACCATAACCCACATCCATTAGCCATATGGGTTCCATTCTCCAGATTTGCTTGATGCAATTTCGGTGTCCTCCCACAGCGGAGCCACACAGTGCAATCCCCGGATTCATTTAATTGGATGATTTTTTTTTTTTTTTCTTCCTCTGGTTGCTGCAGTACACCTTTTCTCAAAAAGCTTCTTTCAATTTAATTTGTTCTGCGGTCCAAACAAAAGCTGCAATTTAGGATTATTTACATAATTGGTAATTCTGAAAATCTTTCCTCTCAATTTGTCATTTAGCCTGTAAAATATCAACAAAAAAAAAGTTCCCCTAAAACCTTTTTTTTATCAGAACAACAGTCCAGAACGGTGCCGTAACAGAGAAGATTAGCAGATCTTCTCATCGTAGAGGTTGTTACCAGATAATATTTGACATTTCTGCTTGATTTAAATGATTATTTGATTATCAAAGCTGTCAATTAGTTTCAAAGGTTCATATTTAACTCGTTTCACCAGGTAAAAAATCATACAAATCAGGTCTTAATGGTTACCTGTGTGTATCTTTGAGCCCTAACAAACGAGTTGAAGGCATTTCCTTCCATATCAAACATTTGCGGTGCTGGTTTTTGAGGAGGAACTTGAAACTTGAAACCGTCATGTCTGCGATAGTTAGTCATCCTCTCCTTTCCTGCCATTAACGAAGCTCTCTGTCAGTCAGTGGAAGAGCATCATTCTTGAGCTTAGGTTTGTGTGTGATTTGATGTAAATAGTGGCTTCAGACATTATTAATACCTTCTTGACTAACACTGTGTTGTAGATTCAATTTTGAATCAGTTGGTACACCTGTACACACCTGTTCATATCAGGTCCCACAGCTCACACTGCATGTCAGGACAAAAACCAAACCAGGGAAGTCCAAGCAGCTCTCTGTGGACCTCTGATAAAACCAATCAACTTATAGACACATCTGCAGAACAAGTGAAGAGGATTCACATGATTTTTAATAAAGTTACAAAAATATTTTCACTTTTTCATTAGGAATTTTTTGCATGTAGGTTGATGCAGTATCACTTTTATCAATATAAAATTAAATATGCATGATAATGAATTGTGGAAAAAGTGAAGTCATTGTTGGCAAGTTTGTTCATCCAGTATAGATACTAAAAGATTTGAGAACAGCGTCTTAATGTCATAACTTTGAAGCTCTGAGAATACACCACAGGATGAAATTGTGGGGTAAAACACCTGAATGTGGAGCTGATAGTGTGTTTTATGTGAGACCCCTCCCTCTGCAGCACTTGCATTTTAAAGCCTTTGACTCCACTTGCGCTGGAGTTTTGCATGGATCCATATTTATTACCGCGGCTGTGTTTGCTATGTAATTGACTTCTGAACACATAAATAATGACAGTGTTTATGGCTTCTCCCCCCCCCCCTCTCTCTTTCTCTCTGACTGTCCGTCCTCTCCTCTGTCTCACCTCTAGCTCCTATCACAGCAGTCACAGCCCTACAAAGAGCAATAAGTTTGAAACATAGAGTAAACAAAGCCACAGTCCAGGTGGATGAGGTGTCTGGAAATAAAACATGATCTCTCATCCGGCCGTGAAGATTGTTTATGGGCCTGTGCTGCTCAGTCGAGGATGGTGCAGACATGGCCGGGGGGGTTTAACTCCCAGGGCGGCCACTCACGCTGAAGATGTAAGCAGTCGGGGTATCAGGAGGTGCTTGTGTCCGCTTAGCACTGTTATGTGCTCAGCTTAAAAAGAGGATGTGGTGATAACAGAGTCTGAGACACTGGATTGTTGAAGCTGCTGCAGATGTGTCAGAGTTTAAGTAGTGATGCCACCGATGTGGATCATGTGTGACACCGATCGTTTCTGTCATGCATTGCATTGATGGTTATACGTGATATCAGTCTCACACACTTTGTAAAAGGTCCACGCGGTCCGATGTGTTGTTTTGTTTTTCGTGGCCGGCGCATTGAACGAGGTGAGGAGGCGACACTACAGAGCGCTTCTCACGGCCGCAGACACCAGAGTATCCGCCACAGGTGATCGGGTTGAAGGTGATCGGTGACTAGAAGCTTTAATTCCCATCTACCCGTCACCTATTTTTAATGAAAATCTGCCGGTAATGATCAGCGGCTGATCAATCGGGGCCTCCCTAGACACAAGCTCCAAACATAAACACAAAAAATGCGCAAATGCTTGTAGAATAAAAAATACGCTTCAGGTTGCATTTTTGTGAGTATAGCATGGGTCAAACAGAACACTAACATGGGGCTCTTACTCTCATATGATATTTCTGTGACACACTGAAACTACCACTAACACAGCTCTGATGGTTGTGTAGTGACAGGCTGCTTTGTGGATCTCTCTTCACTCGGGGCTCAGTGTTGCATCAAGTCCAGCACTGGGGAGTTAATATGCCTGAGCCCCACTGTATTCTGAACTATTTCATCACCGTTATAGGTCTGACTCGCCGTTTCAGCTCTTTCATTACGTCTGCAGTGTCGCTCACAAGCCACAGTCAAGACGTCTAATTTGAAAACAAGCAACCGGAGCGAGGAAGGCGAAGACGAAAACCCCTGCAGTCGTCTCCGTCTGTGCGAGCGTTTTCATCCAGCGTTTCTGTTGAGCTGATGTCTGTCTGCTCCAGCTGCGTGTGCAGACAGACCGTGAGGCTGAGGCATTGTCTTTTTGTTTTGTTTTTTTCTCAGCAACTTTGGCTTCTCTTATATCATGGCTCAATACTTTCTCTCTCAGCATTAGCCCCCAAACACTGCTGCTGCTCCTGCTGCTGCTGAAACACAGCCGTAAAAAAGACCTACCATTCAGGGTTTATTGACATGCTTGAACATAATGCTGCCATTCTAAATGCAAAAATCATTCATAATTATATTTCTAGCAGAAGGCTGATTTACTCCAGGTTCCTTTCAGCAGAGTAATGGGATCTCTGACTAAATGAGAGGCAGGTTCATCAAATTTTGAGGGAAGTGCTTTCCCTTGGGGATAATTCAGAATTGGTGGAAAAAAGAGAGAATGGGATTTAAAGGTCCCATACTCTCCTCTTCTTCTGTGTTTTATTTTGAAGTGTTGATCCACAAGAAGATTTGTGGTTTTAAGAACCAAAAACCATCTCAGTGTAGTTTTACATCTCCTCTCTCAGGCTTCTCTCTGGAGCTCTAGTAACAACAGGTCGGTGAGCCAATCAGAAGAGAGGAGGCTCTGAGCCTCTCTTCTGATTGGCTGACTGTTTTCTAAGTGATCCAATAAAAAATATAGCAGATTTCAGGTAAAACACTTGTTTTGCAAGATTTGGTTTCTCTGAGATGTGGGTGAGGCTTGGGGCATGGCTGAGAGTGGTGACTGCTTTGTTGTGACATCACAAAGTTCCAGAAGTCCTGACGGCTGGTTTTAAGGCTCAGTTTCTGAATACAGGCTGTGTGCATTTCTCTGTGGACTGAGGCTTTGATACTTTCACAGTATTAATATAGAAGCTAGAGCTGATCTATAATCACACTACACATGACCAGAGACCATTAGACTATATCGGACCTTTTATTTTTTATAAATTTATTAATATTAATTTGTTATTTTAGTTTATGGAAGTTTTTGTGGAGTATACTTGACTTCAAATGTCTCAGGATTTGTCCCAGCTGGGCACCCATACTTCGATCGGCCACACACACAGGTCTGCACGTGGCTTTTGTCTGGCAGTCAGTGCATTTGTCCGGGCATGATGCTTAATTCTCTGCAGCTATCTGCTGCTATCAATTAGGGCTTTTATGGGGAGGTGCTGTCAGGGTTACCATGGCAACCAATGTCTTTGGCAGTGCATTGCATCCCCTGCAGTGCTGTGGATGGAGCGCTTGCAAGTATTACTGCACAGTACGTTTTAAAAGATTCAAAATCTTCAGCGCCTGGGGACAGAAACAATAAGCATGAAATACTTAGCAGCGTTGGCAGACTCGTGCTGCTGGTGGACCCACTTTCTTCTCAGCTTCTTGGCTTTGTGTGAGTCGCTGAGGCTATTTTGAATGTTAACGGATAGCTTTGACAATTTGAGAAAGTTGCAAAAGTGTCTAGCAGGCAGAAGTAGTAATTTACTGGAAGCAAGCCCAGAGTTATACAGCACATACTTACGAATTATCTGCTCACACACGTTTACAAGCTGCTTTAGGATTCTGTCAAATGAAAATGTCTTGAGTTAACAACTTGCTGTTCTTCTATAACACACTTTATTACCAGTCATAGCCTGATTTCTCAAAATGTTTGGATTTAGTGGTGAGTTTTACAGTAATGGAAAACTGAAATGTTGACTCTCGTGGACCAGAGCCAGAGCTGCCACTGGAAATGCAGAGGTCATGTCCTGCTTCCAGTGTTTCTGCACTAAGTATATTAAAGGATTCAGTATTTCCCCACTACTGTTTTACTCCCCACAGCGAGGAGACATCATTAAAACATCATTTAGACCATGGCTGCATCTCTCTTCCCTCTCGGACTATACACACGTACATTAGACACATGGTCCATGATCTGATACAGGTACATTTAAAGTGGATTTCATTCAGCAATGATCAATAGGCTGAAGACTGGTCGAACTGTTAGCTTTCAAATGTCACGCTTACTATTTATGATGTAAAACATAAACTGTAAACTGTGTCGCAAAGCGGTCGGTTACGTTGCTGTAAGCTGAACAATAGTACACAATATTAATAACGTAATTATATTATTGTAATGTATGTTTCAGGTATAAGCGATGCTGCCCCGCCAGCTGATTTTAAAAGCGGTCAACCTCAACCATCCTTGTTGGAGGAAGGAAGCGTTTAGTGTGTGTGTGGCTGTCTGTCTGTGGAGAGTGACGCTGATGAGCAGTAATCTGAACCTTCTTGAGAATGAGAAGCAGCAGCAGCAGCAGCAGCAGCAGCAGCCTCCTCTCCCAGCTCTGAGTTATGGCTCTCCTTTATCTGATGGAGCACTTAGTCTCCAGCCCAGCCTTGTTTTCAAGTATTCTTTTCACTTACGCCCGATCGATGGCTGTTGCCGAGTGTTAATGATGAGTCATACTATTAAATGTGATGACCCGCGGCTGTATTCTATTACCCTGCTTTTTCTTTCACGGGGCCCCGGGACCGAGGTTCAAGTAGATGCAGTTGGAGAAAACAGGTTGGAGCCAAAACTCAATTAAAAATAGCCTTTGCAATGCACGCCGCCGCCGAAGAAGAAATGTTGAGCGCAGTTTAAAAGTTTTCATGCTTTATTGGTTTCTGTCACCCGGGGAGATTAATGTTTTCTTTAAACTGATGCGGAGATAAAATACTGCCGCACGAGTGGCAGGATAGTAATTTACAGAAATTAACAGCATGCATCAGCCTTTTTAATTCGCACTGTTTTCATTTTTCTGTGGGGTTTGTTGGGAATGCGCGGGGAAGATATACTGCGGAGGTCTCTGGTCTGACCGAGGGGTTTTTATCCTCATTAATAATGTACTGTGACAAAGCTGGATGTGACAGTGTTACGCAATTAAAAGGCTCCTTGTGCTTTTAGTGGTCTGTTTTTAAACTGTCAAAAGTGTTAAAAAAGAAAAATGCGACGGAGGGGATAAGCGATCTTTTTCGACTTTTATCAGCTTAATGTCAAAGGTCGTTGGATTTCTTGAGACTGACTGCCACAGGGGACAATAAAACCACAGGATGCTCATATGTGGGCTGTCTCAGACGGAGCCTGAACGACTTTCATCTAATGCCAAGCTGAATTATTCACATGATGAGAGCGAATCAAACACTTTTATTAGAATTAGTAATGTCAGGCTGTTATCAGTGTGGCTTCTCTTTTGATGTAAACAGTTGGCACTTCCCTTGAGAAGCTAGACATGTTTTAAGGCTTGCTTAATTATGGCTTTAATTTCCCTGTGTTACGCTGGAGAATCAGGAAGAGAGATTAAACATGGAAGAATTTCAGATTTAGAGAAATGGGTTAATGACATGCACCAAAAGGTGTGTGACCAGATGTGAACGCAGAATGTTGTGCTTTACTTTCTGTCGTGGGTGTAAATGGGTTTGATGGGGGAACACAGTGAAATCCGCCTGTTCTTTGACCAGACGAGAAAGAAGACGATGTATTTATTTTCATTAACAGAATGAGAAATTTGGCCTAAATTTCTATTATTGCGCTAAACCATAACAATTAAATCTAGTTCTGATTCTGAAATAATGTTATATTTGCATCTGTCAAGCATTAATGAATAAATAAAGTGTGAGAGGACCTAGACCTTGTCAAGAACACTCTCCTTTCTGCTGCTTTAGCTTTGATTGATGTTCAGTTTTAGTGTCTTATTGGAATATACACATTTCACCTATAGATTAAAATATAAATGTATTGGGGGGGGGGGTTGTTTTCTGCCTTTTTCCTGAGTAGCGCAGCAACTGGATACCACGTTCAGAACATGGTGCCCTGTTGATTACTATGACAGTTGCTCGGTAGATGAGGGTCAGAAAAATGAATCCCTTCCTTTTCCAATGATTGTGTTTTGTGTGTGTGTGTGTGTGGAAAAAAGAAAAGAAGCTTTTTTTGGTCCGGTGTGTGTGTGTCACTTGATGAACCCAGAAGTTGTTGTTGTCAAAACTTCACAGTCCAGCTCTGGTCGTTTGGTTCGGTACAGCCCCCAAATCGCCATCAAACAGAAGTGAAGGGCAGCCTCTATTTCGCCCAGGGCGAAACAGCTCAACAAGAACTCGCCGCTGCTCGCAAAGCTCATATTGTGCTTCTTGCAGTGACTGCATGGTGATGATTGATACCCAGCATTTTTATTCATTCAGATCTGTGAAATTTGGTGGCTGGACAATAAGAGGAAGCTGTTCAGAGAGACTTTTAGTGAGAACATCAAACTGAAACTGTTAAAGTGAGCCGAGCGTGTCCCCCAATCCTCCTCAGTGATAATTAGGGCTCTGCTTCTTTTGTCTGCTTCTTTTTCTTTATGCCTCCACTTTATTCCACTGAATTCCATGAGGATGGTTAAAAACTATTTATTCTGTTGGATACCGGCTTTGTTCTAGATCCAAACTGTACTTTAACTCTGAAATACATATTCAAATACACAGTCAAGTTTCAGTTAGCACGTCTTAAGGTCGCGTATTTTACCCTCCTCCTGTGTTTTATTTGAAGTGTTGATCCATAAGAAGATATATTTGGGGTTTTAGGAACATGTAGTTTTACATCTCCTCTCTCAGGTGTCTCTCTGGAGCTCTAGTAACAACAGGTTGGTGAGCCAATCAGAAGAGAGGAGGCTCTGAGCCTCTTCTCTTCTAATTGGCTGACTGTTTTCTGAGTGATCCAATAAAAATAAAGCAGATTTCAGGTAAAAACACTCAGAGAAACCAAATCCTGCAAGGTTTGGATGGTGGGTCCAGGTGGGCGGGGCTTGGTGACTGCTTTGTTGTGACATCACAAAGTTCCAGAAGTCCTGACGGCTGGTTTTAAGGCTCAGTTTCTGAATACAGGCTGTGTGCATTTCTCTGTGGACTGAGGCTTTGATACTTTCACAGTATTAATATAGAAGCTAGACCTGATCTATAATCACTCTACACACGGACATCTCATTTTATACAATATGGGACCTTTGATGTTGATGTTGACGATACTACGATATAATTATATCACAAAAAGAAAAGAAAAAACCTCAACCCATGATAATATCGTATATCACGATGTTTGGACTGGATATTTTATACATTAAGACCGCGTAACATATTAACTCCAAACTATATTTAACCTACCATTGATTCAGTTTGTGAAGAAAACAAATATATCATGACTTTCCTTTGCCCCTGGGTTCATTTCCAAGCTTCCAGACATTCCAACAGAAGGCAGCAGTCCCCTCAGGTTTATTACCGTCTCAGGTCAGTCCTCCAGCTCTGCATTCAAGTCGGCTTTTAAATGCTCTGAGGGATTTAATAAAGGATGTGTCAAAGGCCATAAAGGCTGAAAAACTGGGACTATTATGCAGTCAAAATATGAAAATCCTATTAATATTTAATGTGTACCTCTGTGAACTGGGTCCAGACAGTTTCTCCTTTTTTTTTTTTTTTTTTTGTCAATTAGCTGCGTCACCTGTGATGAGCAGATTTTAGAGGCTACAGCACCGCGAGGACTGGTCTTGGTTTTTTATAGTTGTTAACCAGATAAAGGACGATGCTGTATTAGAGAGCGGATGGAATGGTGTTGCATGCAGCGTAGCATACAGCCGCGCTGCTGAATGAGGAGGCAGTGGGTGTAGAATAAAGGGGGAAATACTTCAGCATATCATTGTGCTGCAGACCCCTCGTTGTGCTGAACAAGAACTATGCAGGGAAAAAAACAAGAAACTTTACTGTGAGCGCTGCAACAATTAAGGAAAATTAATCCGAAAATTGCAATATGGCTGAGCTGCAATATCTAAATCCCAGGTGCTGCAGTTTTTTTTTTTGATAAAGTAAAATGTGTCATTACATGGTTGTGCACTGTTAAAACCTATAGTCTGTAGGTCTTTGAAGTTCAGGATCCTGTGATGTGATATAAAGACAGAGGTGAACACGCACCTTCTTAGACATTTGGAATGACTGTACAGGAGTGAGTGAGTGAGTGAACAAGTGGACAATCCCAACACAGCCTGAGGATTTCTTAGTTCAGGTGAAAAGGATTTTACAGAGGAAAAAAATTTTATTTTCCAAAGAGACCTTTTATTTGCTGCCATTAGCACTCGTGATACCTGCTGTCACCTCCGCGGAAACTGGCAATATTAAAGAAGTGTGCCACTATCTGATCCTCCCCTTGTCTTGGTGGTAACTTCACCACAGTGTTCAACAGAGCATTTGGATTTTATGAAGACTGTTATTGGTTTTTACTCCGAAACTGCAGGAATAAATGCCTTTTAGCGTGTGTTTAAGGATGTTTAATGGATATTGGTGAGGCTCCCTGTTTGACGCGCTTTGTGTTGGACACGCATTTAGAGTTTTCAGATTGGGGAATCGGTGACAGCTGCTAGACTGAAGCCTTTGGATGGAAAATGTGCCATGTTGTTGTTGCTTATAATTTTCCAGAGAAAAAGATTAAACAGGCACACAGAGGCTCTTCTTGTGATCCTGTGTGGCTGATCAATAATGATTAAATCCTGTATTGACACAGTTTTGCCGGGGTGAAGCTCTGCCCTGTTTACACTGGAGCCATCTCTGATGAATAATAGTTTTTACATTATTAGCGTGGCTGGCTGGTGGTATGCAATGCAGTAATTCCATGGTTTTCTAGTAAGCTGCTGTATTTTCTAAATAGTGAAAATGAATGTATATGAGCTATGATGATACTGTGGAGACATGTTTTCCACCCCAATGCCGTGTGAGCATCTAATTGTTTAAACTCTGAACCCATCTGTTGGTTGTGATGAACGACGTGATGATTTTGAAAGAGCTCTGATTGTAATTACTGTATAACTTCTATCATTAACAGTGACATACCAAGGTGTAGGCAGGGAAAATCTTAGATGGCAAGTGTTGATATCCAGCTATAATGACAGATGACACCTGCAGATAATTAACGCTAATTACTTTGCTGGCCAAATAAGAAAACCAAAGCAACCAAAGTCGGACACATCAGTGTATCATTTTGAAGTTTAGAGAAATAGAGAATGGGTTGTGTCTTAATTTAAATATACCAACACAGTGGCTTAATCTAGATTGTAGGTAATCTATTCACATTATCTTTGGGCAGGTGGGCCTAGTTTACAGTTAGCTTGGTAGCTGTGGAGTGTAAATAGCTTGGCATGTTTTCAGAATCTTTTGTTGAACTTTTAATTTTTGTCATTTTTCCCATTACGTCTGACGCAGACTTTTCAGGATTCAAAGGTGTGAAGCATCTGTCATGTCGCTTTAGCTTAAGCAGCTAAAGAGCAGATTTGTCAACACAGTTTTAGGCCCATTAGTTGATGCGAGTCTGAATCAAACATCAGATGTGGATTCAGGTAGTTTAGTTTTATTTTGTCATAAAACAAAATACACACATCAAACTAGTTTAAACTATGTAGCTGTTAGAAAACTGCTCAAGTTTACTTCAAACGTCTTTCTGTCTAACAGATTTCTTTGAACCCTGAAGGACACAGCCAGCAACTTGGGCTCTCACTTTTTATTCGAAACTTGAACTTTTCTTCAAATATTCAAACTTGAATTACATGTTTGAATTCAAAATGTACAGTCAGGTAGCCAGACTGTCTGACCCATCAGTAAACTAAGCTAATAAATAAATTTTGTGGGACTGAAGCATCTGAAAAGCAGTGTGTGGAAGTATTTGGGTTCTATAGTAAAGACGATTAAATTACCAACAAAAATAAAACAGTTTGCCACTTTATGAGAAGCAGCTACTTTACCTCTTCATCGACAACAAATCTAGGACTCGTCCGCCAGCTTGGCAGCCAAGTGAGGCAGCGGAGGCATCAGAAATGAGTGGAGCAGCGTCAATTGTACAACCTTGTCTGACTGCCCACTTTTCACCACACTCACTCTCGGGACCCATGCCAGAAGCTCATATAAAAAAAAAGCCCCATCACTAATAAGATAGCAAGATTTACAGTAAGGATAGGCGGCCAATTGGCAGTGTTACAGGAGACAAAGGAACTATCATATAGAAATATAAATATATGGATTTATGGGTTGTGTTTTGGGTGTTTGGTTGAATTATTTTGAACCTGAATTTTTTTTTAAAAAGCAATAGATTTTAATGATTCTTATACTTTGTCATCTTTTAAATGATGTATACTACAAATACAGACCCTGTTTGTTAAAGTTGTAAGTCAGTGCATTTTCAAATTACCATTCGATATTCTTCTTCTTTTTCTGAGTGCTCTTTGGGAAAAAAAAAAGTCAGCAATGTTCAAATAGTCAAATACAGCCAACTTTAGCTGGATTCCAGATCCATCTGAAATACAGGGGGGGAAAAAGCATAATAATGTCTTCTGCTGTCAGTTCCCCTCCGTAACAAGCTGTCACTTTCCACCAAAACCCCATAAAAACCCTCAGTCGTGAAAAAAAGATTCAACATTATGCAACCTGTTACAATTCAGAATAGAGAAACAGGTGGGAAATGTTCCCGTGTCGTCCCCCCCCCTCAGGACAAGATTTTCTCCTCTGAATCACATACAATACATCAAGAGTTTTTGTCATAGGATAGAATGAGGTGAAAATGTGTTTCAAGTCGGGTACAGAACATCCGCCGGGATGTAACCTAGATGTTTTTATCAGCACAGCTCTGCTGCCATGGCTGCCATATCTCTGACTCAATACTGTTGCTCTGTTGACCTTGGGGGGGGGGCAGAGGAAGATGGGATATATATTAGCCTGCAAAAAAAGAAACCCAGTAAGCTCAGAGCCAGTTTGTTTCAGGTTGTATTTGTTCACACATGGGGAGAACATTTACACGAGCACCCGGAGACTATCTGCCTGGACGACGCTCCACTCGGGGGGAAGCTGTGCTGGATGCTAGATAGTATAAAATCTCTGAGGCTGCAATTATAAGTGCTGAAGGAAACACAGCCGGGCCAGAGCTCTCATTCTTCAGCGCTGTTCTGCTGACTCACCCCTTCGCTTTGCTCTCACCTGTGCAAAGTACAGCAGTGAGGTTTCCCCTCAGTTTTGCTCCTTCAGCAAATGTATTGCACTTTTATCACTTTGTTTTTATTCACCACTAAATACAAAAGACTTACATTACATACACCCTACTGTATATCCAAGACATATTCATACACATAATTAATATGTGTTTATATGTCTATCCATTAGCTATACTACTTATCCTTTGAGGGCCAATCCTAGCTGACGAACCCAGAACCTTTTTTGCTTTGAGGCAACAGTGCTAACGATTTATTTATATGTACACATCATTATTAACTCTTTGTGAGTCAGTGCAGAAAACAAGCAAAGAAGTGTGCAGGTCAGAGAACTATGTCTATGAACTATGATGAAGGAGATTTGTTTGAAACCCTTGATTATTAAATTGGGCTTTTAACACTTTATTTGGATATTCCACCTACAGAGAGTTTACAGACAGTATTTGTGATATGTCAAAAGGTTATGCTACCCCCAACCCTAACCATTAAATGGTGTATTAATTGTTATAAAGTGTCAAACCAACGTTAGTGAAATGTCAGAAATACTCTGTAAACTCTGTGTAGGGGTGGTAGGGGGTGGAGCAGGGATTGCAACGTGGATGAATGTCTTGACCTTCAGTGGTAATCTTCAGTGGAGAGACCAATGACCCGACACATCACTCTCTTTGGCTTAAAGCTGCGCTCTGAAAGATGTTGCAGAGAGTTGAAGTGTTACTGATGCTCGGGGGATATTGAAGTTAAGATNCGCTAACCCCAACCCTAACCATTAAATGGTGTATTAATTGTCGGTTGAATAATTGTATTGACATTGTTGAACATTAAAGTGTTAAACCAACGTTAGTGAAATGTCAGAAATACTGTGAACTCTGTGTAGGGGTGGTAGGGGGTGGAGCAGGGATTGCAACGTGGATGAATGTCTTGACCTTCAGTGGTAATCTTCAGTGGAGAGACCAATGACCCGACACATCACTCTCTTTGGCTTAAAGCTGCGCTCTGAAAGATGTTGCAGAGAGTTGAAGTGTTACTGATGCTCGGGGGATATTGAAGTTAAGATTTTAATGAGACTTTCACTTTAATGAACATGCTGCATATCAGCACAAGCAGCATCCAGAGTGCTATTTAGACTGCACAATACAAAACTGTGAGACAGAAGTAGACATGCAGGAACCTTTAGAGTGCCTCACAGTATTAGCTTCTTCCATGGAGTCATTAAAATCAAAATGCTTCAGTACATTTGAGTTTGTTTTTGGTTTTTTTTGTTGACCAAACAATAGAGCCTTTTCCATATTCACCACACAGACGTGTATGGGCTTAATGAATGAACAAATTAATTAATTATCTTTATTTGAATCACACTTTTTTACAGCAGAGCCAGCTCTAAGACGCACACAAACTAAAACGGGCAGCATTTCATGTCAGACTCCTCAAATCACGTTATAAGATGTAATGGAACTTCTTGTATTTATTTACCATTTATCAATGGTTTACATTTCCAGTTATCCTGTAATTTTCTCCTGCTTTGTGTGTAACAAAGTGACTGTTCATTCTTAAATCCGACCTGCTTACTGACGGAGATGTGGAGTATATCCATAAAGAAGAACAGGGACAGGAAAGACAGAGTGTAGTGGAAATTAAGAGACTCTGACAGGCTTCTTATTGGTTGTGTTAGTTGGCAGATCAAAAAAAAAAACTGGACCAAAGTGTTGGACTGACTCACATCTGTAATTCTATCACAGTATATAACAAAATGGAGTTTATCCTCAGCATATTTGCATTGGGTTTTCTCTGAAGCCGAGCAGCAGCTCTTTCAACTTGATTTTATTTTTTTGTCACCATGATAAATATGTCGCACAGTGAACGCCTACGGTCCCAGTGGTATGATCATTTTCCACTCCACTGATCTGACTTCGGTTTAATGAGGCCGACACCTTCACGCTCCACATAATGAACCCACCTGTGACTTCTCTAACTTATGCAGTCTCAGTCTCCACATGTAGGTGGGAAATATGTGCCGCTATGTTGCATCATTTACATTGATTGTACCGCGTTACATGCCACACAATGGAGCATGTAACTTTAACTTTGTCACATTTATGATGGCCGTTAAAGGAGACACGTTAGCTGCAGGGGGATAAATCCTGAAGGCTGCTTTTATGAGTCTGATTTTCTTCCCCTACATCTGTTTTGTATGAAAAGATAAAAAAAAAAAAACTCTAGGTGACCGAGTTGTCTGCGTTTGGCACACAGTCAGTTTCTGACAAGATAGTGCTCAACAAGGTTTATAAGCAGGCAGCTGAGATATCTCTCTGCTAATATATTTTCGGCTGAGTTCTAAACTTATATCAATGTAATAATCTTTGACATTTTTATATACATAAATGTCTGCTTTGCCTGATAAAACACAAGAGAGATTGAGAGAGTGATTACAATATGATAAAAGCTTGCTAGCACTGCAGAGCATTTGACAAAAAGAGAAAAACTTTCCTCTGGCAGACTGCAGGTGCATTGTAAACAGTGTGAGTGTTTGGAATTAAAGGTCCATACAGTCTAAAGGTAGATGTCCATGTGTAGTTTGATTATAAAGCAGGTCTAGGTTCTATATTAATACTGTGAAAGTATCAAAGTGCTCAGTCCATGGAGAAATGCACACAGCCTGTATTCAGAAACTGAGCATAAAATGAGCTGTCAGGACTTCTGTAACTTTGTGATGTCACAACAAAGCAGCCACCCCTCTCAGCCATGCCCCAAGCCCCACCCACCAGGACCCATCATCCGACCTTGCAGGATTTGTTTTCTCTGAGTGTTTTACCTGAAATCTGCTATATTTTTATTGGGTCACTCAGAAAACAGTCAGCCAATCAGAAGAGAGGCTCAGAGCCTCCTTTCTTCTGATTGGCTCACTGACCAATTGTTACTAGAGCTCCAGAGAGAAGCCTGAGAGAGGAGATGTAAAACTACACTGAGATGGTTTTTGTTTTCTTAAAACCACAAAAATATCTTCTTATGGATCAACACTTCAACACAACACAGATTTCAGGTAAAACACTCAGAGACACCAAATCCTGCAAGGTTGGATGGTGGGTCCAGGTGGGCATCTACCTTTATACAACATGGGTCTTTAATGTTAATGTAACTGATAGAAATTGTAGTAGTTAAAGTACATATTGTAGTAAGTTGGAATTTTCATTTAAGATAAAGGGGTTTTTCCTCATTTAATACAACCTCTACCAAAAGTCAATCAGTCTCAAAAATCTGTAAAATTGTGAACTGACTCATTGCTCCAGTTAGATTTTCAAAAACAATCTAAACTAGCCAGATTTAAACATAAAGGGAAATCTTAGTATAAACCCTGTAGGAGTCCAGAAGTTGCTACAGTGCAGCAGCTGCCGAGGATAATGGTTTTTTATAGTAGAAGAAGAAGCATGTTAGGCATAGCTGCTGTCCATGGTGCTGAATCAGCCTCTTCCCCTGGATTACACTGCACATTGACACAATGAGAGGATAAGAGATGAGGGCAGCGTGCTCATTGGCTTTTTGTCACAATAATGGGTTTTACCTTTTAGGAAAATTAATGTAATGATTCTTTGCTTATCTCCGTTGACAGAAAGGTATTTGTACAGTCAAGGAAAAATATTCTTAATCCAAACACTGCAGCTCATTAGCATGGTTGGTTGGGCAAATAGCTGTTACAGTGCAGGAAATGTGCGTTTTAGCAGGCCACAGCTGTTTAATAGTAGATGATAATGAACTATTTCCTGTCTAATCAGTTAGATAAGCAGCATTCATTCAGCATCACTCAGCGAGATACATGTACGCCACTGCACTTCTGCACTGTGTAACGCATCCTGTCAGGCCGTTCTGTGCCCTAAGCAAGAAATGGGAAGTTGTAAATAAATCTGTTAAGATGTGACACGGGCTGCACATAAAGGGCGCGGCTGTAATATCATTGTATCTGTGGCACAAAGCAAATAGATGACGATCAAGGTCTAGGTTATGAGGCAGAGTTTATATGAGCTCTGTGATCACTGGAATGCATTTTTATCCTCTGCTGTAAATAAACCGCTTGCACGAGTGGCCACAGACAGATGAGCTTCTGTAAAACACCAGAATCCCATTATTTCTTCTGCTCTCTCTCTCTTTTTTTTTTTTTTAACAAAAGTGGCCATATTTTATGAAGCCGACTTGACTCAGTGTTATTTTCATGGTCCACGGCTTGGCAGTGGAATGTGAGAGCAGCAGGATCCCATTATGATGTGTGTAGCTCAGGCCTGTGCAATAACAGACCATACATCACACATGGCCCACACATGTTAGCCAATGTTCTGCGAGCTTACATCAGCTGTCAGCCTCTTTCTGCCTTTTATTGTCTGGTTTCTGCTGCTTTTCTGTCACAGAACGTAACAGATGTGTTTGTGTTGACGCCTAAGGAAACAGTTCAACATGTGGGAAATTTGTCAGTGAGATGATAGCGCTGATATCAATCTTGTATCTGTGTGTTAAATGATAAATCTGGGTTTTTTAACCTTAGTTTCCCAAGTTGCTGAGTGTAAATGATCGGTAGGGACAAAACTCTTTGCAATAGGTCCACTTGAGCAAGAACAGTATTCCCGACAACCGATAAACAGCTGGGGCACTTGATCAGCATTGATTTAAGTCTTGCTTGACTGATTTGGCCACTGACAGGTACAGATTGTTAAGGTAAGGTAAGAGTAGGGTAACCCCATTACCTACTACTCTACTACTAACCTTACTACCTGCTCCCCTTGTACCCTACTATCTTCTACCCTACTACTAACCCTTCTACCCTACTACTACTACCACCCTACTAATAACCCTACTTATCCCACTACCTACTATCAATCTACACTACTACCCTTCTATTAACCCTACTACCGACTACCCTAGTACTAACCCTACTACCCTACCCGAGGGTATTAACCCTTCTACCCTCAGGTAGGGGGTAGATAATAAGAATGTGAACCTGTCAGTGGCAAAAACAAGCACTTACAGTGGACGTGCTTTGACAAAGATGAAATGCCCCATTGTTTACATTACAGCAGCTGTTTAGCGGTTACCGTTTTTGCTTTCTTTTCGCTTTCTTATCTGTCTCTCAGAAATAGAGCAAATGTGGCTTTAGGAAGTTATGTTCACACACTTGCAGAAAAGTGAATTAGTGTTGTCTGCACTCGAACCTGCAGGAGGATGTTGTCAGTTTTCCTCTGCTCGTGATGCATATCTGCACACACATGCTGAGCCTCCGTCACTGAAATAACTCCTGATCTGGCTTCAGTGACTTGATGTGTGGCTGCTCATGTTGACGTGATTTACACTGGGCCCCCAGCTGATGCTCTTATTTGTCAGCACAGCAGAGCATTACTTATTAATGAGTTCTTCATGCTTTATTAAACTTACTGTCATAACACTTCATCGGGGGACTGAGGAGGTAGGGGTGGGAGGGAGTTCGCTTGTCCTCCTCCTCCCGCTGGTGAAAAATAACTCTTTTAAGCTGAAACCTAAAGTTGTTTATTTCTCATATTTACTCCATTTTGATCACAGAATGTGACAGGCCACTGATCGCAGAGCCTGGGGGAAGTGAGATCAAACTATGATGGGGTGGGTGGGGGGCTGCTTGCCAAGCGTCTTCCTGATGTGTGCCGGCCATCTTGGAGGAGACTGTGTTACTTAAGAGGTGAGCTTGCATCAGTCAGGCAGGCAGGGCGTCAACTTTGGCTCGCTTACTCATCACCATTTATCTTTCCTGTTGATGTCCATTTACAGAGCTTCACGCCTGATGATTTCAGCAATCTAAAGTTATCACCGCCTCACCAGCAAGTGCAGTTATGCCAAATGGGCCCGGTGCCTGCCAACAGAACCACAGCTACCCCTGCCACTTCTTATCATTAGGCGCTGTCGTCAGCCCCCGAACAGCTTGGTCATTTTAGGGCACGTCTCTTCTTCTGCGTCCCCGGCAGCGTCTCCTGCAGGGCTGCTGTCATCTTTATGGATGTCACCCGCTGCAGGAGGACTTGGCTGTGCTCACCTTAGCCTGGAAGTCCTCTGGAGGGGACTTGGTGCCGGGGCCAAATTATGTGCAACCCCTCCTGAAGATCCGGTCGTGGCTCCGTGCCAGCTCTGCAGAGTCACTCTCTGTTTTGAGAGTTTTCTAATACACTCACTGTCTGTTTAATCCACTTCAAAGCACAGTGGGCGGATACATATATCCTCAAAAGCATGTGTGTGTTATCTTTTACTGTTGTAATCTCTTCACGAATCATCACCTGCACATAACACAGCTGAACAGATGCGTTCTCTTTCCAGTGTCTGTTTTTTACGTGCAGACACGGGAGGTAGTGTTGTGTCGTCCATTCAAAAGGACAAGTCTTTTGGGTCAGTGAACTGAACTGAATCACTTCCTGTAATGATCCGTTCATTTCCCACTTCAGTTGAGCTCTCAGTCAGTTGTGAGCGAAGGTGCAGGGATACACTCACATGGAGGCCATTCTTTTCTAAGAGTTAATGGCTAATGTAGCTGGGAGTTAGCACACAGTGATCAATGGCCTAATTCCTCACGTGTTTGTGTTCCTCATGAACACAAACACACACCTTCCAAGTTCCTTATTGATTTAACTTAAAATGCCAAGCTGGTATGAAAGAAAAGAACATACAGTTATCATTATGTGAGGTTTAGATGTTAATTCATACTCAATGAGTTATTTTTGTTGCTGTGAAGAAGACGAAGTATGGAGAGAAGTAAAACCACTGTCTCCATCCGGTATTTTTTTTTTTATCAAGAGTGATCCAAACTACCGTATATCGTTATTGTTTTAAAATCATATAAATCATCCTGTGACCCCCCTCCGTCCTGGATCTGCCCCTTTTATTGGATCCGCACCAAAATTTAAGGGGTTCTTCGCTGACCCATGTCAATCTCAATATTTATCAAGACAACTTTTAAAATATCAAGAATTATAGTGAGTTTAGTTTGTTGAAGCGAACAGCGCTTCTGGTTTAGGATCATGAGGAATAATCACTGTTTCAGCTCAGAGTGGGAGCACGCAGTCGGAGCCGTGGTCAAGCACCCAACGATAAACGAATCTCGATGAACTGATTCTAGGGATTGGGGATACTGAAGAGAGCTGCTTTGAACATCACTAATAGGAGATAATATCATCACCTGAGTGTGGCATGATGTTGCACCATCTCAGCTCAGATGATCAAAGAAAAGAAAAACAAGCTAATTGGCACTCCCCAGAGACTCGGAGCTGCAGGGCAGATCCAGTCTGTCTCGAAACAGTAAAAATATTCTCTTTGAAATTATGCAATGCTAAAGTTTGCAATCTTGTACAGAATGCCATTTAAACAGGCCATTTAAAAGTGAAGCCAGAGAGACAATGCTCTGTTACGTTTCACTGAACTGGCAAAATAAAATAAGAAAATGCCAGCTTTACAGAATTAAAGCTGCACACTGCAAGATTTCTGTAGAGAGAGGTGCAGTTGTCTTGTTAGCTGAAATCACAAAGTGGGACTGCGATAGCGAAGAATGTCCCACCTCCAACAGATTCTGCTTTCCTGTGTGTTCAAATGAAACATTTGTGTCTGCTATAGACACTCATCATCAGCCCACAGGATCAGCTGAATCCAAACTAATAGGACCAAACTGCTTTCATTACATGTTTTCTCACTAACTACATTCCCTAAACTGACTGTTTTCCAAACTACGATAGTTGAAGGAGCCCTGCGGCAAAATTTATCTGCTGGGCCCCTGTGAAGCCTTTGCTGGGAACATATGAACTGGCGTCATGATGTGGCTCTATTGTGGCGCCCTAGGAAAAGCAAACTGGTTCTTAAGAAGGTTCACAAGTTGTACCAACTACGAACCAGCTCTGGCACCAGCCCAGAACCAGCACTAGGTTCTATCAGCTAACATTGCCATTATGAAGGTGTTAGCATGCTGGTGTTAGCATTTAGCCCGAAGCACAGCCTCTCCGGGCGATTAGCATCTATCAATCTCAGTGTTAATGTGCTTGTGTATGAAATGTTGTGTAAAGATAATGTTACCCTGCTCTGCTGTGACATCCATCAACCACAAACCTGCAGTGAACTGATGTGATGATTTATTTTTTTAACACTTCCCGCAATTTCCACTCATTAATCTTCTGTGTGAGCGAAACAGGCAAACACACACAAAAGGCCCCGTTGGCTTCTTACTTATAATGCTCCTAAATGGGTCTAAATGTCAGGGAACAAGAGCAGCTGCTGGAGCATGGCAGGCCGCTGTCATACTGGTAATAGTTGACTGGCACATACAGTCTGCCACAGGAGCCGGGCAATTACGTGGGCAGACAAACTCCCTTATCTCTAATGAACACTTGCAGTCGTTTTAAAAGCTTTCACATCAGTCCTGGCAGGGAGGGTGGGGGGGTGCTGGTCGTCTCTTACCACCATGCAGTCTCCTCTGAACTGCGACAGGATGTGGACAAACAGCTGATGGTTACCGTGGAGGAGGTTTAGAAAGTGGAAAACAAAGCTGGTTGCCAAGCTGTTCTCCAAATTACAGGCTTTCAGTCGTCTCATCTTGGATTGTTTAGAGGTGGCCCCTTTTCCTGTCCAGCCGTTACTGCAATTTCTCCTATTAGATCAACTGTTCGTCCAGGTTTTGAGATCTGTCTCAAGTTTCTGCTACAACACAGAAAACAGTCCGACACAGCAGCAGTTTAAATATGTTCAACGTCACCATTTACTCTGGTTTTCATATTGTGGTTTCAGGGACCTTTAAACCTTGAACTCGACCAACAAGACGCTCCAGAATCGAGACTGAACACACAGACAGAGAGAAAAGAGAAAACACATTTGCAGAGCTCTGCTTCGACTGGTTGTGTCTATGTACCTTACAAATTGCATCAGCCAAGATCATTACCATAGATCAGTGTGGAAACCTGACACAGCAGTGACAGAGGAAGACAGAAAAGCTGAATGCAGGATGATTATGTGGAATTTCAGAGCAGGCCTATCTCTGGCACACACACACACACACACACACAAACCGCCGCCACCGCTCGCTGCGCTGTCACAAGACGAGTTGTTGCCAGTCAGCAGAGACGCATGGAGACGACAAGGAGACAAAGCAGGTGGGGTTTATTCTCCATGAAGGCGGCGCAGTCCGACTGAAGGCTGGGGCTGCCGCTGGTGACAGGGCAGCACAGCATGATTGACTGCATGCCCTGTGGAAATTATCACTGGAGGCTGAGGGGGGGGGGGGGAAGCAGAATAAGCCCGGTGTTATCACATGTCACCGTCCCCTGTGTGGAGCAATACGCACGTCAGCCGAGGCTGACGGACTGTCTGGGCAAATGTAATGGTGCCGTCTGAGATAGCGTGGGATTACATTTTTCATTAAAGCTGCACGAGGCAGCCTGGAACGCCGGCAGCTCGGCGAATCAGCACGAGGTCACATAATGCAGTGTGGTGTCAGTAAACTAAACACCGCACGCTCAGATTTACACAGCCAGCTGTGAGACAACGAACACCAAAAGGACAAGAGAGGTGAAAGGTCAGATGTTGGTCACTTGCTGCTTGTTTTAAAGTATTTCACTCTTGGATTGAAACTCTTCACGTTCTTCCTAAATCCTGTCAGACTTTTTATTTAGACTGATTTCTGGTCTTTTTACGAAATATGACCGGTCGAGCCCACGGGTCGTTATTATGACCCGTAGTTACGTTTTGTTGCTAGGCGACATCTAGTGGTCGTAGTAATCATGACAGGAGCAAAGGGGAAAAGTGTCGGTGACTGAGTTTAAAGAGAGAAAGTCCACGTCAGGAGGAGGTTGTGGTGGATGGAAGAATATGACACAGGAGAGCGATGTGTTCGATTCCCATGTGAAACCAGCAGTTTATATTGTAACCGTGACGACAAAGATTGTCTACTGTGGAGGAAGTAAGTATTTTAACCCAAATCACGATCTTTTTCTGAAAAATAACCGTCAAAATCTTAAAATGAATCCGTAAAACAAAGTAGAAACTGGTGTGTACAGCTTGAAGTGGAGTAATATGTTCTCTCTTTCTTACCTGTTGTAAAAGCAGGAATAAATGAGCCTCCTAATGTTCGCTAGGCTTCATAAACTATCTAGATGAATAAATGCAGCTGATTTTCGTATTTTCGTCTCTGCTTTCACAGAGACTTTTCCTCCTAGAGAGCTGATCCATCACAGTGAACACAGTAACCTACTGCTGCTGTTGTGAATCAAATTTACATTTTTGTCGTGCAGGAACCCCCCGGTTTCTTTCATTAAGCAAAGACTGTGGAACCTTTTAGTAACTGAAGCAAACACTGGATTGTGGAAAGATTAATGTGAGCTCTTTATTTTTTTATTTTTTTGCAAAGGTTGGTGTTCACCTGCCAATTCTGCCACCTCAGATATCAAAGTGTTCTCAAATACACCAACAGGAACAGTTTCCACAGGCTCCCTGCTCCCTGGAACTATTATATTCTAATGTATTACCTTTCCATTTTTTAACCCTCTTCGAATTCATTTTCATACTGTCCTGATGAACTGGAACCATTAAGTAAAGGGGATGGTAGCTCACCCATTGCATTGCTCATTTTTACACATGTACATGGCTTTAATTGTCATTGACTCGGAGTCACTTTGGCAGCGTCGAACAACCAAAGGCTCTTGACCTTCAACACAAATACTCCTTGAAGTGGATATTATGTGAATGCATGAATAAGATCTTGGACCATTATGCAGCGCAGCGTCTGTGTCATTCAGCGGCAGCGGATCAAAGTCCTGCAAGAGCAACACCCATCCAGCTTTGTGGTTAACATCTGCTCATATTTTCTGCTTCATAAATTAGATTGGACGATCGGAGCGGGCTGATCCCCTGTAGACGAGTCTCGCTGATCGCTGGTTATACCTGATAGGAGCAGCTTGTAAAAAAAAAAGAAAAAGATCCCAACCATTCACCTCAGTCACAGGGCACTCATAAAACTACAGTGGCTCTGGCAGCCTTTTCTGTTAATGCCTCTGTGATTTCAGCTAATAAATTAAAATACTGTTGATAGGTAATTTTTAAAGGCAGCGGCTTCATGATTCCTCCAGTGTCTGTGTTTAATGTTGCTAACAAATCACTTCTAATCAACATCTAAATTAAAATGGATTGTCTTTGTATCTGTTTATCTGCATCTTTTACTAGGTGCCACACACGAGCAAATGAATCCCAAAGTTCAACATTTTAAAGCTCCCTCCAGTGTAAAGGTCTCTGTCCATGTGTAGTGTGATTATAGATCAGCTCTAGCTTCTATATTAATACTGTGAAAGTATCAAAGCCTCAGTCCACAGAGAAATGCACACAGCCTGTATTCAGAAACTGAGCCTTAAAACCAGCCGTCAGGACTTCTGGAACTTTGTGATGTCACAACAAAGCAGTCACCAAGCCCCGCCCACCTGGACCCACCATCCAAACCTTGCAGGATTTGGTTTCTCTGAGTGTTTTATCTGAAATCTGCTATTTTTTTATTTTTTTTTATTGGATCACTCAGAAAACAGTCAGCCAATCAGAAGAGAGGCTCAGAGAGGAAAATATGGGCTTTTTATGTTTTCGTGAAAGCAGCAGCCACTGATATGTTTCAGTGTCTTGTGTTTAATGTTGCTCACAAATCAGTTATAATCTACATCTAAATTAAAATGGATAGCCTTCGTGAGCTCATAAGAGATCATAAGGACCAGGTGACACATTTTACAAGGTGCCACCCAAGAGCAAAGTTCAACCTTTCAAGTCTTTATGGGAGCTGCCAAGTAATTGTCTGTCCTCCGTTATTAGTCTTTTATACTGGTTTAGATTGAGACTGACCATCTTTTACTGGCCCGCTCTAACGTTGGACTGGGTCATGCTCCCTCCTCAACGGGCCATTGGTGGGAGCATCACCGGGTGATGCTGATAAAAGTCGGAGGGTGCTTTCTTGATGAAGCCTCAGCTGATGGTGGTGGGCTTTGCTTGAAGGCTGTCACATTTACAGCTTGACCTTGAGCGGAGATCCTCCTCTGTAATTTATGGCAGATAATGTTCTAAAGAGTCCCATTTCCAAGATTCACTGTCACTCAGCGCTCCGCCTTCACTCTGCCTCAAAACACAATCTGCACTCCTGACAGGGCCGTCCCATAAAAAATGCTGCCAGGCACCTTGGTATTCTATCCAATTACGTGAAGAGGGAATTAATACTTTAAAAAGCTGCAACTTCTTTTTTTCAACAGTTATTGCGATTTATGCTACTACATTAAGACTGACTGACTTGAGGCAATAATACTTTGTGTGTGGTAGTTAACTGATGTAAGACTTACTGAATATTCAAATCCTTATTTCAACACGAGTCTTTAACTGCTGGCAACGTGGAAAAGCTGGATGACCTATGCTTCAAGTTTCTGACTACTTCTATCAAGTTGCAGCAGTGTTGTACCCAACTGTTAACGCTGTGGAGGGAGTTTAGTCTGACAGCAAAGCTCTTGATTTACCAGTTGATTCACATCTCAACATTTCAACCCTCAATCATGGGCAATTTGGGGCTTTGAAGAGTGAAATTGCAGACACAAGCAGCCAAAATGAGTTTTCTCTGCATTGACTGTTTTGATCGGTCATGTGGGTGTTGTTCCAGACCGTCGGGCTGAAAGGGAGCTCGGGGAGTGACCAGATTAATGATATTGTGGATTGCTTAAGGAGTGGAGTGTTGCGTCATTAGACTTGTGTCAGCGGAGTTTGAAGCACTTCTTGAATGAGCCATACAGATAAAAGAAGTCGTCAAGGAAGTAAGACAGTGGTTTATCCTGGTGAGTCAAGGCAGTGTGTGGGCTTGTAAAATAATGGGCTTTGGTGTTTTGATGTTTGTCATACGCCTTGGCCTTTAGAGGTATCGTCAGGTACTCAAAACATCCAGACAGAACTTGAAAATGAAAATGGATTGATGGATTTTCTGATCAGGTGTCGACTAGTAGTGTACTAGATTTAATAATTTAATAAATAAATGCAAAGGACACTAAGAAGGCTTGGAGGCATCATGATTAACAGCAATAAAAAAAGTACATGCAAAAATAGGTAGTTATGAAATCTTTTAATTGGCTGTCCATTGCAGTTTTCATCCATTTAAAAACCAGCCATGTTGCTGCTTTAGTTTTAGCTAGAGGTGTACAGTAGCTAATAAACTGTCAGATGAGTGTATTATCACCTGTATACTGCAGCAGAGTCAAATTATACAAGGACAACCAGGGAGCGAGAGGGAACCCAGTGCAGTGCAGGCGTGTGCTTCAGTGAACTGAAGTGTTATAGTCCTTACAATATCTTGCTTGTTTAACTAAAGCTGACAAATAAATAAGTAAAAACTACAATATTTCTGAATGTAGTGGAGTGGAAGTATAAAGTAGCATTAAATGTAAATACAAGTACCTGAACTCTGTACATATGTACAGTATTTAGAGTAAATGCACTTAATTACTTTCTACCTTTCTACCTTCTGCCTCATTGTAAATGAGGTAAATCAGCTAGCTAACATTAGTTAGCTAAACTATAGCTTAAGCCTACGTTTTGGAAACTAGCTAACAGTAGTTAGCTAGATTATAACTTAAAGCTATATTTCGAAACTAGCTAGCATTAGCTTTAATAAGAAACTTGACACAATCTGATTCAGAAATTCTGAAGTTAAGAAAGTAAAGTGTATTAAACAAGCTAATTAGTTAGCTACTGCTACTTACATTTACCTACAGTGTCGCAACGCACAGGATCAGAGACTTTAGGTCACAAGCAACTGATAGGAGTGAGGCAGGGGGAGGAGACGTTCAGCTAATGTCAAGGTTATGATAAATGTTGTTTCTGAATTGTTGTGTTTACGTCTTTTAGAGGGTTCAAGTCTTAATCAGAGGGGTCAGACCTCCCGTTCCCCTCCATAATTCGAACCCTGCACTGGGTAGGTTATCAGGTCCACCTCTAACTAAAGTTAGGGGGGCAAGTACGCGTCTTCAGAGGGGCTTCTTCAGAAACCCCCCCCTCCCTGTACATCGTTCTGATGTCAGAAATGGGAGGCCTGACTGAAACTGATGATCCAACATTCACACTCACCTCACCCTGTGACTGCACAGCCATCTGTGTGGCGTGAACGTCTCTCTCCGCTCTCTATTTTTATTCTTTACACAGCTATTTCTATCACTTCGCAACGTCTCCCATGACAACACCCCCTCCCACCCACCCCACGTATTTTCTCTCTTTTCGCTCCACCTTGATTGACGTGTGTTGCCATGTCGAGTCTCCCCCTGTCTGTCGGTGAGAGATCCCGCTCCTGCACGTGGTTAAGTGTCACCCATTAATAATCACAATGGACACGACGCACACAAGGACATCTGCTTTCCAGGGCTGTATCAGCGCATACACAGTAACTTGAAGCAGGAGGGCTAAAAGTGGACTCATGTGGTGACACTGCAATTTTTCACCCAACCAACCTCCCCCCCCCCCTCCTCCCATTCAGTCTGATGCCAGGTCATGTTATAAATTAACGCATTAGCAGTTTTAGTTTGGCTCCCGTGGCCTGATAAAAACAGGTTGCGGAGGAGCGAGATCCCCACAGCTGTGGAGGTGGGATAAGAGCGAGTGGACACGAAAGCTATTTGTCATTGTTAATTATTTTACTGCTATAGCCCCACAAAAGACATCCAGACTAATTAACAAACAGGCCTATAGGAGAGCAGCAGGGGACATCATGGACGCAGTAACACGGGGGGATTGTTTCTGGCGTTCTTGGGAGAAAGTTTGAATGACTTTTATAAAGTCAATTTTCAAGTACTTTGGGGACAGAATTTGCAGATTTATAATCCTGTTTTTTAATCTCAGGAAGTTTATTTTTTCACTTGGAACACAGATAAGTGACTTTATAAGATTAAATATACAGTCTATCTTTGTCCACCAGAATATTAAGCAGCTGCAAAACAGTGTGGCTGGTGTTGTTTTCATTTTGTGAGTCTGTGTGTGCGCCATCATAGCAAAAAGTGATTCTAGAGACACTTACTGTAGCAGGATCTGCCTGTCCATCTGTCTGTCTGTCTGTCTGTCTTGTCTGTCTGTCTGTCTGTCTGTCTGTCTGTCTGTCTGTCTGTCCATCTGTCTGTCTATCTGTCTGTCTGTCCATCTGTCTATCTGTCTGTCTGTCTGTCTGTCTGTCTGTCTGTGGACAGATTTTGACCACAATAGCGTCACAACCTGCAGGATACAGTCACTAAACTTTACAGGTGTGTAGTTGAAATCAAAATAAAGACCTAGTTTGAAGATGGGTGTGATCTGACGCATTAGTACTAAGTACTCATGTAAAAATAGGGTTATCCAAAAATACAGTATTATTGTGGGTAATGTGTCAGGTGTTTTTTTTGCAAATAATATATAATTGTATTATTATATTTTATGTGTCAGGTATAAGCAGCTTAAAGTTTTATTTGTCACATGCCTAGGTGCAGTGTACAGTAAGGAAAGCAGCGGGTCAGACTCTGCAGTTTACCTGAAACATCAAATACAATATCATAATATTGTTAAAAAAACACCTGAATCATAAAATACAATAATATAATTATGTATTGTAAAAAAACAACTTACTATATCAAGATATTACTTTTTGGATATGGACTAAGCCTAGTACTCAGTAGTCATTCAGCTACTACATTATTACATGAGTACTTAGTGCTCATCCTTCCCCATCCCCATCTCCAGCTATAATATCGTATATCACTATATCTTGATATTAAATTTGGATGGATTTTGTTTCACAGGAACTCGGGGGGGTAAGCAGGAGCTGTCTCTCAGCCTTTATCCATCGTGCCGTGATGAAACTATTCTTCTGTCTCTCCCTTTCTCACACCCTGTCCATTTATCTCTCAACCACTCCCTCTTTCATCTGCGGTGCGTCGGTGTTAGTGATGCTAAAGTTTAGCCATGGGGGGGGGGCATCAGATGAAGAGGGCAAACGCTTAAATGTCCTTCTTTCATAGTTTCAGCTGTTGTTTTTATCAGTTAAGAAAACACTGTAGTCGCTAAGTAACTGCTGAGATCAGGAACAGCAAGTCCTTCAAAACAACGCACATCGGCATTTTCTTATCTGACACCCCTATAGACCTTTTTCACTGCAGGCATCTACTACTACTAGTCGTACCAGGAAAGGGTGTTATTATAATAACACAAACACTGGCCATCTTCTATCCAAGTGTCCCAGTAAACCATGAGAGTGTGACAATGAGCCAGCGCGAACTAAACCACGACCCTGAAACCGTTGCCGCGCTCACTGATCTCAGCGATTAACTTGGTGAGTACAATCATATCATAATCCACAGGTGTTTGCCAACACTACCACCCGAGTGGAAATAAACTAAAATTATCGTTAAAGTTAAGAATTCAAGACGGAGAGAGAGAGAGAGAGAGAGAGAGAGAGAGACAGCAGAAATCAGCAGTACATCACAGTGTGAAGAAATGTTATCTCCTTTTGACTGAGCCGCGGGGAATTCTGCGCTCTCCAAGTTCTGTTTCATCCAAGTTCAGTGTTGCTGTTAATAATTAGAGAGGACGTGTAAGACGCCGCCGACTCACCAGCAGAACAATCTGTTGCACACGGCGCTGTCTCATTTTAATAATTAAAATGAATATACTCTTGTGCATATTTGCATAAATTAAATGAATATTTGTTCTGCAAGGCTTGGCAAACACACTCCTTGTCAGCGCGGTGGTGTAAGCATGGTCATGATTGGCAGAGTCTGTTGTCCTACAGGAGCAGTAATCTCCACGCTGCGGCAGTAATCCAGCACAGTTTCACCGCTCCGTGTGTGTGACCCCATCCTGTGTGATTTACTGGGTTTCCTCTCCATGCAGCCTCGCTTCTTTATTTTATTTATTTTTTTTTTAATTATTTTTTTTACTTGATTAAAGTGCTGCACGTTCATTTTGGGGACGTCGGCCTGTGGGGTTTGACCCTGCAGCCCCTGACCTCCTGGGTTAGCCTTTGGCGCTGTAATCACAACATGACCCGGGCGCCATTTCCAGCTCTTTAGCTCCCAGTTCCCCTTGAGGCGAGAAGATATGAACTGAAGCACAATATAATTCGTATTGATTGTTATTTGCTTTGACTTCAACATTTATGTTATAATCTTCTCATAATTGGGTATTGCTGGACTACATAACTCTCCATGGGAAAACGTATAGCCTGATTCACAGCAGAAAATGTGAAAGAAGTGGCATGCATTTTATTTATTATGTCAGTAATTTCATTTCCTTTCTTTTTTTCTTTTTTCCTTAGAGGCAGAATTATTGCCTTGATCTTAGCAAGTGGACCTGGAGGGCATAGATTCTTATTATATTCTACTTTTTCACTATACTAACACTGTGCCTGTTTATGGAAGCCCTGTAAGGCAAGTCATTTATTTATTTATTTATTGAGTTTTTGTTTTTTTTCATCAAGTCCTGAGAGGCAAGTGATTTACTTTTTGGCCAGGATCATTTTTAAATTTTTTTTATTTTTTCATCTCTAAGGGGCAAATGAAAGATTTTTTTTTTCTCTCTGAAGAAAGAAAAATATAGACAAAATGAATTAATTCAATAAAATGAATCAAAAAAAAAAAACCTTAGGCAAGTAAATTTTTACTTAATACAGATGAAAAAAAAATGGAAATATTATCCTGGCCAAAAATGATAATTTCACTTGCCTTTCAGGGCTTCCGCACAAATTAGAGACTGACCAACTCTGTTTAAATTGAAACCCCGCTCACCTTTTTGGCGTTGACAATAATAATAATGATAAAAAAAGTAATTAAAAATGTATTTATTTTTGATATGAAGGGGAAGAAAACTACACAGATGTCTGTTTTTCCCTGTGCGTGGGCAGGATAACTGCGCATGTGTTAAAATTACAGCAGCTGGCAGGAGTGAAGAGGCAAAGCAGACAAGTTACAAACACAGGTCAGGATAATTGTTTTGTTAGCTGCGATATTCTCACAGTGGAGGAAGAGCCGAGTAACAGTAAATATAAACGAGGTTATTTAACAAGAAAACTCAACAGGGCACCTTAAAGCTGGAATTATGCTTTGGCAAAGATACACAGAAGGGTATTATGGGTAACCGTAAGACGACCGGTTGATCCAAGAAGAAATCTCCGAATTGGCCTCCGTCCACGCTCACCTATATTCTGTCTGCGGAAACGTGTCCCAACCTTTTAGATGAGGACGAGACGTTAACCAGAGACACTCACAGTGTGTGGCTCTTGTGTCTCAGGCTGCTGTCTGGTTACAACTGCGTGACAGCTGGTGACATGACGGCGTCATGCAAATAGCCTGTGGTTTAAAATGAAACGGCTTTGATTTGACAGTTTAATTGTACGAAAAACGTGTCTCTCACCTACACAGACAAAGAGCCGACGACAAAAATATCAAATATCATTTTCTCCTTTTGGAGAAAACAGGATGTGATTCACAGAGAACATGTGATGCAGTAGGGGGAAAAAAAAAAGTTATTTAATTTCAGTTGAACTAAAGAAAATGTGACCAGCTACTGAGGTGGACGTTTGACCGTTAAACCACTAAGCTAGCAGCTCTGGGAAGCTCTACTTACAGTGTTTCCAGCTAAATGCTAATGTCAGCATGCTAACACACTCACAGTCCCGTTGCATAGAATCATGAAGAAATAACTGGTCACTGTCTTCAGTGTTTTTTTATTTGTTTTGTATATTTTTTCTCTGCTGTCGTGTTATGAATCACGTTTTATCGAGAATCATTTATTTATTTGATTATTTATTAATTTACTCGCATGCTTTTAATTATGTCTGTGTTTTCATTTGATTGTAATCATTAAAAAAAGATAATCTCCTCTCTCTGTAAAACACTTCGGTCGATGTTTATTATTTTTAAATGTTTCCGTGACTTGACTCGACAACACTGATATTTCTCTGATAAGCAAATATCAGCCGGCGGTGTTGGCCCCGCCCACTTACCAGCCAAACCTTTACAGTGTTAGTGCTTTGCTCCTCCAAGCAGAAACAGGTAAAGTCAGGTCTCTCCTACGTACCACAGGAGCACGTCATATCACTCTCACACTTATTTGAGGCTCAGCGGTGGTCACTGTTTACACAACCAGGTTCTGACTTTCATATTTAAGACCCCTCTCTTCCCGGACGTCCACTCGCTCAGTGTGGCTGCTTTTAATTAACTGCAGAGAGGAGCTTATTTTACACTGGTGAGTTGTGTTTTATTCTCATCCGTGGGTGTATTTTAACTCAGTTTCCCCACTGGATGCTGCGGCGCTGCGTTCCCATTTGTCATGCAAACTAGAAACTGGATGAGCCTTTCCCCGGGCTGAGAATCAGTCGGGGGGTTGTTCAGACTTTTCCATGGTGGGATGATTTGTAATTCAGAATGGGCGGAGGCAGGACATTTTCCCATTAAAGTTTCTTCTTTCTCTATAAACTTCTTCTTTTTTTTTTAAATCTTTTTTCTTCCTAGATGTAAAGTTACTGATCGTCCAGTTGGTTTTAATCTGAATTTCTCTTTTCTACGTTACAGATACTGGATCTGCGTGTGCGCATAAAGAAGCATCCAGGTGCTCAACTCCACCTCTGGCAGTCATGAGGAATAGAGGGTATGTACTGAACTCTCATTCACCAAACAAACTCAGTATCAGAGAGTTTTTTTGTTTTTTATTGTACAGCAACAGAAGTAGGTTTATTAGTGTCTGTCAGTTCAGGCCAGAAGCACAAGGCTGCACCCACGAAGGTCGGTTCACAGCACATACACAATAATGAGAGGGAGCGAGCTGGAGCTGTTTCTCTTATACTTGTTGTGGAGCTTTCAACCATATTGCTCAGTTTTCCTGAACAGATGCACTTTGCTCACTTGTGTCCAAACTTTCAGCACTTCCCGCCGACTTTAATTTTCTGATGAGCAAGTTCAGTTTCCACACGCGTCTGTGCATGTGTATAACGCCTGCACTATCATGACTGATCTGGGGAGCTGAGTCGAGGGCAGCTTGACAGACACACTTTGGCTTTAGCTAATCTCCCGTCAGAGATCCCGGGGTTATCCTCAGAGTGCACGCGCAAACGTCCCAAAAAATGCTGCTGTCCTCTCTGCTCGGCTTCCCTCAGCCTTTGTCAACGGGACACGGTCACACACGTGAAAATGACAGAAACTATAGACACAAACAATAGCTTACTGTGGCCACAAGTGGGCAGAGTATTGGGGACCAGTCCTAACAGCTGTGTCAGACTGACGGTGGACACCTTGGACTAATATGCTGGTGTAGTATCAGCTGTTTTCCTGCCCAACCTTGGCTTTTGACTTTGTCCTGCTTCAGAGACCTGCTGCTGCCTCTGCCAGCACGTGCTGTTAGTTTAGCACTGCCCTCAGCTGGGTGGGGGTGGAGTTGAGTGTAGGTAGGCAGGGCAATAAATCCACACTGTGCTCATCCATCACTGTGCCCATGTCTTTGCTCTCTCCCCCTCTCTCTCTCTCTCTCTCTCTGCCTCTCTCTGCCTCTCTCTGCCTCTAGTGTAGTTGCTTAGCTGAGCTACGTCCCTACTTATACACGTTCTGTGGCACATGATTAATCCCACCTCTCATATCTCTTCTCATGTGTCAGCACCTTCGCTGCTTTATAGGCTTATTCTGAAATGAAGTGACACTTCCGTGTTGAAATATCACCAAATTAAGACTGCTGGCATGTGTAAACAGAGCAAATATACACCAAAAACCATAAATCAGATGAAGGGCAATGCCTAACTCTCCTATTAAAACTTTGTTGACCCTGTAATATTGAAAGGTTGTTTTGTGTGCTTGAGTCTTTTTAGCTGATTCTACATTAGTCATCTCTCTGCTGGCTGTGCTGATTATTGATGATATTTGTGACATTTGTGATGCATTAGTTCCTGAAAAATAGTTTTCATAAATCACATGCAGGTTTATTGTGGTGTAGCTCACAAATAAATACAGGCCTTTGGGAAACAGTAGATGTTAACAGGCCATTCCCCTGTTATGATTGCATTTACGGGCAGGAGAATATTATATAAGCCGTGTCACAAAGATATCAGTTGAAAATACAGTTTGATTTCAAAATAAGATTATTAAAGGTCTATATTTTCTTCTTCTCCTGTGTTTTATTAAGTGTTTAAGTGTTGATCCATAAGAAGATATAAAAACCATCTCAGTGTAGTTTTACATCTCCTCTCTCAGGCTTCTCTCTGGAGCTCTAGTAACAACAGGTCGGTGAGCCAATCAGAAGAGAGGAGGCTCTGAGTCTCTCTTCTGTGCTTTGTTGTGACATCACAAAGTTCCAGAAGTCCTGACGGCTGGTTTTAAGGCTTTTAATATAGTATGTGTATGTATGTAGTATTAATATAGAAGCTAGACCTGATCTATAATCACACTACAAATGGACAGAGACATTTAAACTATACGGGACCTTTAAATTTGAATTCTCTTTGCTTTTTGTGTAAGAAAATTTAAACTATATAACGACACTCTGACACTCTATTGCACATATTTTGTGTATTTTCAAAAGAAGAGAAACCCCATTTTAGGGCAGTGACTAAGCTGCAAGACGCTGTCTTGGCATTTCCAAGCAGCAGTGTTATCTGAGAGCCGGTGCCAGGAGACACAATGTCATTTTCTTCGGTGTCCTACTGACTGGAGCACGTCCGAGCCCTGCATGGGGCTCAGGACTAACTTTTCCCTCCAGCAGCACAGGTGCTCCCTCCTGAAAATGTTTTTGGTGTTGATAATTTGACAGAAGGATCTGAATAGTTCTTCCACCACTGCTTTCATTCTTTGGTTGACACAGTGTCACCATCTTCTCACCGGTCTTCTCTTTCAGTGAATCTGCGATAACTCTGCTCTGCTGGATCCATTCTGTTTTTTAACAATTCAACGTGACCCTTCAGTTCAGTGTGATAGGCTCTATTGAATTTCATTGTCATCTCTAGACTTTTTCTATCTGTGCATCTGTCCCTGCATGGCTGGTGCTTCATGCTGCTGTTGTCTATAAAAGTGTTTGATGGTTAAAGTCAGTAAACGTAGTTTTCCTTGTAGATTTTTGGGCCTCACAGAGAGCAGTACATGGCGTTCCTTTCTTTGCATTACCTCATCCATGTAAACTGTGTGAGAATTTCTTGTCAGAAAGAAAAAGGTCTTTACCTTTTTCAACATGATCTCCTGTTAATTCCTCGTCTGTCAGTCTCAACCATTTTTATAATAAACACGCTCACCACCTCTTATATCCCCCTCCCCCACATATTATTACCTCTCATGGGACCTTTTCGTCTCTTAGTGTGTCTGTCAAAATATAATTATCCTCCGTAGTTTATAGGCTCCTTGTTCGGGGCTGGATAGAACGGTGTCTGGGTCCGGATGCAGACTGTGGACCACCTATAGGTGACCTCCGCTCTGGAGGTTATTTCCATTTATGTTATTTCAGTGGTAGCTAAGTCACCGACAGCTTCCACATACTCAGTGTTGTGTTCATCCCTTGTTATACAGAGGAGGGGTGTCTAGCTTGCAGAGCAGTAAATCCACACCATGCTCATCAATCACTGTGCTCATGTCTCGACACTCTTCCTCCCTCCCTCCCTCCATCCCTCCCTCCAGCTAACGTGTTAGCTGTCTCTCGTTCATTGATCCAGTTCAGTCTGTGGCAACTGTTCAAACTTATAGCAGAGCGCATTCCTGTAACCGCAGCAGCCTCTGAGCTGGTTAATTGCACGTTGAGCCGTTGGATCTGAAATGATGAATTATTTCAGGTGCCCACCCACAGAGATGTTGCATCAATCAAATTACAGCGCTGACAGCATCAGTCAGAACCAGAGTCGAGCTAATTTGACCAAAAAATATGCAGGAACCATAACAAACACCCGTGATAAACATATCATGTACTGATGTGTTAGCATAAATCATTTTAAAGCTCCATATTTTCCTCTTCTCCTGTGTTTTATAAGAAGATATATTTGTGGTTTTAAGAACCAAAAACCTAGTTTTACATCTCCTCTCTCAGGCTTCTCTCTGGAGCTCTAGTAACAACAGGTCGGTGAGCCAATCAGAAGAGAGAAGGCTCTGAGTCTCTCTTCTGATTGGCTGACTGTTCGAATAAAAATACAGCAGATTTCAGGTTAAACACTCAGAAAAACCAAATCCTGCAAGGTTGGATGGTGGGTCCAGGTGGGCGGGGCTTGGGGGCGTGTCTGAGAGCGGTGACTCTCTGTGGACTGAGGCTTTGATACTTTCACAGTATTAATATTGAACCTAGACCTGCTTTATAATCAAACAACACATGGACATCTACCTTTACAGTACGACGGAGTATTAGAGCCTGATTAAGGAAAAAAACTCAAATCTGAAATTTCAAGAAAAAAAGTCATAATACGGTGAGAAAATGTAGGAACAGGAATATTACATCAACCAATAAAAACAGGTGAAAGGACAGTCAGTGGCAGCTGCTGTTTGTCTGTCAATATCCTGATGATGAAGATGATGATGATGACGATGAGGATGCTCCATGTTCCTTATTTTAAAGCTTCTGGTGTTTCCCCTGTAAAACAACACAAAACCTAAAATTACAACTTAATTCTCGAAATTTCAGTTTTTTCTTCCTCAGTGTGGCGCCCTAATACTCCGTCGTATTATACTATATGGGACCTTTAATGTCAGTTTGACTTTACAGCAGCAACATCTTCTAGACGTGATTCATGTGGCAGGAGTTCAGCAAAAAAGAAAACCTCCTGACTTTGAAGTCACTGAAAGTTTTGCAGGTTTATAGAGGAAGTGAGATACTTGAATAAGGAAGAGGGAGAGGAGGAATATCTCTGGAGCTGTGCAGATGTGTGTGTGTGCGTGCATGTGTGTGTGTGTGTGTGTGTGTGTGTGCGTGCAGCCTGCTGGGGAGCCGGAGAGTTCTCTGAAAACCTTAACTGGCTCCTGGCTTCTGAGGCTGTCTCCCCATGCATATGCATGAAGCCGGGCGTCGTGAGTGGATGGGATTCATCGGAAGGAAATATGACGGGCCTCGTCGAACGAGCGGGCACGTATGGACACGAGATAATGCGCATGTACACACACACATAGGCGCACGTCTACCCAAATGTGAGGTGCGGCTCTGAAACCAGCTGTTCCACTGTGTTTAAATTATCACCTGTCAGCACAAACTTAGCCCGGCTCTGAAGGGGCTGGAATTTAAATTTTCAGATTTGCTATAGAAATCACCCCCCCACCCCCCCCACCCCCTCCTTCTGCTGTCAGCCATTATAAAGCACAGGCAATGGAGGCCTAGCCATCAATTTCCCTCATTTCCTTTTAAGATCACAGAGATTTAGTTCAGTCTCACTCAGGCAGCTCTGCATAGTGACTGAGTTTGGAGTAGCAGACACAAAGGAGCCTTTTTTCAGAGAGCAACTCCACCAAAGGAACCTGCGTTGAGTTCAATATGTAGATATTTCTTTGTTAAGTGTCGAGACACTTTACAGATATATAGTCATGATTAGTGTGTGTCGCAGCGGACTGGACGGTTTTGGTGTTAACGTGAGTTCATTTCAGGTCAGAGCTGCAGCTTACCTGAAGCTAACTGCATGAATTTCTCCCTTTTGGAGTTTATTAGCAAGACAAACTGTTTCACGGATGTCCACGTCTGTTTTGGTGAAGAAACACAAGCTGCAAGATTTTGGCTTCTACCTAGTGGCTAGGCTTCAGCCGATATTTGATAATATCAAATATTTATATATATATATATTAATATATGCAATATTTTTCATAATAATACCAAAAACCAATCAGAAATCCACAGTTTCAATCACGATTGGCATTCCTGTTTCTGCTCTGGTTTTATTGTGAAAGTCATAACCGGAAGTTGTAATTTGTGTTTTTCCCGCCGCGTTGACGTTCTTTTGACGTTCGTTTGTAGGGATCCAGTAAACATATGCACAATAACACGACTTTCCATTTCCCCCAAACAACCATTGAATTTGTTGTTGAAGATATAAAATTATTTGCATTTTTTAATTTCATGATTGAAATCTAATAAGAAACTGATGTCAGTGGGTTAGTTTGACAGAAGAGACAGTGTGATGTGTCGAGAGAGTTGAGGACCGTCACGTCTAATGTACAGCTGAGTCACGCTGGCCTTTAACTCTAAAATCAGGAGGCGAAACTGTTAGATGGGTTCGCCACATTAATCCTCTCTGGGGATTCAAAGAGTGAGAAATAGAATTAATTTATCCCTTTACATGTCCTTCAGCTGTATTAGCATTTCTAATTAAGTGATCAAGCACACGGGAGCAGCCAGGCCGCCGGTCCGTGGCCGCGTGGCGAGCAAGGTTTGCGTCTTTCTCCCAGCAGACCCCCTGGAGTTGAAAGCAGATCAATGGCGGCGCGTCCTCAGAGGGAATCATCATTTTGATCCTGGTTGTGACTCTGACTCCACCTGTCCTCACTCAAGCCTCTGCCTTCCCCGTGTGGGGGCCACTGGCAGTGAGCAAGTGGTAATAACTATAATGACACAATTACCTCTGATTCAACGCAAATACCTCAGACCAGCCCCCCCCCCCTCACGGGTGTCAAAGGTGGGCCGCCCTGTTGTGGCTTAAATGTTCCAGAGTAACTCTAAAAGGCCGAACGCTCGCTGCTCACACACCTTCAGGCTTCCAGATATTTCACCCCAACACAATAGAAGATGTTGTGTAGTCGGCTTATTTATGGATTGATGCTGTTCCCTTTTAGCTTGCGGGGCAGAGCTCTGCCACGGTCTAATGAGGCAGAGGACAACCTGAAATCAATAGCTGCTCCCCGGCGCAACGCAACGAGAGCAGCCCCAACAGAGGACTCCAGTAATTAAATGTATTTCAGCGTGTATAACGGCTGGCTGGTTAAAGGTTGGCGAGCAGCAGAGTTGTTGTGCAGAGTTTGTCTGAATGTAGGTTAAGTCCTTTTTTCTTTTCTTTTTTCTTGTCAGACCTTATCGCGTACCTTTTCCAGCTGTGAGCAGCTTTTAGTCTGCAGGGTGATGCATCTTCTGGCCTTGTTAGTCTGAACGCACAGAGGCTCAGCGCGTTCCCTGTAGTTCACTGCATCGGCCCCGGCGCTTGATGTAGTGCAGATGACTGCAGCAGTGTAGTATTTACCTTGACGACTCCACAGCGGACACGAACCCACTGCTGATAATGGTGCTGCAGAGTGGGCACTTTAGGAAATATGTGTCTGATCCGTAACATGGACTCACTTCCTTCCTTCAAATCACACCTCAAAGATTTATTTCTTTCAATTATATTTATTCTAACTTATTTTCTATTTCATGCCTTGTTGGTTGCTTGTCTGTTGC
The DNA here is from genome assembly GCF_002260705.1 of Seriola dumerili. NCBI lineage: Eukaryota > Metazoa > Chordata > Actinopteri > Carangiformes > Carangidae > Seriola > Seriola dumerili. The sequence continues at coordinate 21,951,205 of NW_019174280.1, forward strand.
TACTGTATGTGTGATTTTTGTTGAAAGGATTCCTTTAATCTTAACTATTTATTTATTTATTTAGTAGATAGGGACTGTGTATGTTAACGAACATCAGCTAGCTATGGTAGAATAAAACAAAAACACAAATACAAATATAAAGACAAATACATTTAGTTGCATACTGAGTCAGAAGTGATCACAGATCTGGTTTGAAGCCAATGTTTGAGATGTGTATTGAAGGTGGGATGTGTAGGACACTCTTTTATTGCAAGTGGTAATTTACAGTTTGTCCAAATGCGATGCTCTTCACGCTGCCCTCTAGTGGTCGCCCTGTAGGTGATGGGGCAAGTTCATGCAAAACCTTCGACATAAAACAAGCATATTTAACATTCTTAAACCATCCCCAGTATAAGTGCATAGTCTCTGGATATAGTTCAGCCCAAGTATCATGATTTAATTATATAGTTGTATCTTAAGTTTCAGTTGTTTGTTTGTTTAGTATATTACAACGCCCAGCCGCTTCAGCTCATGTTGCTATGGAAAAGAAGCAGGGCTGAACAATTCATTGAAATATTATTGAAACTGCGGTGTGGCCAAGTGCGATATTCATTGTGGCTAAATTCGTTAAGTGCTGTCCTTGAATCTGAAAGTGAAGGTGTTTAAGTTGTCGTGTGTTTTGGGAGTTTCTCTGAGTCTGCTGCTGCTGCTGCTGCTGCTTTTTGTTTTGTGTCAGCATTGAGACTGACAGTGAGTCTACACACAGAGAGCATAAGCATCTGCAATACCAGCCACTCCACCAACTTCCCTTTTCAAAGAAACTTCATCAGAAAAAGGAAGGAAGGAAAAAGTGTAAAAACAACATCCTGCTCAGGGAAACAGACAAACACACAGAAGTTATTTTTAACTTAACGAGACAAATCTACGGGAAGACTAATCTAATAGTTGTTGTAATTTCTTTCAAATTATTTATTGATGTTTATTTTTACAACCAAGATTACTGGGGAGATGATTCACATCCTGCAAACTTACTGAAATAAATGGCAGAAATGTGGCGATGGGAGCCGCGCACAGCAACACTGCCTCAGGCTCCGTGTTTTTTATTTTTATTTTTTTATATTGTTGAATCGCTGCCGGTGTAACTCAGACAAGCTGCTGCTCCTGGGCCATAATTGAAGTTGATATTAAAAGACAGGAGCAATGCGTAAGTCATGAGAGGAACGCAAGCAGGGTCATCTCAGCCAAACGACACGCCGGTGTAACCGCAGTCACCTTCCCTGTATACATGACAAACTGCTGCCACCAGGCTGCAGCGGGAAAACAAAACAGACACATAAACCACTGCCCTTCACGCCAGCCCTTGACTTCAGCGCTTTGGCATAATGACATTAAGATGCACTCGCAGGACAATGACTTGAAGGAGAGAGCGAAAACGTGAAATGTGAAATGACATCAGCTTTCACCTCGAGCTGTTTGTGTCGCCGCGTGAAGGGTAACTGCTGCATCACGGGAAACACCTGCTGGGCATGGAGCGCATTATAGCCCCACCATCATTACGTTTCAGCAACATTAATTTTTGGCCGTGCTGATTTGTGCTGATGTGCGTGATTCCTGCGGAAAATATAAAACAGCATATAGCCCCAAAAAAAACAGGTGTGCAACAACAGTGAGAATTCATGATATCCTTTTAAAGAAGTTCACTAATCTACCGTGCTGAGTCTAATCCCTGTAGACGCACATTCTCACCAGCCTAAGAGAAAATATCTTTGCATGCATCTTCTTGCTTTGCAGCATATGGTGCTCTGACTCAATCTATTTCTAGGATCATGTGCTGTTAGACTGGTGGAGCTGCGTCACTGCAATCTGTCACAGCGGGCTGCTAATGTCACCGGCATCCGACGCCATACTGTTGCAATAAAACATCCACAATACAAGTGTTTTAAATTAAATCTTAAGTCTTAAGAAGGAGTTCAATGCAATTTGACTTGTTTTAAGTTGTTTGCTACGTTCTTGTTTTGGAAAGTTAAAGCACTTTTTTTGAAAATCGGATTAAAGCCAAATTTGTTCTGTAGGTGCTTTTTGAAATGTGATTAAAGCCAGATGCTGCGTGTGTCTCTCAGACCGGCTGCTGTAATCACATCTCTAGCTGTGTGTGATGTGACTTTACAGCACTTAATCACGTCCAGACTGTAGTCAGCTGGACATGACGGCATCAACCTCCTCTGTATTTCATTTTTTCTTTTTTCTTTTTTCTTTTTTAATCAAGAAACGTCCTTGTTTCCCAGCAGCAGAGGAAGAACTTAGACACTTAGAGACACTAGGTGCGTCTCCATGAACCTGCTTACTGCACAATTTGAAATTGCAAACTTAAAAACGACTAATAAAATTTCAAAATAACTGTCAAATGTCAGAAAGAGAAATCACTTCTATGTTGTGCAAAACGAGCTACTGATTAAAGTCTATGCAACTCGTCTTTGTTCAGGCTCGGTAGACGAGCAGGAAGGGATAAACGAGATGGAAAGTCAGGGAGCGAGCTGCGTTCGACAGGTCTGCGGAAGAACCGGGTAAAAAAAGGAAAAAGGAGGGCAGGCAAACAGGCAGGAGGTCAAAACAGGAAGACAAAAATAGTTAAGTAAAGCTACTGCAGAGAAGGCACAGTGGTGTGGGTGGAAATGTAAACCAGGAAGTAAATGAGGAATAAGGAACAGATGAGTGAACTGTGACAAAAATGTCATATTATTATATATGACTTTATTATATTGTAAATCCATCAATGCTTCTGGTTTTTATCTGCTTTATATATAGTTAGCAAGTTTAGTTCTTTGGTTCCCAAGCTAGGGGTTGAATAACTATTTAAACTAAACCATGTGAGAAGTTTAAAGGTCAAAGTTCAAGGTCGAGGTCTCTGTCCATGTGTAGTGTGATTATAGATCAGGTCTAGCTTCTATATTAATACTGTGAAAGTATCAAAGCCTCAGTCCACAGAGAAATGCACACAGCCTGTATTCAGAAACTGAGCCTTTGCTTCCTGTAACTTTGTGATGTCACAACAAAGCAGTCACCGCTCTCAGCCATGCCTCAAGCCCTGCCTTGACCCACCATCCAAACCTTGCAGGATTTGGTTTCTCTGAGTGTTTTTACCTGAATATATATATATATATTTTTATTGGATCCCTCAGAAACCAGTCAGCCAATCAGAAGAGAGGCTCAGAGCCTCCTCTCTTCTGATTGGCTCACAGACCTTTTGTTACTAGAGCTCCAGAGAGAAGCCTGAGAGAGGAGATGTAAAACTACACTGAGATGGTTTTTGGTTGTTTAAAACCACAAATATATCTTCTTATGGATCTACACTTGAAATAAAACACAGAAGAAGAAGAAAATATGGAGCTTTAAAAACAGCCTATACCATGTTTGATGAGCTCTGTGTTCATACACACAAAATCAACATATCACATCTATTATTCATGGCCTGTGTACTTGCTGCAGTCCTCATTGGCTGTAACAAAGCATTTCGACTCCGTCTTCCTCTAGTCTGATGGTAGCAACCCTCCACCCCCCAACACCACCCCTCACCCTTCCGTCCCGTCCCTCAAAACACACACACACACACACACACACACTCCATGCCTGCCACGTGAAATTGTGGATTTCACTTAGTTAATGCAGTCATATGAATTATTAATTGTAATAAGTGGAGCTTCCAGGCTTGGCGTTTTATTGCGTCCTCCTTCACTGCTCTGTGACATTACAGAAATGGCAAACGTGTCCGAGACAGACTGAGCCCATTAATAACAGAGCTGAGCTTTGTTTCCTCCGTGACTCCAGACCTCTCTGCTCTTCCAGCGTCTGACTCTGTGAGATCTGGAGCATTTTAATGGTACCCCCCCCCCCCCCCCCCCCCCCCCCCCTCCATCTCCTGCATTATAATCTTATGAAGTGTTTATTTAAGGGCAACAAGAATGCTTTCTAGAGGACAAAGGTTATTTGCAAAACACACAGTGGGGGTTGTGTTGCGGCTGAAGCCGCTGCAAACTTCTTCGAATGTGACGCCAATGTTGCCGCTGCAGCTTTTAATTGTCTTTTACAAAAGGGTTTTTGTTTTCTTTTTTTGATGGATTCTTGCCCTTATTGTAACACAGATGAATGCTTTCTGATAAGAAATTATAATTAAGAGAGGGACCTACACTTCATGTCCAAACTAACTAGGGATCAGAGCACAAGCAGGGCAAAAGCAACGCCTGTGATTTATTACCCTCCTCTACTAAATGAGCTCTCGGATGCTAAAGTCCCCTGAAGGTAATATAATCCTGAGTAAAGGAAAGTACAACCTATTGACAAAGACACAAAAACCAGCACTCACATACTACACTTATGGATTTATGCTAACTCTTTTCAAAAACACATTGGAAACTGTTCCGGGTTCAGGCAGGCGCAATACAGACAGTGAGTAAGTCTGGGTCCCTCGGTATTTGCACAAAGAGCCAGGATGAATAAATGTTTCATAGTGGCTTGAGTGGCATTCCACGAAAAGCAAAGCATAGGTGTATCTATATTTGGATGCATTATTAATAGAGAATCAGTATTTGAAGCGTGTAGTGAATCGTCCGGGCTCCGGGCTTCTGTATGAATGCACAAATGCGTCGTTTCTAATTTCCTGCTTAAAGGATTGTGTGTGACGTATGGGTTTACATTTTTTCCAATTAATAATTCACAGCGTTTTCATGGTTTTGGAGGACAGTGTGAGGAAGTAGATACCATGACTGCATACATCCAGGCAGATAACATCTGAGGGGAAGACACAGCAGTCTTTTGTCATTGCTGACAAATGATCAGATGGCAGATGAGATGGATTATTGATGAAGTCGTCAGAATATTTTGAAAAAACAGGTCCATGATTTAAGACAGATGTAGAACAAAAGGACACTTCATATTTTTAATCGGCAACCATTGATTCTTTTTGAAGACGACGTTGCTATAGCAATTTAACTGTAGCTAGCTAACTAGCTGATTAGCTTTGTTCGTTTTAAAATGAAAACACCAAATTTAATCAATAAAATGTTTTAAACATACACTTTAGGCCTGGCCCGATATTCAATAACATCACGATGATATCGTATGGAGACAAATGAGCAGTGTTGTCCTTGAATTGCAGGGTTCCTCCGCCGATAATTTCTTGTCTTCCTGATAGCTTTATTGTTGTTCATTGTGTTAGGAATACTCGAGATTAGCTTCACGAGTCTCACAGCACTGTCTTCATGTCAGTCACAGACCGGTCGATCCATCACTATTCCCTCTGCACTGCATTTACATTCAGCCGACACCCATCCACAGAGATGTTCAAGGACCACTGTGACAGGAACACAGCTGTTGACAGATGTTGTTGTCTTTTCAACAGGAATCAAATCACTTTAGGACCTTCCGTTATGAGCCTGTATCAGAATTAACATTAGGTCACTGGTATATGGCACTTTGCTAGGATTGTTTACAGGTCCCATCACACCACCTGACTGTCAAAAAAACTTGTGCATCCAACTTGCTTTGGAGTTTCAAATGTGTCTTATCATTGACACCCCAACGACAACATATCATCACTGTGACTTATCTCCGTAGTGGCGGACCTCTCGTTTGGGTTCGGCCTTCGTGGTCTACGACAGCTACGAAGGGCCGCCACCTTCGTTGACCGCGTCCCCTGAATCGGGACACAGCTGTAGACTGAAATTTTAAGTTTCCTAATTTACTGATTTAGATGTAGAAATGTCTGATTTAAAGCGTAACAGGACTGAGAATCTCACCAAGCAGCTGAGGTCAAATTTTGATACTTGACAAATTTTAAATGTGATGCTGGTGACACATTTTGATCAGTTCTGACGATCAATACTGAGCTGTATATGTAATATATACCATATTACTGTAGGTATGCCTCAGCTTCACTACTATAGGAGTGTTTCCTTTTCAGTGCAGTTAGTGCATAAATTCGGACCAGTGCTGTGTGTACAGTATACAACCTGCTTGGATGTGGGGTGGATGTTTTATGATTTGGGGATGAGCGTCTCTTTTCACTGCATCCTCCTCTCCATTCCTCTGCGCAAAAAACTCGCAGCAAGTTTCCCCCACAGGTGGAGCACATCTGGAGGCAGACTTGAAAGGAAAGACACTCAACATCAGGATGCGTCTGAGTGTACGTGTCTGCCAGTTTTCCACTCTGCATCAGTGAGGAGAAAACTCATCGCAGAGTGGCACTTGAACGGATAAATGTCCGTAAATACACCACAAGGTGTCAGGAAAATATGGGCAAAACACAAACAGCTTTGTGTTGCCAGAGGAAGCAGTTAATCTGCCCATAAAAGCTGTTTCCAGATGAAAGATGAGGTGTCTCTCGAAGTGTACTTCACGTCTGAAATGGTTTAAATAGGAGGTGAAATGTAAAAAGGTAGTCGAAAAACTGTGAGGTCTTTCAAAGACTCTCCAGAATCCCTCTTCAGCGCTGCAAGAGCGGAGAGAAAGCCGCAATGAGGTGCCCATCATATGCTCAGGGAGCCGCTCAGCTGTTGCCAGTCGAGGCAGGAAGCTCCGCTTGGTAGGCAGATTCCTCTCGCATGTCCAATACACCCAAGTCTCCCCCACGAAGCCGAAGCCTGGCGTCACTGAAGTATGACCTGACACGTTCCATGTCAGTCCACAGCAGAGAAAACACAACAAACAGTTTGATAACCGAGCTGTCAAAAGAAGACTGATTAACTTATGAAGATTTTTTTTGTTATTTGTGAGGTTTAAAACTGCATTAATTGTCCTTTTCTCATATGAACAATGGATCTGATTACAGTGTGTAATGTGACTTTGTGTTGCCTTTTATCACAAATAGTGATAATCTCTGCAGTTCCCTCAGCTCTACAGAACATTTTAGCCTCTTTTAGCTCGCTAAATAAGCCCGTTTACCCACTAAAAACTCCTGGTCAGCACCAAAAACCAAAACCAACAGAAGAAGTTGTAAATATTTTACTTTAAATATTTTAGGAAAAACTGTCAAGTTTGATTGTTTTTGGGAAGTGGGCGACCATCTCTTGGATTCAAATGCATGCACCAACAGGCAAACAACAGAACGCGAGAAATACAACAATTTGCCAACAAATTGCAGGGAAGAATATAAATTTGTTTGCCTAGTTTAGCAAACATGGATGTAAACAATTCAGATTGATAATCCTTTAAAAAATGGCTTCAAAATTTGTTGCATGGGAAAAAGGAAAATGCTCTTGACACCTTTGTTAGGGCTCAAAGATTATAAACAACAACAATAACGTTAATGTAAATTGTTTATTACAAGAAATCTGAACAGGAAACCTTTAAGTTCATCAGCGTTGTTAGAAAACACGACTCTAAACGGATGCTAATGATTGCTAATATTGAGTGAAGGTTAAACTTCCCGTCAAAGTCGTTGCAGTTGCACAAATAACAGTGCTACAGTGCTAACGCTAACTAGCTCTACCCTGC
>NW_019174280.1:21958696-22007012 GCF_002260705.1 Seriola dumerili
CTCAATAACATCACGATGATATCGTATATCGCAATATTTGGGCTGGACTGCATTGAGATATTAGATTTTGCATATGCCCAGGCCTAATGCCCTTGATGGCTGCTAACATGATATTGTGCTCACAGACTGAGGCTGAAGCTACCATCCTCATCCTCACTCACAGATGATGCATGTAGAAGACATGGAGACAAATGAGCAGTGTTGTCCTTGAATTGCAGGGTAGAGCTAGTTAGCGTAAGCACTGTATCACTGTTATTTGTGCAACTGCAACGACTTTGACGGGAAGTTTAACCTTCACTCAATATTAGCAATCATTAGCATCCGTTTAGAGTCGTGTTTCTAACAACCTGATGAACTTAAAGGTTTCCTGTTCAGATTTCTTGTAAATAAACCAATTTACATTAACGTTATTGTATTGTTTATATCTTTGAGCCCTAACAAAGGTGTCAAGAGCATTTCCTTTTTCCCATGCAACATTTTGAAGCCCATTTTTAAAGGATTATCAATCTGAATTGTTTACATCCATGTTTGCTAACTAGCAACAGTTTTATTCTTCCCTGCAATTTGTTGGCAAATTGTTGTATTTCTCGCGTTCTGTTGTTTGCCTGTGTGCATGCATTTGAATCCAAGAGATTGGTCGCCCACTCCCAAAAACAATCAAACTTGACAGTTTTCCTAAAATATTTAAGTAAAATATTTACACTTCTTCTGTTTTGGTTTGGTTTGGTGCTGACCAGGAGTTTTTAGTGGGTAAACGGGCTTATTTAGCGAGCTAAAAGAGGCTAAAATGTTCTGTAGAGCTGAGGGGAACTGCAGAGATTATCACTATTTGTGATAAAAGGCAACACAAGTCACATTACACATTGTAATCAGATCCATTGTTCATATGAGAAAAGGACAATTAATGCAGTTTTAAACCTCACAAATAACAAAAAAAATCTTCATAAGTTAATCAGTCTTCTTTTGACAGCTCGGTTATCAAACTGTTTGTTGTGTTTTCTCTGCTGTGGACTGACATGGACGTGTCAGGTCATACTTCAGTGACGCCAGGCTTCGGCTTCGTGGGGGAGACTTGGGTGTATTGGACATGCGAGGAGGAATCTGCCTAACCAAGCGGAGCTTCCTGCCTCGACTGGCAACAGCTGAGCGGCTCCCTGAGCATATGATGGGCACCTCATTGCGGCTTTCTCTCCGCTCTTGCAGCGCTGAAGAGGGATTCTGGAGAGTCTTTGAAAGACCTCACAGTTTTTCGACTACCTTTTTACATTTCACCTCCTATTTAAACCATTTCAGACGTGAAGTACACTTCGAGAGACACCTCATCTTTCATCTGGAACAGCTTTATGGGCAGATTAACTGCTTCCTCTGGGCAACACAAAGCTGTTTGTGTTTTGCCCATATTTCCTGACACCCTTGTGGTGTATTTACGGACATTTATCCGTTCAAGTGCCACTCTGCGATGAGTTTTCTCCTCACTGATGCAGAGTGGAAACTGGCAGACGGTACACTCAGACGCATCCTGATGTTGAGTGTCTTTCCTTTCAAGTCTGCCTCCAGATGTGCTCCACCCTGTGTGGGGAACTTGCTGCCAGTTTTTGCAGAGGAATGGAGAGGAGGATGCAGTGAAAAGAGACGCTCATCCCCAAATCATAAACATCCACCCACATCCAGCAGGTTGTATACTGTACACACAGCACTGTGTCCGAATTTATGCACTAACTGCACTGAAAAGAACACTCCTATAGTAGGAAGCTGAGGCATACCTTACAGTAATATGGTATATATTACATATACAGCTCAGTATTGATCGTCAGAACTGATCAAAATGTGTCACCAGCATCACATTTAAAATTTGTCAAGTATCAAAATTTGACCTCAGCTGCTTGGTGAGATTCTCAGTCCTGTTACGCTTTAATCAGACATTTCTACATCTAAATCAGTAAATTAGGAAACTTAAAATTTCAGTCTACAGCTGTGTCCCGATTCAGGGGACGCGGTCAACGAAGGTGCGGCCCTTCGTAGCTGTCGTAGACCACGAAGGCCGAACCCAAACGAGAGGGTCCGGCCCTACGGAGGATAAGTCACAGTGATGATATGTTGTCGTTGGGTGTCAATGATAAGACACATTTGAAACTCCAAAGCAAGTTGGATGCACAAAGTTTTTTGACAGTCAGGTGGTGTGATGGGACCTGTAACACATTCCTAGCAAAGTGCCATATACCAGTGACCTAATGTTAATTCTGATACAGGCTCATAACCGGAAGGTCAGTGATTTGATTCCTGTGAAAGACAACACATCTGTCAACAGCTGTGTGTCCTGTCACAGTGTCCTTGAACATCTCTGTGGATGGGTGTCGGCTGAATGTAAATGCAGTGCAGAGGGAATAGTGATCGGATCGACCGGTCTGTGACTGACATGAGACAGTGCTGTGAGACTCGTGAAGCTAATCTCAGTATCAACACAATGAACAACAATAAAGCTATCAGGAAGACAAAGAAATATCGGGAGAGGTGATGAATATGATCAATATCCTTAGAACAGATCATGTGATCAGAATAAAGGTATTTGGAATTCATGGGTTTGAGGATGTCTTGTCTTGATTGTTTCACCAGTTTAATCTCTTTAGTAGTTCAGGCTCTGAACCAACTACAGAAAACAACCTTAAACTTCAAGGTCTTCTCGGTATTATGACTGAATTTATTTATGCTTCAAAACACCAGAATAACAAAATAAACCACAGGAAAACAGAAGTCTGCACAGATGCTTATAACATATGTGTAGATTTGTCAATGATGAAAATAATCTTTAGTTGGAGCCCTAAGGAAAAGTGTTCTCGCACAACTTTTTACGGTCGGTCAAAGTTGAGACGGGAAGTTGTTCTGTAAACTGTGATGGATATTTGTATCAGACAGTTTAGGTAATCATTTCACAACTAGTGCTCATTTTTCTTATCCAGGTAAGTTCAGCCACCCTGGGGCTTTGTTTCTACCTGTCTGAGCGTCTGTTTGTTGTTTGAGCCCGACTTCCTTCTCAACGAAAAGAAAAACACAGCACAGTTACTTACAGGCAAATACCGGAGCAGTGTACTGACATATCTCCCTTTTAAACAGGCTCTTTGACTACCCCACCAACTTAAAGGCGGAACAGAAATGACCCCTCGTTCCCTGTCCCGACCTTTTATACAGAACGGCGAGACAGAATAAAGGCGCAACATTCCCGCCTCAAACAAGGCGGTGTAAAAGTTTCTACAGATGATTGCTTTGACCTGCGGAGCTGCCAGCAGCCTGATGGAGAAACGATAGCTGGGCAGTGATCGGCCTCTGTTGAGGGAGGCGGATGAAATTTTAAACACCCAAGCTGTCGTCTTTATGCAAAGCAGAGCAGAGGGCCTGTCGGAGGGAATCACAAGGTGCTTGATGGCTGGAAACAGTTAAAAGGTTTTTTGCATAAGCGCTCCATGGCTAATTAGCTCTACGCATATGTCGTCTCCCACTGCAGGGCTGCCCTTACGCCAGGAGCCACCCGTGGTTTCGCTTCCTCCCGTCTTGAGCAATCCCCAGGACATTCACACAGACTGGCAAAACCCCCGCTAACATCCTATCAGCGTCAGTGTCACTTAACAGTTGAGCGCGGCGGACGGACGCACCTTGGTTTTTGACATGGTTTTCAAAGGGGCGCACCACATAAAGCATCCAGGGCTGAGTCTTTGATTGGAGCTACGTTGCAAGGATGGCCCAAGGTTGCTGCGTTTCAAGGCGGCGAAGAGGAGCTGATCAGAGGCCGAGCTGACGAGCGAGGAGGTGAACGGCGTGAGCTGGCTGTTCAGCGGGGAGATATCCCAGCAGTCCCTGCAGTGTTTTCATGACTCAGAGACTCCTAACTTACGCATTACTCAGCTTTAACCTCTGCCTGCCACCCCACCCTCCCTGCTCTCCCTCCAGGGCCTCTGCTAGTCCAGCTATGAAATGAGATGACAAGGTTTTTCCTGTGTGGACGGGCTGTCCCAGCTTCAGCCTTAAAGGGATGGTGTGTGTGTGTGTGTGTGCATAATAATGTGCTGATAGAATCTGATCTTATTACTTTCACATCTATGTGAACAGAAGAAAAGCACCCGGCATGTTTCTCTATCTAACATGTAGTTTGATGCATCTGGCCCCTGGTGCTCAGTTGAAGTTTTCAAGCCAGTTTTCATCTGAGGTTTTGAGTGAAATAACTGTTGTGAAGGAGGAATAGAACAGGACAGAAGAGGGAACATTAATGCTTCTTGTTATAGCAGGTGTTACCAAATCTTTTTTTTTTTTACCTAACTTAATGATAACAAAAATAATCTTCAGCTTCAGTTAAATCAGTAGCAAAACTTGGAAGACCAAGTAAGATAAAGGTTATTTGGCGACAAACCTGCTCAAAACATCAATTTCTGTTCCATAGAAAATCAATGTATGTTCATTTACCAGTTGATTAAATCAGTGGCTCTATGCTGTGACCCCTGACTGACCAAGAGCAGCAGCTCCTCCACACACTTGAAAATATCACAACTGTTTGATTTCAACACTTGAAAAATAATAAATCATAAATGTTAGAAACAGATGTGAATAACACTTCCTGCGATAGCGTCTCTTCAAGATGAAGCCACTTCCGCAGGTGGTTAAATTTCCTGGTTGAGAGCCCGCCGTGCTCGATCACAACAGCACAGTGTCGAGACCACGGTGTTTGGAAGGAAGGTGGCGAGGGGAGGCTGCAGTGCCCAAATGTGGGGAACAGCATGTCAGGGTAATAGAAGAAAACCAGATGAACTGAAGCCGTGGAGGCAAGGCGCTGCAGAGTCAACTGGGGACTGAGTGAAGACGCTACAGGCGGCGCTCAGAGGCCCGACAGCACCTTCTGTCTGTCTGTCTGTCTGTCTGTGGGGCCAGGAGCAGGAAGCTGCTCCAGAGCTGGAGGAAACTGAGGAGAACCGGGAGCTGGTTGGATGTGAGGATGCAGCCTCTTCTCTGGGGGGGCGGGGGGGGTTGGTGGTTCACCAGCTGTTAGAGGAACACAGCTGCTCCAGAGACCGCTCTGCTAGCAGATGTTTCTACCTGATGTGATTCAGAATTACCCAAGAGGTGGAGAGAGCAGAGAGTAACGCACACACACACACACACATCTCTCCTATACCTCCCTCTTCACCATAACACATGCCCTCCACTAACAAATCCCATTAGTGCACTTAACTGTAAAACTAAAAACAGGCCTCCTTACTTAATCTTGTTAGTTATCACCATATACAGTGATACAGGCAAAGATGTGACATGCAGCACACGATTGTGTCGGCCTCAAAATAGAACATCACAAGACAGATGGAAGTGCTTAGAGAACAAGAGCAGGGCTGAGCTGGTTAGAGAGTTCAGGTGAATTTCTTGGACAGACTTTATCATCAGACACTTGATTATCAGAGCTAAAAACATAAACTTTGTGGTGATGGAAAATACACAAAATAAACTGTCTAGGTCAGGTCCCAAACATTTATATATGTAGATGTCCATGTGTTGTTTGATTAATTGGCTCACTGACCTGTTGTTACTAGAGCTCCAGAGAGAAGCCTGAGAGAGGAGATGTAAAACTACACTGAGATGGTTTTTGGTTCTTAAAACCACAAATATATCTTCTTATGGATCAACACTTCAAATAAAACGAAGATTCACTTTGATTCAAGGATGAACTTCTTTTTGGCGGGCAAAGGTCAAAGGTCACGGTGACCTCATGTTCTTGTGATACAGTACCAGTCAAAAGTTCTCACACACTTTCCCATTCAAGTCAAGAATTCATACGCTAATTATGACGCAATTTCACACAAATATCTAGTAGGATGGAATGAAGTGACGACATTTTATATCCAAAAGGTCAAAGGTCAACTTCACTGTGACACCATGATGTTCGGCAAAAACACTTCTGGCCATTATTCAATGCTGTAACTCAGAGGCGTACAACTTGCAAGGAGATAATTCTAGTTTGTGTGGTTGAAACACATGATTCTGTTTCAAGTGCAGTTCTGGTAACTTCTCTTTCCTGGCCTATTTTTGGAATGTGTTTATTCCCGTTTGGTGTCTGTTCAAAAAGCATGATGACACTTTGACAGTTTAATGTTTGAAGTCACATGTACTCAGATGTATGTTCTCACACCACTTGAAAGGCTATGTCTCATCATTCACCCGAAACCTCTCAGAGGAGAGTCTTTGTGTTTGTCTTTGTGTGTAGGGTGCATGCACACGGTATGTGTGTATGTATGTATGTGTGTTTGTGTGTGTGTATATAAAACCTTGCGGGGATACGTCCTCCTGTTTGTCTCCCTCGCTCAGTGTTTTATGTCTGCTGTCTTATTCGGTCTTTGAAGGTCACACAGCAGTCAGGAGTAAAGCCAGATATTTGTCTGTTCAGTCCGACACTCACTCCCTGTTGTTGTGTTCGTCTGTTGTCGTGTCACAGCTGTGTGCGACACACTCACAGGCTTGTTGTTTGATTTAGTGTTTAGCCACTTCAGTCTCTTAGAGATGTAGAACCTGTAAACCAAAAGGGCTAATTAGGTTTGAGACAATTAGTTATCTGTTTAATGAGAAATTGCAGGAAAAATCCTGATAGTTTTTACTGTCCTCGTCTGTGTCTTTACCAGACCTCTCTCTGTGTGCCTGTCATTCGGGGTGCACATAGGAATCCAATCACAATATGTAACCAACCAGGGTCAGAGAGAGTTGTTTTGGTTTGCTTAATGTATTATTGGTTAGCTATTTATTTGTCACATTTTATAGATGTTCACATATAGAATTATTTAGTAATCGGCTTTAAATATACAAATTATAATACCCTCCTCCCGTGTCATGTAATTTACTGAAGTATAAAGAACAGAAACAGAACTATTTTGACAAAGATGATCATAATGCTCTTTGGTTTATGCAGTATTTGTGGTTATTTTGCACTGATGGACTATACACAATAACCTGTAACAAACTCAGATGCCACCCCAACGATTACCTGCCGATATCTGAAAAAGTTTTGAGTTATATGGTGGTATATTGGAGGAGAGTTTTTGTGACTTTGATGGACCTTGCTGTATGTGCAGGAAAATATAGGCAGAGGTATAGGAAGATGTACATGTGCAGATGCTTACTGTCCATGTGCCTGTATTTATTTCTTGCCTCAGTGTTTCTTCTAAAATACAGAGTGTCAGGGGGTGGGATGACGGCAGATAGACTTGGAGACTGAGGGATCTGTAGCAATGGGTGATAAATAATGTAGGTGTAATATCATAAAATGGACGTGTGGTTTAGAGGAGTGGAGTGGAGGTCGGCAAAGGTTGGAGCTCTAAGCCGAACAGCAGAATCATTCCCTTGTGCATCAATAACAATAATAAAGCACATAGTGGTGAATTATTCATCAATGCTCTGCCCTCTCCCCGTCTCTCTTCTCCCTCCACAACGTCCTCAGCTGACTCAACTCCAGCATTAAGAGCTGCAGTGTACTGCCTCTGCTCCGCTGTCTCCATCAAAGTTTGGAGAATTTATTTTCACCATCAGAGAGACAAATGCATATTATTTGTTTTTGTTCTTTGTTTTTTTCCTTACATGTAAATGACTTTGATGACTGAATAACTTCTTCTTTGATCGCTTTGGAACGTGCACCAATTCTGTCAGAGGATAACATTCGTAAGGCTGTGTGAAGTGGAAGCTGTTGGTGGCTGCCATTTATAGACACCGGCTCTCTCCACAAATACAAGACGAACAGTCAGCTTAATGCACCGTCCCCACAACTATCAAAGATTCAAACAGAGGAAAATTCTGACATTTTTCAGTCTATATTTATTATTATTATTTTCACATTTTCATCCATTGTGTTTTGCTCTTGATAACATAGTTTTCACCACCTCTGTCAAAGAGAGGAATAGCAAACTCAGGCAAGCAGTGGCAGCGCCCTACAGCTTTCTAAAAGACTTGAGTTGAGTTGCACAGAAATCATCTCAAACAATAGTGCATGAGTCTGACTGAAAGAAAACATACTTAGTCGTGTCCTGGAACAAGTACAGACTAGGGTTGCTCGTCAGAACGATCATCGATTGCTCATGTCTTTGCAAATGTCAAGACGATATTTAACTTGTTTTCCCATTAATGTAGTAACCTATTACTTATAGTATTAAATTAATATTAAATTTTATTTTCCCCTGCTGCAGTTTAACGTCTATAAACGCATTTTGTTTTAATATAGCCTTAAAACGTTTTTGTCATCTTACTGTCATCACTCAGGTGATGGAACAGTTTTGGTCTCCATAGCTAATTTCCTCCTTCATGACAACTGTTTACATTTTATTAAGGCTTTCAGTTACGTATAATTGAGGGCGTGGCCTCTTTGAGTGAGGGGTGGGTAAGTTTGCCCATGTTTGGATTATGTGGGAGTTAGGGGCGGAGTCAGACACTGCCAAGATGGCGACAGTGGAGCTGCTCACTCTTAGCTTCAGAACCTGCTATTCAGAAACCCGTGCGTGACGTCACAGAGACTATGTCCATCTTTTTCTTTTTTTTTACAGTCCGCAGGTGCACCAAGCGGAGCCTGCGCTAAAAGTTCAAATAAGTTGTACTTTGACCCGAGCAGCACTGAACTCTGGAAGCAGCCAATCACTGCTGACCAGCTCTCTGACTGAAACATGAACGTTCAGTTCTCTAATGTCCCTCTCCGTCTGCCCACATGCTGTGCACCTCTGCTAACATTAAAATAGCCCTCTGTTAAAGTAACAGCAAAGCCTCAGTGACTTGATAGATCTGGACACAATACAGCATGAGCCCCCACTAAGGTCTTCCTGTCACACCACCCAGCTGTTACTGCTGCTGCTGAGTCCCCAGGCCCCACAGTTTACACTATGTGTGTGTGTCGATGTGTGTGTGTGTGTGTGTGTGTGTGTGTGTGTGTGTGTGTGTGTGAGAGACTGAAAGGGATTGGCTGTCTTCTTCCAACAACAGTGTTTTCAGTAATACAGTGAATGAACAGTACATGAAGGAATGTAATAGCTCAGCTGCAGCCGTCTATTTTTACCAGTGCCCTCGTGCACTCGTCTAAAAATGAGAACAGAGCAGCGCAGATTATTAGCACAACGCACCAAGTGCTTTAATAACTAAACAGGTTTTTGTGCTGTGTCACTTTTTTTCTTTTTTCTTTTATCAAGCTCACATATTCCATGTTCCAGGATTTGGAAACTAATTATATTTGTTATCAGGCCTGTAAACAGAAGTGCTTTGCAGTGTTTTAATTACACAGAAAAAAAAAAAGGCCAGTCAGCAATTCTCTAATTGCTCAGTGTCTTTTGTAAGTGGTTTCTGTCTCAGCCCATTAGCTCAGATGGCTGTGAGCTGATGTATGATTGATCAGTTGTGACACGTGTCAAGTCAAAACTGTGTGTGTGTGTGGGGGGGGGCGAGAAAATGACCCGCTTTTCATTTCGTTCCTGTTTTGTGTGGTCAAAGTGAAGGGAAGCAGAGGTGATCTGAGACACGTGGAGGTCAGGAGCTGAGCTGAGGGAAAATGAAAAAGTGTGATCTCTGTGTGTGATGTGACTGTTGAAGTGTTGGGAGCAGATGTTTTTACATTTCTGACAAACACAAAAAGTGACTTTTCTTTATCTAACAGCCGCGATGAAGATGGTGATGTTGGTCAGACTTTCCTAATCGTCATTAGTACGAAGCTTAATGATCCCCAGAGGATGATTCTTGATGATTTCGTGTTTAGCACCATCATCAGGTCAAAATTTCCCCTCAGCCGCCACTTTTGTCGGTGGTATTATGAAATAAAGTCACCGTGTTTCCATTGAATTTACTGGGATGTGAGCCGAGTATGTTAGTTACTGTTGGTGTTGGTAAAACATTTGAACAAAAACAGCTGAGTTGTATAAACAGCTGTCATGAAGCTCTAGAGACCAAAACTGACATGTTCATTTCTGCTGTAAAGTTGGCGCCTCAAGTGGCCATTCAGGGAACTGCAATTCCATGTTGGCTTCATCTTTCAGCCCCAGTGGGACAGGATGCAGTGAACATTTTGCATTAGAGATGAGTTACCTGTCAGTTTCTTCTCAGCATGTAGAAAACCACAACAGATTACATTAACTATTTACTCATGTCAGCTCCCCTTACAGAAAAAAAAATTATCCACACTGTGAAAAACTTTTCACGTCCTATTTGATTTTTATGATCAGACGCCCTGTGCCCATCTTCTGCAGGGAGAACCCCCCCCCCCCAGATTATTCCTGACAGTGCACTTCACTCTAACCCATCTACAGACATATTTTCCCTAGCTGAGCATTTCTGTGCTCACTGCATCATGCTTCACATTTGTGGAAAACATTTTTTTCCTCTCCTCTCTTCCGGCGATGCTGCTCGCCTCTTGTTGTTTCGATCAAAACCTTCCAGTGTCTTGAAGCCCCGCGAGGAGAAAACAGCAGAAGTTTATTTAGGTCACAATGTATGAGAATCTGCTTTATAGATAAGATAAATCACTTCTACACTCTCCTCTCCCGAGTGATCTTACCTGGCAGGAGCAGGGGTGTCATTTCTCAAGTGCTCCCCTGAAGTAATGTGAATGCTTCTCTCTGTTGTGTGGTAGAGTTAAATATGCAAACACAAAAGTAGTGGCTTTTGGCCCAGTGCTTAGTTTATGAAAATAAACTGCTCCATAATGGATCGTTCTGTACGAGGGCCCTCTCGGGCTCACGGCCTGGTACAGCTCTTCTGGTTGTAGGTCCTTGACAGGGCAAACGATTAATTTCTATGTATGCTTATAAATAAGTCATACATAATGTGCAGAAAGTGGTACTCTGTATTTATTAGAACAACAGATTAGTGTCTGCTGAGAGCTGCTGAGTCTCTGCAGGTCAAACACTCTGTCTATAGCCTGCAGAGGAGTTTCCATTTTAATGAGTTGGACTGTTTAGTCTTTAAAACAAGACTCTCTAAGTTTTGCTGAACATTACTGTGGCCTTAATTGACATTACTGTCGGCTAAACCTTTGACTGTCCAATCACAGCTTAGCAAGCGTGACTAGGCCCGGCAGGTACGTCTCTCTTGGGGCTCTATTAAGTTTGATATTCAGTATTTTAAAGGTCATGTCGTTCAAAAATTAAAAATATGAGAAAAAGGAGCAGGTGTTGCAAGTGGGCCAAGAAATTAATACATTAAAAAATAATGTTTCTAAATGTTTTAAAACCAAAAAAAGATCTTTAAAAAATAAACATTCATTCAACACAATTCAACAGTTTCAATAGTGTATGAAGAGTGAAACAATAAAAAGAAAAATCAGTTTTGGAAAAAAATCTCAGCGGTCTCTAAAACTCTTGCCCTTCTCTTTGCTCTCTCTCTTGTTACCATGGTAACATTGGTCTTAGGCCTAAATTAACCTGGGGTTAAGGTGTCAAATCTTTTTGGCTTAAATTTAGTCAATCTTAGCAAATTCAGACTGGACCAACACGACAGACCAGTCTGAAATATCTTTGTGAAACTGGTCCCAGGTCACACCAGTTCAAGTCAGACTGTAGCAGCAAAAGCACCTGAGTGTCCTGAATTAACCAAGGGTGCAAGTTTTTCTCACCTTTTTAAACGTAAGAAAAAAAAACAAAACATGCTGGATAATATGAACTCATTACCTTGAAATAAATGACGCGCCCTGAAAGAAGTGGATTACATTACTATCAGAACCGTGTGTGTGTGTGTCGCCGCTGAAAGAAAATACTGAACAGACTTTATTTCCATTGGAGACCATTGAATTTATCGCTCCCGCTTGTTTCAGAGATACAGGATGTAATGAAAAACATTTCTTTTCCAAATGGGACTCCGCAAACACAGGGCCGGCCCCCGGCTAACTGGCTTTATTCTTCTGCTTTGTCAGACTGATGAAATTGCGATTGCTCTGCTGGTCTCCCTTCAGAAGTCACCACGAGGCAATATGAGTGAAATGTTTTCCAGTCACACCGGGGTCAGAACCCCTCTCTACTTGTTTATGAGATGCTCTGGAGGATCTGCTCTGTTGGTAATGGTAGGCAGTTTTAAAGGCTGGATTAGAGTGCAATTGGCCCTTTTGTAATAGTGCGATGACTTCTGTATAGATCTGTTATTCCATAATGTGATTTACCCAGTCACACTGTGGTAAGCTTGCAGATGCAGGAATCGATCTGCAAAAAAACAGTCTTTTCTTTAATCAGAGAGAGACAAAAACATTCATCCGTCTGTATAAAAGGATGCAGTGCCCTCTCTTGGAGGAGGAGATTCATTCTTGCCTTTTCACTGAAGGTCAAAAGAGCAACAGGCATTAACATAATGCGACCATTTGTACAGTTTCTCTTCTTAAAGTCTTAATCTGAACCTGCTGCCTGAAGACTTTTAGGGATGTCTGAAGAAGAAAACAAACATAAACAAATGCTAAAGCTAAGATAAAGAGCCAGATCATTTTCTCAGAAGATGAAGAAGATCAAAACATGATTAAAAGGAGGTTAAATGTTTGACTTTGACACGCCGACACGCTCGCCATCACAAGTTGTATAGGTGTTAAGACCATAGACTGGAAATAAAAATGGACGTAGCCTCTGTGACGTCACCCACAGGTTTCTGAAGAGCTGTTTCGAAACTCAGGGTGAGCTGCTCCACCGTCGCCATCTTGGCAGTTTCTGACTCCGCCCCTAATTCCTGGCTAATCCAATCCGGCTGGTCGCCAACTGTGTCTCTCTGTTGTCAGGTGCTGAGCAGGGAGTGTAGAAAACAGGAAACAAGGTCAGTGAGAGAGAGATGAACCAAACACTAATCAAAACACTTAGCTTAAAACAGGCAAAAAAAACATTGACTAGTGCAGCTTTAACTTGTGCAACAACCTCCAGCTTGAACAGACGTAGTTGGGCTATTTATAAACTTAGTTTTCAAAATAAAACTCTTTGTATTTTCCCGTCTTTATTGTGAAAAATAACACTACACAGCAGGTGGATAAACAAAGGTGAACACAACACAACCTACAAACAATGACAAATACAGAGGACAAAGTTGTGTGTGTGTGTGTGTGTGTGTGTGTGTGTGTGTGTGTGTGTGTGTGTGTGGAAAGTGGAGGTGAAAAGGAAAAACAAGATCTGTTGAGAAAGGGGTTTGGGGAGCTGGAGGGTTAGAGGGGTTTGACAGGTGTGGTTCTTCGTGGCCCCTGGGAGGTGGTGATGGTGGAGGTGGGGGTGGGGGAGTGTCCTCAGGGTCCTCAGGCCAACGGCGTCAGAGGCAACAGGCAACAAAAGTGATGTGAAAATAAGGAGAAGGGGGAGAAAGGGCGATGGATAGATTCATGAAAATAGCAAAATAAAAAAAACGAAAGGCAAAAAATAAAGCAAAAAAGCAAACGTGTATTTAAATTGGTGAAGTAAATTTAACTGGAATATGAAACGCAGGAGTGTTAGCATCTTCATTAGGAGAAGAAAATGTGTTGTATTTGTCGTTGTTTTTGCCGTATGGGAATCGGGAGAGCAGATTTTCGTCAGGTTTGGTCTTATTCATGAGAGACTTAGATCATTTCTCCATTGAAATGTTTTCTATTAAAAGATTTTTTCCACTGAACTGCTTCAAAATGAAGCGTTATCACATCACACACACTCCTGTCTCAGAGCTGGGCCTGTACATTGGATCTAATCTGATTCTGGAGTCGTCAGAAATAAATAAATAAATATATAAATGAAACAAAGTGGTGGTTGGTGGGCGAGCATTTCGTCTAATGGCACTGCAGCACTTTTCAGGCGTGTGAGTGTGGCTTAATCACTTGTAAGACTTGATTGAGTGTGTGTTAATAAACATTAGGCTGTCTCTCTCTTCCCCTGGTGATTAGTGGTTTATGTGCTCTGCTCTCTGCAGGCTGAAGACGCAGTCCTGAAGATTGATGGAGGGCCATGCTATTCAAACAGCAGGCATTGCTGAGACAGAAGCTCTTCGTTCTGGGCAGCCTCGCTATTGGAAGTGTCCTTTATCTCGTAGCCAGGGTTGGGACCTTGGATAGGTGAGTCACCACCGTCACATCCGGAGAAATGCTACATGTTTATTTTAAGTAATTTGAGTTGTCCGGGTATATATTTATTTTATTTATATATTTTATATACGTATATATATAAGCTCCATATTTTCCTCTTCTTCTGTGTTTTATTTGACGTGTTGATCCATTAGAAGATATATTTGTGGTTTTAAGAACCAAAAGGCTTCTCTCTGCAGCTCTAGTAACAACAGGTTGGTGAGCCAATCAGAAGAGAGGAGGCTCTGAGCCTCTCTTCTGATTGGCTGACTGTTTTCTGAGTGATCCAATAAGAATATTCAGATTTCAGGTAAAACAGTCAGAGAAACCAAATCCTGCAAGGTTTGGATGGTGGGTCCAGGTGGGCGGGGCTTGGTGACTGCTTTGTTGTGACATCACAAAGTTCCAGAAGTCCTGACGGCTGGTTTTAAGGCTCAGTTTCTGAATACAGGCTGTGTGCATTTCTCTGTGGACTGAGGCTTTGATACTTTCACAGTATTAATATAGAAGCTAGACCTGATCTATAATCACACTACACATGGACAGAGACCTTATATGGGACCTTTAAAGAAAACAGGTTCAGTAATAGACGTATGTTACTTGATATGCTGTAGATTTTTTTTTTTTTTTTTTTTTTTTTTTTTTTTGAGTGTGCAAATGAAAAATAAGACTTTGAATATCTCATGTAAACATGCTGCATTATAGACTGGAAAAGCAATCATGGCTGAACAGGCAGAGAGCACAGCACCTAGAAACTGATTTAAATTAATTTCAAAGACAAATCATGTCTGTTAATTGCTTTCTGGGTTTTCAGCATAAAAAAATCAGCCCAAATAAAATCTTTCCCTCTGGGCCAAGTCAAACATTCCTTGGCACATGAAGTAAAAAATCCTTGTTTTTATTTGTTATTATAGTGTCTTTTTAATTTCTCTTTGGGTTTTTCTCTTTCAGGCTTCAGCCTATTTGCCCCATTGAAAGGAGACTGACCCCCCCTGAGCCAGAGCAAATCCCTCTCCGCACCCTGCAGTTTAAGCGTGGCCTGCTCCATGAATTGCGTAAGGGCAATGCCACCAAAGAGCAAATCCGCCTGCACAACCTGGTCCAGCAGCTGCCTCGGGCCATCATCATCGGGGTGCGCAAGGGGGGCACCCGGGCCCTGCTGGAGATGCTCAACCTGCATCCAGCGGTGGTCAAGGCCTCACAGGAGATCCACTTCTTTGACAATGACCAAAACTACGCCCGGGGCATCGACTGGTACAGAGGGAAAATGCCCTTCTCCTTCCCTCATCAGATCACCATTGAGAAGAGCCCCGCCTACTTCATCACAGAGGAGGTCCCTGAACGCATCTTCAAGATGAACTCCTCCATCAAGCTGCTGATCATCGTCCGGGAGCCCACCACCAGAGCCGTGTCCGACTACACGCAAGTTCTGGAGGGCAAGGAGCGTAAGAACAAGACCTACCACAAGTTTGAGAAGCTGGCCATCGACGCCAACACCTGTGAGGTGAACACAAAGTACAAAGCTGTCCGGACCAGCATCTACACCAAACATTTGGAGCGCTGGCTGAAGTACTTTCCCGTGGAGCAGTTCCACATCGTGGACGGGGACCGCCTTATCACGGACCCGCTGCCCGAGCTGCAGCTCGTCGAGCGCTTCCTCAACCTTCCCTCAAGGATCAGCCAATATAACCTGTACTTCAACGCCACCAGGGGATTCTACTGTCTGCGATTTAACATTGTCTTCAACAAGTGCCTGGCAGGCAGCAAGGGCCGCATCCATCCAGAGGTGGACCCGTCAGTGGTGACTAAACTGCAGAAGTTCTTTCACCCCTTCAATCAGAAGTTTTACCAGATCACTGGGAGAACATTCAACTGGCCGTGATGAGCTTTGAACTTCACTGAGATTCCTTGGATTGGTGTTTGTTTGTTTGTTTTTTTTAAACACTTAAACGCTATGAGATCTCATAAGATATTAATAGCACTTTGACTGAATTTAATACAAGAGCGACAGTGTGACCAAATATAAAGAGGAACTTGATGTACGTTTGTTTTTATGTGTGTTATTTAATTAAAACAAAAACAGTTTGACTGGTTTTACTAAAAGATTCAGTTCAAAGCACTTGATCTTGCCAATTCATTCACCTGTCTGTCAATGAAGAAAAGAACCAGTACTGAACTGTGATTAACTAAAGAGATTATTTTTGTTGCTTTTTAAAGGGACTATCAAACACTGACATCCATGCTGTTAAGATAAGCTTTAAGTGTGATGCTTTTTTTCATGATGAAACCCCATAAAAGACGACAAAATGACAGCTCATAAACAACAAGATTGTTCATTTGTTCCCCGTCATGTTGTTTATTTGACCAAAACTTGCATGTGCAATCAAGATGCCATTATACAGTAACATTATAGGATCTTGTCTTCTGTTCATATTGTTTTTCACCACATTTTCCTCCTAATTCATGCTGTGATGAATCCATTAGAGGGTGACCTCGAATTCTCACCCAAGATATTATCATTATCCAGAAAAAAGGATCATCAGAATGAGTCTGATTTTAAATCCTTCAAAGCGTTTCAGACTTGAGCTCGTGTTTGATTGTAAGTACGTTGTTTCTTCCCCTACAGATTTTTCATTGGTTTGCGAAATACCTGGCAAAAAAAGCCATATTGAAAAAAAATATAAAGTTGTCCTCTGATGATTCTTGTCAAACCAACTGCTTATTCTAAGATGATTAACGAAATCTGTCTGTTTCTGTGCAAATATTCATTCTGTATCATGTGTGTTGTTAAAAAAAAGGTTAAATTAAAAGAACATGTAAACATTGTCGACTGATTTATTGTGTGCTGTTGTTCATCTTTTGCTATTAAAAGGAATAATTTAACATTTCAGGAAACCAATAGGAAGATTGATGCCACCGTCATATCTGGGTATTTACGTTACCATGGTTACTTGACTTGCTGGGTCGTCTGGGTTTTTCCCCAAAGCTGCGGGACTAGTTATTCGTCTAAATTTTTGCAGAAAGAGGAAGAAGAAGAAGAAGAAGTATGCAGGATTATAATATATGCTTTCTGTATAGTAGAAACAAGCACTTAATGATAAAGCGTTTCGACCTGGAGGTTTTAGTTCAAGTCCTGGTGAAGTCTGCCCTAAACTGGATTAAAAAATGGGCAAAATGCTCCAGGACATCAAACCTCGGAGGGACCCTAAAGGCACTTGGTTTAATGTATGGTTAGTGGATGAATTTAAATTCAATGGACTGTATATCCATGAAGGAAGTTGAAAGGTGAAAAAGAAAAAGGAGGGGTAAGGGGGGATTTTTATCTAACTGAGATCTAATCTTGCATTTCCACAAAACTACTGACATAGCAAACTGAGACAGGGTTGGATTTCAGTATTTCAGTGTCAAACTGCCACTTGGTTTCTAAACCAAATGTAATGTGATTTGTTGTCTGCACTGGCGCCTGTACCTGATGGGTACTTGGGGCATGAATGAACATTGTGCAGAGAATGGGAGATGCTGGATGTCAGTCGGGGCCCAGATCTTATTTTTATCCCAATACACTCATGGTACTACCCCCCCCCCCCCCCCTCCCCCCCCCCCCCCCCCCCCCCACACACACACACCACATTACACACACACACACCACACACACACACAACAGAATTTCTCCACAAGGATCAAGCTAAAAGAAGGTGAAAGTGCGAGCAGACACAGCAACTTACTGTGAGATTTAAACATAATATTTGTCATATAGCGTTTGTCCATGTCACTTGCTGTGGACTGGGGGCAGAGCCGGATGTAACAAAGATAATGCTGACATCTAGTGTTGTGTCCGAGCAGTAAATAAAGTGCCGCACTCCTTCTGTTCTTCTTGGAGCTAGTTGTGGAGAAGTAGGTTAATAATCATGTTTTGCATTTAAACCAGTTGATGCTTTGTTTCTAAAAATAGGTACTTAGCTTATCTGTCACCCCCGAGTTTCACTCAGAGATTCCAACCCATTTCACATTTCCTCATGTACTTTAAAAAGTAATTTACCCAAGATATTTTTGCAGCAGTATTAATTTGCCCCTTCTTTTTTATTTTTTTTATTTGCCCCATCTTTTTTTTCTTTAATTGCCCCATCTTTTTTGTTTTTTATTTGCCCCATCTTTTCTGCTGTCAGAGGCCGGGGCCACTTTATAACGTAACAGCCCCGCCCCGCCCCCGAAGTAGTTGCGCCTCCCATTCAACACCGCTCCGCTCCGCCACCGTGTATTCATCTGTGTCGGTGCCGTCCATTCAGTTTTCCATCCGCTGAAGCCAATTCAAACCAACTTTTTTCATTTAAAAAACTGCCCCGAACATGGCGTACACGACCGCGGGTGGGACGAAGAAGAAGGTCTGCTACTACTACGACGGTACGGGACATCCGGAGTGTCTCAGTAGGAAGCCCAAATAGAGACATCTGGCACCGGCTAGCGCTAGCCGCTTAGCTAGTCAGTTTAGCTGGTGCTGCGGGTAAATGAATGGTGTTTAACACAAGTTAGCTAACGAGCTAGCGTTAACTAGTGTCATCCTGCGTGTTAACTCGTTTGAAAAACACGCAAAGCGAACCAAACGTACACTTTACACTTTACGTAAACCGACTGAGAGTGTAAAAAAAAATCACGCAAGATATCGTTAAATTAACGTTGTAATGTGTAATTAGCCTAAACGTGAACGTGCGTAAGACAGGGGTCGTAACACTCATTATCATAATTGTTTCAGCTGTTTAATTACGACCGTAACCAGGCTTTGTGTGCACCGTGTTATTCGGACGTACGCGGATGATTGAGGGGAAGTGATGAGAAACTGTTGACCCCAGTGTGACTTCAAAGTTGAAGTCCTTCAAGTCTCAAAGCGAAAATGCGCAACTATTTGACGCACAAGTGTGCTCAGGCCTAATTGATGCGTTCAAGTGTTGATGCCTCTCTTGAGTCCTGAGAGCAGAATTTCAAGTTGAGGAAAAACCGATGAAGTGTTCCCATTGATCTTCCCCCAGAGGCATCACTTATTTTAAACTCAGCAGTTCAGGTCAATGAGGACGTTGTTAGTCACTGTTATCTGCTGTTCCTGTTCATTTAGACTGAAGCAGTGCCGTAAAGTGTCACTTGGTGGCATCACAATGGCTTGTCTTTGATGTTTTTAGCTTTTATTTATATAAACTTAATTTTTACTCAAAGTGCCCAGTGTGATAGTAAACCTGGAAAAACTGGCATTACTTGATGATGTCGAAATCAGAGTGAGCGGCCAATAGGTAGGGTTGAGAAGAGAGAAAGGTTGGTGGAGAGCAGAGAGTATTATTATTATTATTATTATCAATAATAATTATAATAATAATAATAATAATAATAATAATAAACAGTGTTGTAGTGTCAGATCTGAACCCCGCAGCTCCAGAGAGAGAGGAGAAGCACAAACTACAGGAGAGAAATTATGTCAATTATTTGTTCACACTTTGTCCTACATTTGTTTTGCATGCACTGCAACACCAATATATTACGCACTTATACAACACACACGTTCAGTTTGTGTATGAATTTCTTAATATTTAAATCATTAAACATTTAAACATTAAATGATAAGGCTGCGTTAATATTTTAAACAAATTCCATGTAGCCAGCAAGTTAGAAATTATAACCAGAGTTATAAATGTGTATTATTCCACTGCTGAAAAAAGTCCCCTACTTTAGGTCCAAATGTTTGCTAAAAAAAAAAAACTACAGGTCCGAGCTGTTTATGACAAAAAGAGAAATAAAACTATATATTTGTGACACATTTGTAAGGATTTATGTCTTCAGTAGGCACCAGCGGGATTTGGGCTCAGAGCCACAGATGGGGTAAGGAAGTCAGAAGTTTGGTCTTTTCAAGGGATTTGTTGACATCGTGTGTGGAAATGTGAAAGACTTGTGAATTGTCTATAGACATTTCTATATGTGAAACATGATCGGTTTGGATATATAACCTGGATAATATGGCTGTTTGCATTTGATATTGTTCCACTTGCTTCTAGGGCTGCTTTCTTTATGTGTATATGTCATGACTGACCCAGATTGAGGTCATGGAGAGGTGCTCATTATTAAAGGGACTCGCTGTCATTGGGATATATATTAATATAATATCAGTAGTGTTATATGAAGTTAGGTATTTGAACAATATTGTGATATTCGTTTTATGTCGGTATCAGTCGGCCCTCTTTATTAAACCCTACATGACACATATTGTTATTGCTTATGAACCTGTGTTTCCTATGTTTCCATTTTACAGGTGACATAGGAAATTATTACTACGGACAGGGCCATCCCATGAAACCACATCGTATCCGTATGACTCACAACCTGCTCCTGAACTATGGACTGTACCGGAAAATGGAAATCTACGTACGTTTCTAACCACACATTTATTCTATCCCGCACTCCTGTAACAGATCGTGAGGCGTTAACGAAATACGTCTTCTTCTCCGCACTAGTTTTCATCCGGCTGCCGTGTTTTGTGTTTCAGAGACCGCACAAAGCCACGGCAGAGGAGATGACGAAATATCACAGCGATGACTACATCAAGTTCCTCAGATCCATACGTCCAGACAACATGTCTGAGTTCAGCAAGCAGATGCAGCGCTGTAAGTAGTTCTCAATAACTCCTGCAAACACTAAAGATCACACAAGATTTGATGGGTTTTTTAGGAGCTGATCGCGCCTCCTTTTGCTCCTCTGCCCTCCACTTCCTCCCTGCTTTAGCCACCTTCGGGTTCACCTGAGTCCCTGAACTTGTGTCACTTCCCTGGATCTTGTTACCTTGATTTGCTCCTCCCAAGTATTTTGAGGGGCAGTTGCGGTTTGTTGTGGCGATGCTGCTCAGTCTTGTAATTTCTGTCTTGCAGTCAACGTTGGAGAGGACTGTCCTGTGTTCGATGGGTTGTTTGAGTTCTGCCAACTCTCCGCTGGTGGCTCTGCTGGTAAGTTGCACAGCAGATTGCTAAATTTTATTACCTAATGATGATATAATTTGTTCCACTGGAATATAAAATCTGCTTGCACAAAACCCCTTAAGTTAAGATTTTCCTTAAAGTCTTTGTTGAGGTTTCACTAAAATAAAAAAACAGTTGTCTCCTTCAGATTTCCTTAAAATATCAAGTGTTGAAGGTTTTCTCATTATCTTAGTCTGATATTTTAGGAATCACTTAAAAGACACAAAAGACCTCAGCAACCGAAGTAAGGAACAAAACTAAATGTACCTCTGACTCCGTCTCAACTGCAAGTTTATGGCAATAAATGAAGTAAATGAACCTTTTCAAGAGTTTCTGTGCAACACCTGTAAGAAACTGTCTCGTCTAAGAAGAGATTAAACCTTAAGTGTCGTCCTTAAGTAGAAAAACGGACCCTGCACCTCAATGGAAACAGAACAACCATGGCTACAGGTAGAGAGAGCTCAAAATGTCTCGTGCAGCATGAAACAGTTATAATGCCATGAATCAAATTGAAATGAAATGAAGAGCTCCACATGGTATTCATACTGAGCTGTTTACAACACTACAAACCTGGTGTTTTCAGCTGTGTTCCCTTATTTGTTCAGAGCAAACTGTTTATTCTTGGCGACCTTTTGAATGAAACATGTAGAATTAAGTGATTTTTTTTTTTTTTATTGGTTGACCTTCTCACTGCCACTGTTTCCTGTCTGAATGACGGCGTTGTCGTATGAAAGGCTGCGGTGGTCAGTGGTTGATCCTTTTGTGATCTGTGGTTGGATACGAGAATGTACAGCAGCTTCAAGCTGACATGAACACGTTCTGAACACAACCACGTGTGTGTTTGTTGCTGCGACAGCCTCAATCACCAATTCATTAGAATCAGTTGAGAGTGTGTGTCAGTTAATGTGAACCTAATGACACCGATACCGAGTTTTAAACCCTGTTGGGAAATGAGAAAATGACCCTGTGAGATCCGTCGTATTGATGATGCAGCATCAGTCACATATATTCATATAATTAAACCAGATGTTTTGTGTTGTCTCCAGCTGGTTCCGTGAAACTGAACCGACAGCAGACCGACATCGCGGTGAACTGGGCCGGAGGACTTCACCACGCCAAGAAGTCTGAAGCCTCTGGGTTCTGCTACGTCAACGACATCGTGCTCGCCATCCTGGAGCTGCTCAAGTGGGTTTGAGGTCGTTCAGCACGTGACCCCTGATGAAAAGCACCGTCTTCATCATCAGGTTGAGTCTTTTAAAAAAAAAGCATTATTAACCAAGTGTCGTCCCTCTCCCCAAGGTACCACCAGAGGGTGCTGTACATTGACATAGACATCCACCACGGCGACGGAGTGGAGGAGGCCTTCTACACCACAGACAGGGTCATGACCGTGTCCTTCCATAAATACGGGGAGTACTTCCCCGGAACCGGAGACCTCAGGGTGAGCCTCAGATCTTCATCCTCACTTAGTCACAGCTCATAGTTATTTCATGGGATGAAGCGAATATGAAGCGATAATTTTAATTTATCTTGTTGCATTTCCACTTGAAAACATCTTTAGTAATTTATCTTCTTCTCTTTGTTCTTCTCTGTGTTTAGGATATTGGAGCTGGAAAAGGCAAATATTACGCTGTCAACTTCCCTCTGCGGGACGGTATCGATGATGAGTCCTATGAGCAAATCTTCAAGCCTGTGAGTTCCACATTTAAATCAAGGAAATGATGAAAACATCTTTTTTTCTTTTTTACATTCCACTGCAAATGTTATTCACACAATCTTTGTGAGACGTCCCTCATGAGCAGAACCGGTCGTGTTTTCTCAGCTGCTCATTTGAAGCCGACACCAGGAAAAAAACATTTTTACACCTGAATGACCCTGAATGAGACTTTTATAGCGTTTATACCTGATCTGATTTTAAAGGTTATGAAACTTATGACACTATATTTTTTTAATCTAATATTGGATCGAGTTTCTGGTGGCGTTGTCAAAGCTGTCTGATGAAGCCTTTGCACATTGAAAAGCTACGTTTAAATTCAAGAGATTTCAGGGGTGATGATGTTTCAGCGCGTCCTGAGTGGGGTCTTTCTCCTGCAGGTGATGGCCAAGGTGATGGAGATGTACCAGCCCAGCGCGGTGGTTCTTCAGTGCGGCGCAGACTCTCTCTCGGGAGACCGCCTCGGCTGCTTTAACCTCACCATCCGCGGTACGTACATGCACTTCTGGTCCGAGAGGACTCTGACAGCAGCTGAAACGCACCGCTTGCTCTTGTTACATGTCAGTGTTGCATTGCGTCTCTTGTTCCTCGCAGGACATGCCAAGTGTGTCGAGTACATGAAGTCCTTCAACCTCCCGCTGCTCATGCTGGGTGGAGGAGGGTACACCATCCGTAACGTGGCCCGCTGCTGGACCTACGAGACCTCCGTGGCCCTGGACACAGACATCCCCGATGGTTCGTCACTCACTCCTGTTCCCACGAATCCAGTTTGACCATGTCGCGGTAAAACCTGAACTGATGTGTTGTTTTTGGTGACGTTGTCGGACGACGTCGTGGTTATTAAATCAGGATTTTTAGCAGCGGCAGCTTGGAAATGACTTGGAAGTTGTCGCTTTAATGTTCCGTTGTCATGACAACAGAAACGGGGGAGAAAAAAAACATGTCAATTATAATAACCCCGATGATGTTATCTGGAGACGACAGATTTTATAGCAGAAAGGCCGTTTGACATTCACCTAATGGAAGGCGGTGCTCAGTTGCATCATGGGAAGTGTAGGATCAGGGGTTAGGGGTTACAGTTGTGAATTATACTGGATGAGCACTGGTGATGGCAGGTGTCATGGCAGGTGCATTTTGGCTGGTAAATTTCTACATTAGTAGAAAATGGTCTCGGTAGAGAGCGGACCTCCCCCAGGGAGCTGTACTGAATCTTATTAATCCTGTTTAATAAGTGACGTCTGGTTCCAAATATGAAATTAACTATCAAATCACATAAAGTCAAGTTCAGAGGACATCAGAATAATACAGTTATTCATTTTATAAATGCACTAATTGTAAAAAAAACCAAAAAAAACCAAACGTTTACGTGCTGTTGAGTGTTTTATTGTGACGTATGAAAACAGACATTTAACTGCAAAGTCTGTTGCTTCACGGTGATGAAGCTGAAACCCAGGATTATTGGCCTGGTCAGCGATGGGAGAATGGTCTACGACTTTAGCTCGCAGAGAGCCGAGTCAGCAGGACTGTCCGTTCCACTGAGTGTGTGTAACGTAAAGAGAGGTGGACGTAATCGCAGGCTGTCGAATGGGCTGGCAGTCCTCTTAATGGAATTTCAGGACATTAACTGAACTCTCCGCTCGCTTCGATTCATCCTCCCCCGCGGTGAGGATCAGCGCGGGTTATAAAGCCTCCGTAAATCATATTAACAGGTGTGTTATCGCTCCTCTTTCAGTCCAGGCGACTGATAGTTCGACACTTTGTTTTATCTGCAGCGAGTAAATCTTCTACAGCTGTTTGTCTTGGCTCAGGTTTTCACTCGGTGATGTTTCTGTCGCAGAACTTCCCTACAACGACTACTTTGAATACTTTGGTCCTGACTTCAAGCTGCACATCAGCCCCTCCAACATGACCAACCAGAACACACAGGAGTACATGGACAAGATCAAGTAAGTGGACTCGTTTTTTATACAGCTGTTTTAATGGCACAGTTATTATTACCGGTCCATGTGAAAGTGGATGTCGCGGTTAGTTCCAGAGGGACCTGAATGTGTCGGTGTTGTGTGTCCGACTGTTCAGGCAGCGACTGTTTGAGAACCTGCGGATGCTTCCTCACGCCCCTGGAGTTCAGATGCAGGCCATCCCGGAGGACGCCGTCCCAGACGACGCTGTGGACGAGGACACGGAGGACCCCGACAAACGCTTGTCCAGTAAGAACAACCCTTCATTTACCCCACAACCCGTAATATAATAATGTGACCATGTTTATTTACAGTATTTATTATACAAAATTTTATCACTGTTTAAATCCTCCAAAGATGTGTACCAGCAAAACTCATAATAACTCCAAGTAGAAATAATTATAATCCATGAATATGTTTTACACATCACATGCAAAGTGTTGGCATTTCACAGAAGCTTAACTCAACTCATCAGCGGCGGCTGTAACGTTTCTGTCCGTGCTCAAAAGTGACCCCCACCTGTAATGTGGTTTCAGTTCGTGCCACAGACAAGAGGATAGCCTGCGACGAGGAGTTCTCCGACTCCGAGGACGAGGGGGAGGGCGGCAGGAGGAACGTGGCCAATCACAAGAAAGGAGCGAAGAGGCCGAGAGTCGACGAGGACAAGAAGGAAGGAGAGGAGAAGAAAACCGGTGCGTGGTCTCAGCTTAGGCTGTGAGGAAAACAAGGGGAAATGTCTTTTATCTTTTAATGTTATTCATCCGTTCTCTTTTCTCCCCCAGAGATTAAAGAGGAGGAGAAAACGAAGGACAGCAGCGCTGAGAAGACTGACTCAAAAAGGTGATGATCCTCTCCGTTAATATTTGTCTAAGAATATCTTGTGTTTCTGTGTTTACTCTCATGTGCTTCACTTCCTCTCAAGGCGCCTGGATGCTGTTTAAAATTGAGGTTACAATAGTATGTATAGGTATACGCTCATCCCTGCTCAGCCAATCACAAGTGGACAGCTCTCAGTACGTCACTTCACACCTGCCTTTTTTAAAATGCGTGTGGAGTGACCACTCGTGATCAGATCTCTCTCTCTCTCTCTGCTTCTTATGCAAATAAACAGGTTTTTAACGTTGTTGTTTTTTGGCCGGTCCGACTGGCGCATCATCGGCGTGGCACAGGACACATTCACGTTCACGCTGCTAAAGGAATGTGGACGCATGTGATCTTGATTTTTAATTGTTTGTTAGAAGTAGAATGGAGTTATTGGACTGATTCTATAATAAAAGAAAACACACATTTTCTGCTTTGGCCTGGACCAGTAGGTGTGACCACAGCCGTTGATATTCTTAAATCAATAGAATTGCAAATAGACGTAGTGGGATGGTTGTGTATCTATCTAAAGGATATTTGCTTTGAATTAGCATTTGCATTTTAAATCTTTAATTTGGCCGATTTTTATTTAAAATTTCAAACTTGTTTGTCTTTGCCAGTGTGAAGACTGAGCAGACCGGCAGTGCCTGAATCTTCTCTGCGGCGCCGACTCCGACCCTCTCAGTGAATCACCGTCAGAAGCATTATATTTATTATGACTCTCCATTTTCTACCTGTAAATCTCTTGTGAATTGTAAGCTTCTCCCTTTGTGTAGTCTATCAGTGGATCTCTCCATGTCCACCGCTTGTTTGTTTGTTTTTTGACTCGTGTCATTTGATAACCATGAAACCAACTTATTCCAATGTGCTCGATCTTCTGAAGGAAACGTTGACTTGTTTGTTTTTATGAAGCTGCGGGGGGATCTGTAGACGAACCGGCAGCAACTCGATGTTTAAATTTTGATATTTTGCATTTGTCAGTAAAAACTTTTTTTTTATACTATTCCCTTGAAAATGTGTGTTAATTTTATCTGTGGGGGGGGGGCAGGTCTGAGCTGCGTGTAATGAACATGTACGGCCACATGGGGGCAGTCTGACCCAGGAGATAGAGGAACATCTGAAGGTACAGGTGCAGCGTTGATGGTTGGAAGCATACTCTGTTTATTTACAGTGTTGGGACGGGTACTTTTTAATAGGTTACAGTTCTTACTGATCTTAGGGATCAACTGGCAACTGATTAAAGTTGAAGTTGTCTGTCAAGGTATGTGTTATTTGTTCGTTTAACATGCCAAATTAAAAAGTGATGCTTGCTCATTAGGTCCCAACAGGAATATTTCCTTCGTAGCTGTTAAACAAACTTTATGTGTAGGAGACGCACCACGGTCCCTGAGGGGGAAACTCCTGGCTTGATACACTGACAGGTAAGGTAACTAAAGAAGTAAAAGTCTTTCATTATAGCATTAGGTTAAACTTTGATAATCCAGGTTCATGCTAAACTAGCCTGGAAGTCGACTGAGGTGGGATGATGTTTGCATCTGCTAGTTAATTCAGTCTGCATCTCTACTGTGACGCACCTGTAACCTTCACTATGAATCGCTCACCTTCCACTTCCTGTTCTGGTCACTGACGTAAAATAACGCCGATGCTGTAGACTGACACTGCTGCATGTTTAAAAGCCTTTCCCTCACTGCACTCTCCAGGTTCAGAAACTCACTTTTCCATTTTAGTAAGTCGTAACACAGACAGCGAGGTTTGTCAGTCATCAACCTGTAGAACTTGTTTACATTAACTTTCAAG
Organism: Seriola dumerili; assembly: GCF_002260705.1. NCBI lineage: Eukaryota > Metazoa > Chordata > Actinopteri > Carangiformes > Carangidae > Seriola > Seriola dumerili. The sequence continues at coordinate 21,986,051 of NW_019174280.1, forward strand.
GCTTCATTTACTTTCACTGCTGCAGGAAAGCTGGAAGTTCTCCACTTTCTCAATCCCCTAAAAACTCCCTGTTTACTATGACATTCACATGATTTTCCAGGTTACTACTTACCTTTTGGACTGTACAAGGTTATTCACTGAACACGAGCTGCTGAAACTTCAGTTAAAAACTGCAGAAACGGTCGTTTGAAGTGTTTGTACAAGCTGATTTTATGACATCACGACCAGTTTGAAGCCGGTCTCCGTCACATACGCAACCCTCCAGGTCGCAGTCACCGGGCTTTATACTGAAGTAGGAGGCGTCTTGCGTCCAGCTCTTAAACTTTTGAAATGAACAATGTTTGCATATCCATAGGTTCTGGAGGAGACGTAAGTTTAGGAATCTCTCTCTCTGTGATTGAACCACGTCAGCTGAGTATTTTCATATGTCTGAGAACACGCCTGGAGGGGAGCTTTAATGCTCCAGCATATTATGTTATTCTCTTACATGATGATACCCCAGTGCACAGCGTCAGGTCCGTAAAGAAATGGTTTTCCCAGATCCTGGACCAAAACCCCGTCCAACACCTTGGGGATGAACAGGAATTGCAGCCAAGTTCAGGAATCTGGAGGAAAAAACACCTCAGGCCAGAAGGGCGGAGGCTGTTGTTGTAGCAGGACATTAACGCCCACAGGTTTGCTCAGCACACTATCACATGTTGGTGTAATGCTTATGTGTCCATGTACTTTTGGCCATGTAGAGTAGTTTAGCGCTTCAGCTTTTGTCTCGCTCCTTTTTATATTCCTCAAACTGTAACATCTGATTGTATAAGGTGAATTTAATATTCATACCCTGGATTTCGTCTTGAAGGAAATCATTAAAAGTCCCATATAGTCTAAAGGTCTCTGTCCATGTGTAGTGTGATTATAGATCAGCTCTAGCTTCTATATTAATACTGTGAAAGTATCAAAGCCTCAGTCCACAGAGAAATGCACACAGCCTGTATTCAGAAACTGAGCCTTAAAACCAGCCGTCAGGACTTCTGGAACTTTGTGATGTCACACTGAAACAGTCACCGCTCTCAGCCGTGCCCCAACGTCGCCCACCATCCAACCTTTGCAGGATTTGGTTTCTCTGAGTGTTTTTACCTGAAATCTGATATTTTTTTTTATTGGATCACTCAGAAAACAATCAGCCAATCAGAAGAGAAGCACAGAGCATCCTCTCCTCTGATTGGCTCACCGTCCTGTTGTTACTACAGCTCCGGGTAGAAGTCTAAGAGAGGAGATGTAAAACTACACTGAGATGGTTTTTGGTTCTTAAAATGTAAAACACGGGACCTTTAATCCACTTAAAAGCCGACTGAACCGACCAGTGTTAATTACATAAATAACGACAGATGCGGCTCAAATTTTATTCACATTTATTTTTGCTTTTAGTGTGCTCACAGAAAATTAGAACACCTTAAGCAGAGGAGTTTAATAGCATTTTGTTGTAAGCAAAGTTACATTCCATCTCTAAGTCAAATTGGTCAAAGCTTCTCCAGTATTTACAAAAGAAAAAGAGAGAAAGAGAGAGAGAGACAAGATGCTACACAAACATTTGCATCTGATAGGTTCCTTAAATTTTGTCAAAGACCACTGAAAAAGCATTGCCTGCTGTAATCAAAAAAACATACCACAGTATATAAACAGTTAACCATTCCACTTATCACAGCTTGGTTTTTGAGTTCAAAAAAATTGCTTACGAAGGTCTTCCAGGATGAATTCTTCTTCTTCTTCTCTTTTTTTTTGTGTGTGTTGTTGTTGTTGTTGTTGTTGTTGTTGTTATCTTACAAAAATGAGCGGGTGGAAAAAAGAGCTGCAAACTTCATGTGCTTCTTGAGATCAAAGATTTCATTTTGTACAATAATCACAGTTAAAAACACCCCGCCTATACATACTTACATTTTTTTTTTTTTATTAAGGTCATAAAACCAACAATAAACAATAAAGCCTATACAACTTGTATTTTCTACTGAATCACTGACTGGTACAGCTAATGAGAAGTGAAACGCTCCTATGAGTTTATATGACTTCCTAAAAAAAAAAACCTAACTCTGGGATCCTTTTTGTTGTCTTATCGTAAAAATGACTTAGTGTTGTAAACCGTATGGTGTTTATAGATGTTGGTCTCTTACTTTTTTCTTTTTTTTTTTTTTTTTAAGACTACTCTTTTCACAATAGTCTTCGGCACATTTCCCAGGCCCCCCTTCCCTCACCTCCCCCCTGCCCTCACCTCCCTCCCTTCATTTACAGCTCAACCCCTCCGTCTCCTTCATACCGTGGGCATGTCCATACCATTTTGTTTACATTTTGTATAAAAATTCAAAAGAAATTCAAAAAAAAAAAAAAAAACTTAATACTGATGAAAAAATATATGGCAGAGTGTGGGTGTATGTAATCTGTTGTACATATTGAAGCCACCCACCTTCCAGGCCCATGGGGATGGACTGAGATGGGTTTTGTGTGAGAGGGGGGGAAATGGAAACCAAAAAATAAAGAAAAGCTTTAAAATATCCCTGGTTGTCGACAAGTTCTTCAAAGCCAGGACCTGGCGTCACTCCAACATACAAACAGGGAAATGTTCTTTGATTATCTTTTTTCTCCTTTTTTTTTTTTTTTTTTCGATTTCTTCTTCTCTCCAAACTTATTCGGCGGCCTCGGCAGCCGCAGCAGCAGCCGCCAGAGCCTCTGCTGATGCTGCTTCCTGTGAGGCCGGGGCGGCCTCCTCTGTTTTGGGCGCCTCCTCGGCGGCGGGCTCAGCAGGTTTCTCCTCCGGCTTTGGCTCCTCGGCGGGAGCGGCCTCCTTGGCCTCCTCAGCAGGTTTCTCTGCTGGTGCTGCTGCTGCTGCTGCTGCTGGTGCTGCTGCCTCCTCTGGCTTGGCCTCTACCTCCTCCTTGGCCTGCTCTGCAGCAGGTGCGGCCTCCCCCTCAGCGGCGGGCTTGGCCTCCTCAGTAGCAGCCTCCACTTCCTCTGTGCCCTCCGCCTTGGCCTCCTCTGTGGACGCCGCTGCAGCAGCCGCCTCCTCGCCCTCAGCCCCCTCTCCTGTTTCCTTTTTGGTCTTCTTGAAAGAGAAGCCACTGAGCTTGAAGGACTTCTTGAAGGAGAATCTCTTCTTCTTCTTCTTGGGGGTCTCGTTGCTGGTGGAAGGTGCAGCGCCGTCCTCTGCCTTCGCCGCCTCTCCCTCGGCGGGAGCAGGAGCTGCTTCCTCTACCTTCTCCCCGTTTGCGGCCTCTGCCTCAGCGGGGGCAGCTTCGGCCTTCTCGGCCTCCTCCTTGGGGGTCTCCTCGGCTGTGGCGCTGCCGTTGGCCTGCACCTCCTCTTTGCCGTTCTCGGCCGCCGCAGGAGAGGCATCCCCGTTCGCTTTGACGTGACCATTTTCCTGAAAAGAGAAACAGTGGCTGTTAATGCCATGCACAGAGCTGGCATGGTGTCAAGCCTCCAGCTGGACAGTGCCACAGATGGACGCCAGGGGCAGCAGACACCAGCAGATCAGCAGTGACAAAAGCAGAGGGACTCCGGCTCAGACTCACTCTTTACTTTCAGCAAAAACACACGCTTCACCTGGGAATCAACACACACACAAACACACACACACACACAAAAACAACAGCAGTGAATCACACTCAAACACGCGCATGTTCGCTCGGTGTTTCCTGCCTGGATAACAATCCACACTCAGACCGGGAGCGCGCGCAGTGACTCCACTGGATCGCAAGGGGTCGGTGCAAGGCCGCGGAGCGCCAAAGCAAAGCAGCTGCTCATTAAAACAGCAGATGCTCATTAGTCCCGCACATCACAGAGAGCAGGGTTCACGTGCGTTTCCTAAAAAAAACAGCTAAAATCTCAACGAGGTTCTTAATTGTTGATTTTGTTTTTCTCCTCGCTAAAAGAAAAACTTTAAAAATTTGAGCTGCTGAGACCAACACGAGTCTCTGGGGAGGGGAGGGGAGGGGAGGAGAGGGGGGGTGCACCGCTGGCCCCCGGAGCCTGTCTCTCCCCTCCCGTGTGAGATAGCCGACTGCCATCTCCACTTTCTAGTCGAGCATCTGTAACAAAAGGCGTGGTGCTCGGAGCGCACTCAGCCTTTTGTTGACGTCGAATCTCGTCTTATTCAACTACTTCACAAATTTACGACGAAGAGGGGCGTCTTCACCCAAAACCCCGAGCAGGTCACAGTCACACTGAGATTATTTTAGGAGGAAATTCACCAACCAGCTACTGACAACATTTCATTCAAACCGAACCATTCAGAGTGATCAACAACAAAAGGTTCAACCGAACCGGCTTCTTCTTCTTCTTCTTCTCCCTCAAAAATAAAAGCTAATTTCTCAAATTCCCTTGAAACATCCGCTCAGTGTCGCGCTGTGAGAAAAATCAAATATCAAACGATCAACTGTTGCTCATGAAGTAAAATAAATTCATATTTGAAAAAATAACAAGTCTCTCCATTTTGTTTCAACTCTTCCATTCAATCTATCCACAATTACGCACGGATTGCGCCCTCAGTGCGCAGCCCCCCACCCCCCTCCTCCTCCCTCCCTCCAGAACAGACCACATTCCCCCCCCCCCTCACCACCACCTCTGATGGATGCACCGAGCTGGATGTTAAAATATCATTTACCTGTCCGTTGGTCTTGGTGGGTGAAGCAACAGCCTCTCCCGGCTTCTCCGCCGCGGTTTCAGCCTTTCCAGCTGTCTTGGACAATTGCGCTCCCATGCTTTTCTGCTCCAACAAAGAAACTCAACTGATCCACACAAAAAAAAACCCGAACAAAGACCCACAAGCCTCTTTGTTGAAACGCAAAAGCTCTTCGCTGATGTCCCCCTTTCTCTCTCACTCTCTCCCTCTCTCTCCCTCTCTCTCTCTCTCTCTCTGTGTGTGCACAAAGAAAAAAGTTCACAGGGAAAATATAAAGCAAAGTCCAGTTATGAGTGAGGAGGATTTTTTTTTTTTTTTTAAATAGCAGGAAAACGCTGGCAGGTGAGGAGAAGTAATAAAATCCCAGTCCGGTGGCCGTGTCGCTGTAGACAGGCTGCAAAATGGAGAAATTTCCCTTGTTGCTAATAAGATGCGGAGTCCAACGCCCAAGTGCAGAGATGAATGGGCGCTCCGAGCGATGACGGCACCGCACTCAGAATCGGCCAATCACAGCCTCCTCTCGGCGAGTGGGCGTGGTTAGGGAAAAGGGAGTGAACAATAGATTGTACCGCTGCGTTCATGGCGCGTAGAAATAATGGGATTTCAATGAGCAAACATTTAACTAAATCAATAGCATGGCTTCTTACTGAAGCGAAAACATTAATAGAAAGTATTAAACACGTACAAATATTATTTTTTCCCTTCATTTATGTTATCATAGTTTGATGAACTGAATGTAACTGGAGATTGAATAGTGTTGTAAACTGATACACTTTGCTCATATAGGTCTTCTCTGCATCACAAGCTGTAGATCCTGTTGTCCATGTAAAGAAAATCTAATCAAATCACATTTAAAACAACCAGAGATGACCAAAGTGCTGTACAATAAAATACAAAGAAATAACATGAAGTGGTTTGAGCCAAAAGGAAACGAAAGCAAGGAGACTTTTGAGATGACTTGACCTGTCCCAACAGTCAGAGACAGACAGGGAATATTTTGAAATAAAAACAAAGGGGATAAAAGTGAAAGATAAAACCTCAGGGAAACTTAGAAACCAGAGAAAACATGTGCGTTTTGAGTTTATTCCTAAAAATGTCCACAGAGGGGAAACACTTCATTAAAAGAGGTAAACTTTTGGGCAGGTACTGCTACAGCCCGATCACCTTTACCCCTCAGCCTGGACCAAGGGACTTTGGTTGGATGACTAGTTATTAGGAACCCATGAACACTCCTTGAATAGCAGTTAATATTTTACAGGCAAACTTCACCGTGCTCCCAAATCAAAACGCAGTAATCGTGCTGTTTTGTTGTTTCGTACACAGAATTTTAAGGCCTGAAAAAAGATCTCTGTGATGAAATCATTCATTTTGTGCTTTGACGTCACACGTCAGCAGCAGACAGCCACTCCTCATTCAAAAGTCACTGTGATACTTATTCCCAGTGGGAAACTCAAATGTACAATTTTTTCTGTGTGCATTTAATGCAGCACTGAAAGATTGTAAGGTGAAACTTGAAATGTTCAAATTCTCTGCTACATAATATATATATATATATATATTATTATATATATATATATATGAAATAACTGAACTTAATATAATTTTTTTTAATATAATCAAACACTTAAACACATAAATTTTATATTTATCCAGTTTCAGGACCTGGGCTGACTGAAGATTCAATTCACTTCAATTTGATTCAATTCAATAAACTTTATTCGTCCCCAAGGGGAAATCTGAAGAGCACACAGAATAGACATTAAAAAAGATACACAAATACACAACAAAGAACACACAAGCAGTGCAACACAAACTGAGCACATGAAGAAAACAATGACAATGTCATGAAGAACCAACATCAGTGCAATATGACATAATGTTGTTGCAGTAATGCTGTTCTAACCACTCACCTGGGCAGGTTTCTGTTTGCCTACCACAGACTGAGCCACCACCTGCATCCACTTTGTCAGGAATCATTTGCATTAAGATGTGATCAAACAAACAAGAGAGGCAGGAGGAGAAAAGATGGAGGGATGGGGAAGGACAGGGGTTTCTGTTAAAAGATGCTGATCAAGTTTGGTTGGTTTCGGGAACTTTCACAACTAAACAACAGTTGAACAAAGCCCTACTGTATGTGTGTTTGTGTGTGTGTGTGTGTGTGTAGAGGCAGTAGAGGGGTTGGGGGGGGGGGGGGGGGGGGGGGGGGGGGGGGGGGGGGGGGGGCACACCCGGTTCAGCCTTGTTGATGACCATGTGGTGCACCCCATGGGAAAGGTTGTGAGTGTTCAAACAGGTCCCTCAGCCCCCATTTGCAATGCAAATCCAATCGGAGAGGCAGAGTCAACTGTCCCCCGCTGCACCGAGACTCCTGGAGCCAGAACCAGCAGAGGTGGGCTTCCTGCACCAGCGTCTAATGTTACAGAGTGCAATGCAAAGCAGCACTGCTGGGCCACGCTCACCTGAGATGCAAATCACATTACTTCATTCAGGTTATTTGGATGACTTGTGTTTTCCACCTGCAGTCGTGTGTCCTGCCTGAGAGCCAATGAGCAGGGCGTCAAATACATGGGGTCAACAAAACAAATACCAAAAGCGATACCTGACATTCAAATTTAGTCCAACACAGCAGCTCAAACTGTGACCTCTAAACTTGGCATAAAATTCTCCACTTACTAACTTTTTCTGGAGCTTTCAACCACATTTTACGACCAGAGACTGAGGCGAGAGGAGACGCTGTATTTACAATCATTTCCTGTATCTGTGTCACATGGTCTCTCCTCCTCCCCGCCTCTTTAGGAGGCCAGTCTATTCACTCCAATGGGAGAAGGGAACTTGATCCCTGAGTATGATTCTTAATAAATACCGGATCAATTTTCAGAGGATCTTTGTTACGGTCTTCATCCAACTTTACAAGCTCCATCCACTGGTTTTCTCTGTGCGTCTGCAGGTGGAGATGAGACACCTGGTCCTCTCATGATCATTGGATCAATAGAATGACTCATCTCACGCTGTCTGAAAATAATCAAAGATTACATAATTTGAAATCTCTATTACATCTTAAATTACCTGGTTGATATACAAAATAAATGAATAAATAAAAACAATTTTGGTGCATCATCAGTCACCCTAGATCAAAAATACACTCGTACAAGATTGTTTGATCCTCTGTGGCAGTAAACTGAATATCTTGGACTGGTCTGGCCAGACACAATAAAGAAAAGATGTCCCTGTTGGTCTGTCTTCATAGTCACTAAATGATTCATAATTTTTCTGGAAAACCCCAAAGAAAGCCCCTCTCATTCTTTGTTAAGGAGCAAATGAAACTGTATTTCTGTGGAAAATGAACCTTTCCAGTAAAGAGGAAACCAAAGGACTTCCTGAAAAGCAACTCCACAGAGGATTCTCTTAAACAAGAATTGAGTCTGTATATATTATACATTTTGTTCCCAAACTTTTGCTATTGAACTTTTTTATTCAGTAATTTTTGAGGCTCAATGTCCACTTAAAACATGATAAACTGTGGCTTCAAACATTATGACTTATCTTTATTATACAGCACATTTGAATTTAGCCTTTTCTTTAGTTTTCACCTCAACAACTTGGTCGCTATCAGTAGCAGTTGGACCAAGTTGCTTTGAAGGAACTAAAAGATAATTTTCATCATCGATTATCTTTTCAATGAATCAATTAATTGCTTGGTCTATAAAATGTCAAATAGTGAAAAGTCTTAATTTTTATTTCCTGGAGCTCAAGGTGACATCTTCAGAACCTAAAGATATTCCGTTATTGGACAAATAAGAGAAAAGAAGCACAAACCCACAAATATTTGGCAATTAATCAATTATGAAAATAGTTTGATTACTGTTCATCAATTAATCGATTAATCGTTTGAGCTCTATGTCTAGGTAACATACATAGTAACCTAGCACAGTGACACGGTTTCGTCTTTTATATCCTCTTAGAGCCCACCTGTTTTAAAACTAATTTGCATCAATTGCCATATGGAAATGTAATAAGCTTATAACAGAAGAACTGTAAGGCCAAAATGCATTTATTAGACCAGATTTGAAAAGTAACATATTCTAGTTTATGAAAATATGCTTGTTTTGCGTTTGACTACAACCCAACCTAAACTACATCAGCTCATACATGGTATTTGTTTTGTATTTTTCAGTCCTCACCTGTATAAATAAGTCACATTACATAACTACCAACAGGATATACTTTATGCATAAACAATAAAAAAACTCCACAATACTTCTTCATTTTGTTAAAAACTGCTCTGTGAAGCTTCAAGGCATAATAGTTTAGTTTAGTAAGCCTTTATAGTTCATTTTTTCACTGGTGCCCATAAACCGCTTTAACTCTTTAATATGAAATAATAGAAGAGATACTGAAGCATTTTGATGCCTAATAAACTTTTTAGAGCCATTCAAAACAAATCTGATCCCTGTCTGTGTCATACAACTCAGCATGCACGCTCCCAGCTGCCTATTGGCTCTGCATTTGAAGAGCCCACCCCCCTAGTTTGCTCTGATTGGTCAGGAGAGACGTCTATCCACAAGCTAGAGTCGTTCAAAAAAGCTGTGAAAAAAACAGGCTTTTCCCAACGGAGAGAACACGTCATTACGTCTTACACTCGTTACGCTCGTTACGCTCGTTACGCTCGCCTACGCTCGCAGTCTTCCCCGATGTCCCGGAAGTGAAATCTCTACTCCGACATTACAGGGAGGCGCCATTTTGTAGCCAGAAAGCTAACAAACAGTAGCAGACCCGCTGATGGAGCCGGATGGAGGGAGAGAGAGAGGAGAAGTGAGGGAACAGCAGCGGATACAAATCGCTCGGTCGTCTGCTTTGGACTTCTCATGATGATATTCAAAACCTGGAATATTTTTTATAAGGAATCCTTTTGATTTTCGTGACCCGTGGACCATTACGGACTAAAAGAAAACAACTAACGGACGAATGGAGAAAGAATCAGAGTTCTACACGTCTGAGGTAGGCAGTCACTATGCTCTGCTGGTACAGGATGCTGATATTAATAAATCATATTAATGTGCTTATGTTTAGCTCAAAGTGAACCGGATATTTGAATTCTAGAGACTCTAACGGACCTAACGCGGTACAGTCTGTTTATATTGACAAAGGTTTAAGCGTCAGAACACTTTCACAGCCTTCTGCTAGGCCCATACATGGGCTAGCGGGCCGCAACAGTTATATTTGCATTTATTTCAAATTTGGTGTGTCTGATGTTGTTAATACAACTAAATAATCATTATATCTGTACATTTTATTATGAATTTAAAATGAGCTTCAGAGATCGGAATACTTGTCTGCTGTATTGGGTTTTTTTTAATCAGTGGTAAAAGTTATAAAAACAACAGTAACTTGTTTATTATTTCTGCTGCTTAGCTTCCTTTTCATGTTTGTTGTGTATTTGTTTGAGTTGAACATGCTACTCAAACAAGGTGGTACAGTTTTCAAAGAGAAGATGTGGATGGTTATTTATCGATCTGATTAATTAATTATTTGCCAGTGCTTTACTGTTGTGTTAATTACAGTTTATTCAGTATCAGTTCTCTGCCACGGAGCTGCTCTGTGATGCTGAGACTCCTGGCTGTCACTGCACTGTGATGATGGTGAGATGGTGAAGTGAGCGAGTCACTGACATTTCACTGGGACTTTTCCACAGTGTTTTTATGCGTTAACTGGACTTTACTTGGCCACTTCCATTTTATGTTACTTTATACTTTAGCTTCAGCATCTTAGTGGCAAGTAGAATGAGAAACATTTGTCAGACTTTTTGCCATATTGTTTCTATGGACGTACAATAGCTTCAGAAAGTATTCAGATCCATTCATTCCTTCTCTTCGTCTTCTCTTCTTCTGCGTCGCCGACAGTCAGGGCATTATGTTTTCAGGCTGTCCGTCCCATTCCTGTGAACGAGATATCTCAGTAACGCTTTGTGGGAATTTCTTCAAATTTGGCACAAACATTCACTTGGACTCAAGGATGAACTGATTAGATTTTGTTGGTCAAAGGTCACAGTGACCTCACAAAACATGTTTTTGGCCTTGTGAATGCAATATCTCAGGAATGCCTTGAGGGAATCCCAATAAATTTGACACAAATGTTCACTTGGACTCAAGGATGATTAGATTTTGGTGGTCAAAGGTCGAAGGTTACTGTGACCACACAAAACATCTTTGATCATATCTCAGCCCAACTTCATATACAGTTTATGAAACAATTTGACACAAATGTTTAGTAAAATGATCAAGCGATGGCATTTTATATCTTATATTATATACTTATATTTTATAACTTCAGTGTGCCATCACAATGTTCTGCAAAACCACTTCAGGCCATTATTCAAGACTGTGACCAGATAATCTGCAGTTTGGCTGGTTGGTGGAGGGATACAACCTCCTAGTTTGTGATAACAAATGAATTTAATAGAAAAGCAAAATAGCTTTTTATTGTATGTAAAGTTCAGTTCAGAATGATAGAAAGACTCCCACGTGACTAATCACTGGTAACAGACAGGACACAGGAGTGAAGAAGCAGTGATGTTTGGAGGGGCTGTTCCTCCTTTTGTTATCGCTCATCAGCAGCTCGGCTTTCAGTAACACAACTGTAATGATGTGTAAACAAAGAGTCAGTGTTTGCCAACTGACAGGAGTTTTTAGTAAACGCATCTTTGTTTGATGAGACACACGAGGACCACTGGCATGTGGCTCCGAGCGGGACACACAGAAAGACGTCTTCGTTTACTGCCGCACAGTCCCGGCCTGATGCACCTCTGTGATCACTGTCACTGTGTCGGCGCAGCCATATTTAGGATGAAGTGATTCAAACAGTTCATTTTAAGCTGCAGTCAGTCCCAGGCTGCTGCCCCGCTGCTAAAATCCTTATTTTATAATCATCTGACATCAACATGAATCCAGGTCAATCACAACAGTTCTGCTGTGTATTTGTCTATATTTGCATTTAAAATGAGCCGTCACGTAGAAAGGTAGAGGTGAGCAAAAGTTTCACACAGCTCCTGACCCTCACTGGGCTGGTTTACATCTTACTACATACACAGTAATTATTCTATTCCATTTGGAGTATTCAATACTTTTTTTAAACTTTCCCTCCTGATATTTTTTTGTCTTTCTCTTGAAACCCAGAGGCCTCGCCCTAAACACTTCTCCTGGCTGAGGAATGCCAGAGTGCATTTGCCCAGGGTCACTGCAGTCCAGCTCAGTGAGCAGAGGACAGGGGAGAGAGTTGGAGGCACTGAGTGATGGAGCGCCTTGAATGGCGTCGCACAAAACACCAGGGAGGAGCCCACTGACCTGTCTGAAAGGGACAAGGACAAGGGGAGAAAAGAGGCTCTTTAAAACTCAATCTGGCCAAGCGTAAATGTTTGTCCACAGCTTTTCTGCTGCCATTACAGGAATGCTATTAGCTGGGGCCTATTGTGCTTTGTGGGAATAGCCTGACTCAACCTGGCTGCTAAGGCTGGAGATTTGTCTACGTGCTTCGTATACAAAAGGTATAGGAACCGAACACTCGGAGCTGCACAAAAGCTGCCGAAACGTGATCTTCTTTTTCATAAACTGAAGTTTTGTGTGAGGAGGAGGGGGGGGTGGGGGGGTAGCTGCTTCCGCTGGCTTGTATAATTGCAGGTCTCCACTCCCCCACTGTGGATCTGGCCCCGGTTCCTGCTCCTGTCGCTTTGTTTCTTCCTCGGCTCAGGTCCCCCGCCCTGGCTGCGAGCATTCAGGGAATATCTCCTTCTGTTTTGGGTGTGCCTCTGTACTCACCACACAGATGGCGACTCAGGCACCCTGCATGTTGAACACCACGCTGGGCTTATCACTAGCGGTGACTTCATGCTCCACACAGCCGGCTTTTATTTGCATATACCACGTGTTTGGACAAACCAGGGGCTGTTTTGCCAAAGGTGGGGGGTGGTTTGGGAGGGTGATAAGAAACATTAGGGTAACTTCCCGCTCTGCATGTCTACTGTGGTTGTTTACTCATGATTAACCTGTTAACAAGCTGCCTCTGAATCCAAGGCAGCTCTCACCACATCTGTGCAGTTTAATGAAATCAACTCATAACTTATCAATAACTATCAGGTTCAAATTTCAACGATATTTCTCACATTCAGAACCGTTTCACCACAAAACATTATGAGTCCAAGTCATCTTGTAAATGATGGGTTGACTGAAGGCACAACTGCCGATCACACCTAATGCTGAAAGGAGTAATCAATTAATCGATCAACAGCCATTGATCGCCTTGAATTATAATAATCGATTCATCATTTGTCATGATAGGAATACGTGAGCTGTAATCAGCTTTCTATCATCGTAAACTGAAGATCTTCGGACTGTTGGTAAGACAATACAATGTCTTTGGGCATTTTTCAACGATTAAGTCATCAACAAAATGATCAATAGATTCATCAATATTAAATATACCAGTTTCTATTCACCCATACTTCCCTCCGTTTGTATTTGGTTTGTACCATAGACTGTAAATAAAGACAGACGTAGCCTCCATGACGTTTCTGAAGAGCTAACCCATAGCTGGTTTTAAGGCTCAGTTTCTGAATACAGGCTGTGTGCATTTCTCTGTGGACTGAGGCTTTGATACTTTCACAGTATTAATATAGAAGCTAGACCTGATCTATAATCACACTACACATGGGCATCTACCTTTATACTGTATTGGACCTTTAAATTTGACCTTTGTCTTTTCTTGTATACAGCAGGTCACAGCGTGTGAATATGATCAGTGAGTGTGCTTTGGTTTTGAAATGATTAAACGCAGGCCACAGTCAGGGAGAGTAACCCACAGCTGATCTCTCCATCATGTGTTTACATGATCATTCATCATTTCCCCCTTTTTTAAGGATGTGATTTAAAGCAGGCGTGCAGGCAGAGACCGAGAGTGAGTGGTGGTGAGTGTCTGTCCTGGCGGGTTGGGGCGTGTGGGGGGGGAGTCAGACTGTTGTTTGTGTGTGTTGATAAGACTTTTGTCTGTGCAGATTGCTGCCTCAGCACAGGCTGCAGCCACAGGGATGCCACTGGCTGACAGATGCAGCAGGAGTGGCACGTGTCTCTCAGGGTGGATGTTTAGTCTGCCTGCTTACACACCGCAAAAATACATCAGTCTGTCAGTCTGGATAATAAAGCTGCAGCATGATTTGTCTATCACTCCATTCTGAAAATAAAATTCTCATGTTGACCTTGATGTAGAGACAGTTTACACAGATTGATGGCTCCAGTGTGACAGGACAGGACAGTTTGGTTAATGAGCAACTCATTTGGAGCTGCATCTCTGTTTAAATCTTTATTTGTTTCTGACTCATTAGATGGGAGGATAGGAACCACCAGTCATTTCATACAAAAAGTCCTTCATTATGTGATTTAACCAGCATCATCAGATGTACTGACATATATCAGCTGATAACGGCTTTCTCAGGCAATATCTGTTGGGTAGTTTGAGGAATTACTTGGTGGCTTTTTCTGTGTATCCCCTTTTAGTACAACTGTAAAATGAAGCACAGGTTAAAGCAGAGGTTGGATTTTGGCTTCAGTTGCATGTTGGAAATGGAACCAGAATGATTTTAATTGTCAATTAAACATTGAAAAAAGAAGTTTTCAAGCTAAAATTTAGAAGGAAAATTTACTGCTTTTCTTTGTCTTATGTGATGTGATAGTACTCTAAATATCTTTGGTTTTTGGACTAGCCTTGTTGTCTTTGCTAGCAGCTGTTCAGTTAAATTCTGCCATACTGCATACTGTCTTTGCTCTTCCTCATCCGTAGAATTTTTTGCAACTACTCAACTGCAGAATAGACAATCTGCTTCCTGTTTACATCGCGCATGCTTAGTGTGCGTGATTGTTCAGGTATGTATGTGTTTTCAGGTGTCTTAATCTCGACGGAGCGCGTTTCTGATGCAGAGCTAAAACGCTGTTTTAAAATGAGAACATAGTAGTGTGGATGTAGCTTAGGACTGCAGTCATGAGGCACTTAAGACACTGTGTAAACTCTCACCAGAGTTGTGTCCAGCAGCAGCAGACAGTTGTTTGTGGTGTACACAACCTGCCACATGTTCTTCATAACAAAGTCAAAGGGTGGGAGAGTTGTAGAGATGGTAAGACTTGTCAAAATACGAGCGGAAAACTAGCAAACAGAAGATGTGAAACCCTGAAGTCCTTGAGCTGTCAGTGCACTGATCCGGCGTCACGCAGTTTCCCTCCTCAAAGTCCTGGACCGGGTTTACACGTCAGCAGCCGCTCCTTTGATCGTCCTTTGGCCAGTTTCTCCCAATTAATGACAAGCGCGTGGCGAGAAGCTCTGACCCCTGGCTTCAGTAAACAGGACTGCCGCTGTGTGTGCTGCGTCAGATCAGCAGCATTTAAAGCAGGAATTTAAGGGCCAGCAGGAACTGGACCAAAGTCACAACTGTGAACCCCCCCCCTCCACCCACCCACTAACCCACCCACCAAAGCCTCAGTCATTTCAACCACAAGGCATTCCTTCATCATCAGGCCATCAATTAGAGCTGTTGTTAGAGTTGATTGATTTGTAAATATTCCTCATCCATCACTGTTGAAGATCACAGTGTTGTACTGATGTATAACATTTGAATGGGGGTAATTTGTTTCTGCTCCTATGTGATTTTGTCTGGAGGATCATTCATCCATTCATCCATTTCCTGCCAGTCACACAGGTTGAGATTGTTGTTTGCAGCCTTGACATTTATCTCCACCGTTCCTTCATTTTGGGGTTTTCCAAAATGTGTTTTTTGATGGAAAACCGTGTGTGTAAATTGGTTTGGGGCTGATATTCCATAATATTGAAAATTGCAATATTTTCCGCCATTTCTGATATTTTTCATAATATAAAAAAAGTGAATTAATTAATTAAATATAGATTTTACAACAATATAATATATAAGAAAATCTTTTCTTCTTTTTTGGTGGCCCCTTGTGCTGCAGCCTCTTTTACAATCACAACACAAGTGGTCTGACTGTCCTCAGCCTCTTTTGGAACAGGTGTCTTATTGTCTTTATTTTTTAAAATTCTGTTTCAGATCAAGTCAAACACTTTGGACCCATAAAGACCTCTACACCACTACCACCACCATGTCCCTACGCTCAGATTGTGAAGGAAACACCTGCGTCACTGCGACTGCTTCAAGACCTTGAAGAAGAGCTCCTTCACTCGAGGTAGGAAGTAGTTTGAAATCATTGCGGATTCTGTGTGTTAATGAGGTGAATGCAGTTATTTCAGCTGTCATGTTGAAGTCCCAGGTGTTAGGATTCAGGTCTGTACCTCTCCTTCATGAGATGAAAATTTTGGCTTCATGCAGGTTTTCATGAATCACATGAATTAAATGACATCCGTCACAAATCGTACAGGAACCCGTGTGGCCTTGACACATCACTGCAGTTTGTAGAATACTAGACTCAAGCTGCCAGTCATCTGTAATACAGGGAGCAGTAAAGGCAACCAATGCTGAGTGAGTCTTGACGTCCATGGTAGTATGGTTAATGTGGTAAAAGTTACACTGACCTTTTCTTTTGTTTCTTGGTAAAGCTTGGGTACTACTTTCTCTGGTGGAGTGGTACGGTGTACCATACCTTGGGCTCAGTTGTGTGGATCACGAGTTGAATCCCACAACACAGGAGAGGCTCATATCTTTTGAAATGCAGATCAAGTTTTGTGAAGTCTGTGTTTGTTAACAAGCTCTTTGGCGAATAATTCAGCCCTGTGATTCAACTGTTCATGAGGATTCATTTATAAGGAATCCTGATATTTTACCTTCTTGTAACTGGATCCAAACTGGACCCGGCTATCGTAGCCCACCCATAATCACATTATTATATTAGTTGTAGAGCTGTATTCTTTGCCTTTTCTCTCAGTCAGGCCAGCACTGTCTGTAGCTGTTGGGTATACGCAGGGCTGGCGGGGGGGCTGACACCTGAGTGGGCTGATCTGATCCAGGTAGGTCAGGGCGGTGGGTGTCGGAGCTCCCATGCAGGTCCGTGTACTCTGTGTTTCTTTTCATCAGTTGCTGATAATCACAGAGAGGCCAGCTGGGGGGGGGGTCTGAGCGGGAAGGAAAGGCTCTGTGGCTGGCAGCCAGCTGGCAGCGTGCTAACCTTAGAGGGGTTGTTTTGGGTGTTGGAGGCAGCAGTTCCTGGATATCTGCTCCAGGCCACAGCACTGCCCCACTGCACCTGGTATTTTTACACCAACAGGGATTGTGGCAGTAATTCAGCTCAGCCCACGCCACATTCACAGCACACAATGCTGTTAGTCCCATCCTAACTACATGTGCACCAGTGAAATGATTTAATAATGAAGATCTCATAGACCTTTTTGAGCTGTTAACTGCTGACAGATTGTAAATGCTAGGGTTAGTGCTTCTGTAGGAGTATTTGCATCATTACCTTTTAGAGATTTACAAGGAGATTTCACACGAATCTTCACGTTTCCCGTCAAAAAAGCAGATCCAAATTCTTCAGCATTAAATTAATTGAGCGAGACCTTCACGTATCGGGTGCCACCACGAGGTTACTCAAAACTATTTATTGCAAAATTGACAAAGTAACTTCAAGATTAGATGAAGGGAGTTGGAGGCCCCGGCCAAAATCAAAATAAGGAAGGGGAAGGTCAGGGGCCGGCTGCACAATGGGCTGTGGGACCCAGATCCCACCCACCCCCCAACCTACTGAAACAGTGCAAACTAACCTAACAGAAGCAAAAACTGAAAACAGGACTACCGGCGGCCTCCACCCCAAATCAAAAGCAACTGTAATGTTATCAAGATGGCTTTGTGCTAGCTCCTCCCCTCTGTCATCACTCCTTTATAGACACACGGCCTCCGCCGGCTCAGGTGCTCTCTATCAACTCCTTCTTTTCTGAGAAGGAAGAACAAGAAACAGCCGAACATAAGGGGAGGAAACACAAACCGTAGAGACATCATCTATAGTCAGTGGGTGAGATCAGAGCAAATCAGTGCAGCTTCTCTGCTTGTCTGACCTTCTCATCCACTGTGTCACCATAGAAACTAAGAGAAGAGGCATGAATCGGGCCAGTCCAAGTGGTCTGTTACACGGCACAGAGAGACACCTTCACTTGTGTGCAGCTGGAAGAATAACATGAGCTCACAGACGTTTAGTTTTCAGGAAATAAATCTCCTTGGTCGGTCTGCACACCTGTCTGGATGACTTAAAGTGTTGTAGGGCAGATGTGAAGACACCCAAGATACAGTGAAGAGAGGAACAAAGGTGAAAGGCAAAGAGGAGAAATCTATTGGCAATTTCAAATTAAAGCCTTTAAGACAAAAAGTAATTCAGGGAAATGCATACAACATTTGAGACAACCCACAGCTCGTCTGTGCCGCAGGTTATTATGACCCATAGTGACGTTTTGTTGCTAGGCGACATCTAGTGGTCGTAGTAACTATGACAGGAGCAAAGGGAAAAGTGTCGATGATGTAGTTTAAGGAGAGACAAAGTCCACGTCAGGAGGAGGTTGTGGTGGATGGATGGATGGATGGGTCAACAAAACACAGGAGTGTGACACAGGAGAGCGAGATAGCCATGTGAAAGTAGCAGTTCATGTTGTTTCTTTTATCCGTTTAACCACGTTGTTATTATTGTAACCATGACAACAAACAAACTACAGTATTTGCCTAAACCTGCCGCCATAGAGGCGCTATTTCAGGAGACACTCCTATGGGTCGTATCAGAGGGTTGGAAGAATTTTTTTTTGATGTGAGTGAAATTGTAGTATTAGCACTAATTAGCAGGTATTGGTATCTGCGCTCACCATAACTGTCTCTATAGTTTAGCTCATTAACAAGTTAATTAGCCAGCAAATGAATTAGCCTAGGGTTAGCCCTCAAGCAAGACGCCCAGATGCTCAGCTATGCTAACGATGCTAGCGGGAGCAGGTGCTTGCCACAGTTATTAAACCGGCGTGCACCAAAGTCTCGACTCCACACACGCCCCACCTCTTTGCCCATTCTTGGATTAGCCAGGAAGTAAGGTGCAACAGTCGGAGCAGCCCACTCTGAGCTTACTGCTCTTCAGAAACCTATGTGTGACATCGGGCTACATCCATCTTTATAAACAGTCTATGGACATGACCCTGGTCTAGGTCCTGCTGGGGTTGGGTTAACATAACCCAATACGTTGGGTTAGTAGATCAGTGCATCCCTACAAAAACCCCACTTTAGTGTCAGACGCTTAGACAGGAGCTTCATATTAGAACTAACAAGTATGTAACAGAAATCTGAGTTCTTAGGAGTATAGAGGCTGTCACTGAGTGGGCTGCATTTCATAATTGCTGGCCTGCATACGATCAACCTCCACAGATCCACTTACTTAGTTCATGTCTTGACTTCATGATGAAACAATCCATTTTGAAGGATGCTTTGCCTTAACCCAGTGCTACTGAGCGGAGAGTCACCAGCTGATTCATCATCAGAGAGTCGGTGGTTACGAGCTCAGAGTGTCTCATTTGCTCGTTTAACATGTTGATTTTTGGCAGCGGTTTGACTTCCACATGTCACTGGCCTCCCCTCCTGTAAATATGGACCATTTAGTGGATGCTTTAATCCAAATAATCTTTCGGTTCAGTATGAGTGTATTATCAGCATCAACTACTCATTGGATTGCTCCCGCCCCTCATACATGCACACCAACATCAAAGACCAGTTTAAATTGGTACCAGCTTCCTGTTGGCAATGCTGATACGAGTCCACGGGGACAGAAACAATTTCTTATCAACATCACACACCAGCTGTTCCATTAATCTTCACGCTTTTTTTTTAGTTTTTTAAGTTTGTCAATAATGTCTGAAAGGATGTGTATGTTGTTTTATGACCAGTTGTTTTATTCTACATTGACTTGTAGTAGCACTGTCAGTGCTAACACACAGATAGAGGCAAAGTCCAATTTCTCTAAAACAAAAACAGCAGAGTAAAAAGATCCTGAACGCCTGATTAGTGATGTGCAGAGACACTTCCTGATTTGTGTTTTCTAAGAATGCCAAGGTCTATATACAGATCCAGAGAGGGATCACAGAGATCCTGGCAATAGGCTGTATATATCCAGGCTCTGCTCAACACACTTTAACAAGCCTGGACGTACAGTAGAGTAGGGATGTAAAGAGCTCACCAGCTGAGCATCTGTTGATAACATAAATAATGAATGCAAAACCAGTATCAAGTAGAATTTTAGATACCAGCAGGCACCACAGGAAATTATTTTCTTCCACAGACAGGAATCAATGTGCTCCTCCGCATCAGGTTCTGCTCAGCTGATGAATACTACACTAGGTTTTTCTGTGTTTAGGCATTCTGTTGAATACACCATTGAATATTTCCCATAGTAGATTGAGGAAATAAGATTGAGGAAAGAGTTTTGAGAGGAGAGAGAAAGAAATAGATTTGAGAAGGCGTTTGATGAGTAGATTCAATACTGAAGTCATATGATAAGATGCGACTGAACCCCAACACTAATTTCGTAATTAACCCTGATTAAATTTGGGCTTGTATGTGTAGAAATACTTCCCTTATGGCTTTGTCAGAAACAGTTAAAGCGGCAACATTTTGGCAGGAAATCAGTTCATTCCAATGGAGTCGCCACAACCAGTGGATCTGTTCCCTTGGAAGCTTTTGTGTCAGAGATAAACTTAACGTAGACGTCCAATGAATGACATTTGTGTGACCTCCAAATAACAGCAGAAAATACAGTGTAAGTTGTTTGCTATAGTTGTTGCTATGGTGACGAGGCATAAAATGACCTATATTAGGACAAAAATGCAATTTTGGCAAATATAGCCTTTATATGATTATAATGGAGAGTGATGCGGTATGAACTAGAAAAGTACAACACTGAGGTCAATGAGGTCAAGGTCACCAGAGGTCAGATATGAACCATCTCCACGTCTGAAATAAAAACCTTTGGGCATGAAGGTGACATCTGTTTGACGTCCACTTTTTAATCACCACCACCTAGTATTAGCATTTTGTTAGCAGTTAGCTCGCTTGCTACATAAGTTTGCCAATTACCCCGAGCTTCCAGAACTGATTCACCAGATGACCAGGCCATAAGCTTTCATGAATTTTAACAGTTTGTTAAAGGTACATGAATTTATTAGAACCTAGAGGCTGAAATGTTCATTACATCCCAGAAAAATTAGTCCAAAATGAACCCAGTTAATTGTTCAGCTAATGCGGCTGTTCTGGTTGCGGGTTCATCCTCAGAGGAGCATGAA
>NW_019174280.1:22007037-22025224 GCF_002260705.1 Seriola dumerili
GATAAAGTGTTCAGTATTTCATGGCATCTGCCTGTTTGATGTTGATATTTGGCCTTAGTTGTCATGTCTTACTCCAAACCAGCGTTAAACAGAGACTGACCAAAAGGCATCACCCTCTCTACGCCCCCTCCACTACTGCTGCAAACGTCTGAAATGACCTTTAAGGTTTCCCATGTACCAGTTTAATGATTCGTAGTCGGAGGTGCGGTGATACTGACAGAGGGCTACGAGAAATGAACAGGTTTTTAATACGCCTTTCCTCACCTGTCTGCCTGGGAAACACCGTAGGCTTCTCCATCCACAGGGGTTTAGACTTTTTTATTGAAATATAAACTGTCATGTCTAAAAATGAACTCTACACACCGTATTTTAGTTTATTTAAACTGTGCCACTAATCAGTGTACAGTCTTGGCAGAACCAATAAATGCTTGGCCTTATCATTTCTTATTAGGTGCTTACTTTTTAATTATGGAGCCGCTTTTTGGTCAGTCTATATATTTTATATGTGATATCTGGATTGAAAAGATTAGCGTCAGTTCAGTGTAAAAAAGATTTTCTTTCCAGGTTTTGTCCAAATTAGTCAAGTCATATTTCATTTATCATCCTAGGCGTCATATTATATGGATTTCTAGAAATACTCCGATCCATATTTCCCCCATATTTCCTCACCCTGCGGACAAACTGTTTCCTTGTGTTGACTCGAGAAACGCTAGTACGATATATCAATGCACTGTACCGAACAGCTGCAAACCTGCGGGCAGCCCTAAACCCTCCTTTGGCATTCCTCTCACTGAAGATAAGAAGTGATGCTGCGGAGCACAAATGAGCACATTATCGTCCCGTCACGCTCTGTAATTCCCTTTGACGGATGGAAGGGAATTTCTTCGTTATGTGACACACTTGCTCTGCTGCTCATGGCCTGGTGGTTTAATCCCACGTCTGCCGCTAAGTTTTTTTCTGCACGGGGTTTATGGAAACAGGTTGAATCTCTTCTCTTCATTGTTAAAGATACATGAATTTATTAGAACTTTATCATCGCATATCAAACCACCTGTTATTGTCACGTGATTTACGTTAAGCTGGCAGCACCTAGAGGCTGAAATGTTCATCACATCCCAGAAAAATTAGTCCAAAATGAACCCAGTTAACTGTTCAGCTAATGTGGCTGTTCTGGTTGCGGGTTCATCCTCAGAGGAGCATGAAAATGTTCAGTATTTCATGGCATCTGCCTGTTTGATGTTGATATTTGGCCTTTAGTTGTCATGTCTTACTCCAAACCAGCGTTAAACAGAGACTGACCAAAAGGCATCACCCTCTCTACGCCCCCTCCACTACTGCTGCAAACGTCTGAAATGACCTTTAAGGTTTCCCATGTACCAGTTTAATGATTCGTAGTCGGGGGTGATACTGACAGAGGGCTACGAGAAATGAACAGGTTTTTAATGAGCCCTTTCTCACCTGTCTGCCTGGAAACACCGTAGGCTTCTCCATCCACAGGGTTTAGACTTTTTTATTGAATAAACTGTCATGTCTAAAAAATGAACTCTACACACCGTATTTTAGTTTATTTAAACTGTGCCACTAATCAGTGTACAGTCTTGGCAGAACCAATAAATGCTTGGCCTTATCATTTCTTATTAGGTGCTTACTTTTTAATTATGGAGCCGCTTTTTGGTCAGTCTATATATTTTTATTGATATCTGGATTGAAAAGATTAGCGTCAGTTCAGTGTAAAAAAGATTTTCTTTCCAGGTTTTGTCCAAATTAGTCAAGTCATATTTCATTTATCATCCTAGGCGTCATATTATATGGATTTCTAGAAATACTCCGATCCATATTTCCCCCATATTTCCTCACCCTGCGGACAAACTGTTTCCTTGTGTTGACTGAGAACGCTAGTACGATATATCAATGCACTGTACCGAACAGCTGCAAACCTGCGGCAGCTCCCTAAACCCTTCCTTGGCATTCCTCTCACTGAAGATAAGAAGTGATGCTGCGGAGCACAATGAGCACATTATGTCCCGTCACGCTTGTAATTCCCTTTGACGGATGGAAGGGAATTCTTCGTTATGTGACACACTTGCTCTGCTGCTCATGCCTGGTTTTAATCCCACGTCTGCCGCTAAGTTTTTTTTCTGCACGGGGTTTATGGGAAACAGGTTGAACATGTGCCCCCCATGCTCCGCAGATCATCAGAGCTAATTCAGTTGACTGGAATTAAACAGTTAATCTCAATTGGGCTTTTTCATCCTCGACGAGACCTCTTGGACGTCTTTCCAAGAGACTAATTGTGAGGCCTGTATGACTGAGAATGTGAGCTCTCCCCCTTTTTTTCACTCTGGGGCATATGTACATATTCCCTGTGGAATGCCGGAAAGGCATTGTTGTCTTCTTTTGAAAGGTCTTCCGAGGTCTATGAATGTTATGTTCCCAAGCCCTCTGCATAGTGCAACTCGCACAGTCCCCTAATTGCTGTAGTTGGGAGTTTTCGTGGAAAGAATGGTAAGGATGTGGTCACAGTTGCTTGGGATTTGTCTGGGGTGAATAAAGGCATCAGTGGGCATGTGAACAATGTTGAAGAGGGGATACAAAAGGAGCAGCTATGAATTAGGGACATTGAAAATACCATGGCTGCTAAGCTGACAGTCATTCAGTTTGTTCAGGAAAGTCTTCGCAGTCACTCCTGTAGAAATGCTTGACCGGTTTGTGTTGTTTATTTTACCCTGTACCAAATGTTTCTATGTGGAGAAATTCGATCTGCCAGTTTGTCAATGGACGCCAGGTTTAGCAGGTGGAGGTCTGTAGATCCTGATTACATTAACTGAATAACTCCAAATTCAACATGAGAAATTCAAAACATTTTGGGACAATGATGGAGAGACATAAGTTTACATAGATGGTTACATTATGAGCTCACCGCAGGCTAACATTAAGCTAGCTGTAGATTATCAGTTAATCGCTGTAAACTGTAGCCCAGCTGCTTACAGCAAAATGTTTGTATTTTTTATTCTTTTTTTTTTCTTTTTCTTCTTCTATTAAATACAGAACATGTAACACCTGAGTGAGGCGGATTTTAAAGTCAGTTTGACAGCACCTTCAGTGGGTTGGTTCAGCAGTAACCATAGTAATCCTAGGACGTCATGATGGTTATTTTTGCTTTTATTTGGACGCTTTGAACCTTTTCTATGTCAATTTTATAAAGCATCTAAACCATCTTCTGAAATCTATGACGCAGCTTTTCCTCAGTTACTCAGAACTTCTATGAGCTTGTTTCAATAAGAGAATGGGCAGTGCCTTTTTAAAACACCATGATGACTTACTGCCCATTTTCACACATCCCCCTTCTTTCTATTCTCCAAGCTCTCACAGACTCAATTTAAACAGCAGAGTGAGTAGTTACATCATATCCAGTTTATCAGGAAAAAATAGCAAAGATATCTTAATGGCAGTGAACTAATCAGCCCATGTGTCAGTTGAATAGATGCTTTATCTCTGCTAATTTTGTTTTGCTGCTCCTTTCTTGTTTAGAATAAAAGGTCTCCAGGTTTCCCCAGTGATAGGGTTACACAATCATCTTGTGTAAATGGTGAATTCAGTCACAAGTGACAACAGTGTTGGCTGAGAGCGCCTGGCTTGTGCGTCAGCAGCATCTTTGGAAGAGAAAAGGCAATTTTAAAACTGCAGAAACTGCCCAAGGCTGTCACAGCCGCTCATCCATCACCATTAAACAGAAAATTACATCCTGCGTTTTCTCATTTTCAATCTATCTTACAGCACCCATCAGATCTATAGTAGTAGATTTTGTTCTCTAACCAGCTTTTAATGCTGTTCGGTTTTAAGTATATGTTTGGTGTAACCATGGCAACTGCACTGAGCTTTTTAAAGTCTACATGGGCTTGATACACTGGACTTCATGATCACCTGTTGCTTTGTGCAACATTATGCAGATCACCCTGCTGTAGAAAATAATGACATATCAGTGATTCTGCATGTTTATTTTATTTACCCCAGAGAATTTAAACTTGCTTCACACAGCTTTTAATATTTTGTTGGATAACACAAGTGTATGTTGGTTTCAGAAGTAAAGCATTTAGCACAATAACATAAGTTTGATCAAATTAAATGCAGACATCATGTTCAATTTGATGGATGACCAAACCCAAGCCAGTTTCAAGATGAAATACGAAACACTCGTGAAATTAATAGAGATCAGTAATTTCATGATTGGTGAGAAGAGTACATTAAAAAACATTGCCCAGCATGCTTTTTTTTTTTTATAAAAGTCATACTTTTTTTGTAAATTGGCTAAAATGTACTAAATAAACCAAAACACTGGTATTGTCTTTTAAACTGCTTACCAAGATAAAACTCAAATTTTTAAATAAAGCAATACAGAAAAATCTAATTTGTAATTTTCCTCTTCCATGGCAATTAAACTGTTCACTCAGGTTTGGTAATAGAGTTATAGAGTTTTTCTTTTTTCATGTACTGTTGTATGCATTAGACTTTTTAGGGTCTTTGAGGGGCTGGAGCCAATCCCAGCTGACACTGGGTGAGGGTGGGGTACATCCTGGGCAGGCCACCAGTCCACCACAGGGCTGTCATATAGACACAAACAACCAGTCATGCTCACAATTAACCTGCATTTCTGGATTGTCGCATTGTGGCAAACCTTCACAGGCACAGGGAGAACATGTAAACTCCATGCCCCAAATTCAGCTCATTTTGATATAAAGGGATAAAGGATTACGCCTGCAACTGGTAGTCCTGGTGTCTGTTCTCTTCTTTGTTTTGTGTTTTCCCCTGGATGTACCTTAATGCTTAAAAGCCCCAAAACAAAAATGCCACACTGGACTTTGAGCCACAGACTTGCATCTCACAGATTCAGTTTTCACAACCTGAAAAACAAAGAGCAAGAATGAGTTGACCCTGAAAGGTAGCGCTGGTTCAATCTTTAAAAAGAAGCGCTGTCATTGCCATAAAGTTTATACACTGATGAGATTCTCTTTATATGATTTGATCTTTGCTTTATCACCTAGTGAAATATTATCAGATTGTTTTATTGCAGACCAGACAAAGATCCTTCAGAGCCACAGAAGGAATAACTGACAACATTTATATATTAACAATTGACTTTGTGTTATGTAAATGCTTGTAGTGACGAACCCTCACAAAATGATTACCCAACTCTGCACTTCACTTCAGCTCAATGGAGTATTTTAATCATTAGCTCATTGTTTTTGTTTTATGATGCTCAACTTTACTGTTTTGGTTAACTCTCTCCACCATCTTTAGCCTTTTTTATCAGGAGGAGGAGGCTTGTTTGAATTAAACAAATGATGCATATAAATAACTAACAGATAAATGAATAAACCTAATTAGTAAATTATATATTTCAAACACTTGCAAAAGTGCTAGAAAAACCTAGGTTTCAGTTATGAAAAGGTCTGAGAAACCACAGAGAATTAAAATTTAACCAAGCTCTATGAGCTTTACAACATCTTTCAGCTAATTGTTTGGTTGATAAACCCTCTGTTCTCTACTCGCTCCAGACCAAGCAGGAGAGAGACAGCAGTAGCAGGTTAGCAGGCTAGCAGGTGAACAAAGTGGAGTAGAGCATTTAGAAGTTAAAGAGCTAGAAATTTTTCTCAGTAGTGGGTGGAGACAAGTTGCTCTGCGTCTGCTGGATTTGTAAACGGGTCCTGTTTGCTAACAAGTTTGATAATTTTCTAAAGCGATAATATGTCAGTGTTGTGTTTACAGCTTGTTCTTCACCTGAGCTGAGTGGTCACTAAATCAATGAATACTGCTTTAATCTAGAGGATTTTGAAAGAAATAAATGTATTTAGAAGAAAAAGCTGCATCTTTTTACTTTTATGTAACTGAAGATTTCTTCAGTTTCTTTTGAAGTTGAGTGGGTAGAATTGACGTACTTCTACTGAACCTGCTCAGTGACTCAGTTTACTCATGCTTTCCAGTGAAGAAGTTAGTCAATTATTTCTCCTGTCAAGGTTTTGAATCAGAATGACAATAGCCACACTGTGCCAGTTCTACGGCTTCCCCATTTGCTTTCCAGCACCTCATTAGCATTTTCCTTTGAACAAGTGATACTCAAAAGGAAGGGACAGCAATCCATCTCTCATCCTGGGCTTTTATCTGTCTGCGGTGATGGAGAGAGAATGGGAGGAATTGTTTCCTACACTGTCAGAAGCGCCCTTTTAAACAGAGATCCTGCTATTTTGCCGTTAAGAAGACCCTTCATCACGCCGGCTTTGCTTGTTGACACTGAACCAAACAAAGGCAGCATAATGGCCGCCCCAGTGTGTGATTTTTTTAGGTAGCACGCTGGTGTTCTAGAGGCGTATGCGCACATTTGCATGGTTAAGTTCTGGCTCATTTTGAAGGTTATGTAACCTCTGTTCCTATGGTCGTAAGTTTACATATTAGCCAATTATAACGGACCACTCAATCACACTGACAAGTTTCATCATGTTGAGAATATTACATAACAGTCAGTCAAACTTCTGTCTATGTAGTATTGGACAATATAATGGATGTGGTAGGTTGTAATTAGAAATATAAGCCACTTTGCAAACATTCAGAGGAGAAGCTGCAGTACAGGCAGAGGTTCAGCTAAGCTAACAGGCTAGGCTATGAAAATGTAGCTAAGCTAGCTTTCATCTAGCACAAGCTGTCTGGGTTTTATTAGGCTTTGTAATGTACCGTTGCTAATGCATAACAACAACAAACCCATCAGAGGAGTTATTTGGCCGTAAATCAGAGTATTGGAGAAACTGAACCAAACTGTGTGCGAATGGATCCAAAAGTTGTTGATACGTTTTACTCATATCTAAAACCAAATAAATGTTGCTAATATCAGCAGGGTTCATCCTCTGTGCACCATGAAAACAAATATTTGTATAGAATTTCATCGCAATCCATCAAGTATCTGCCAAGATATTTTTCGATCTGAACCAACTTTACGTATGAACCCGCATGGCACAAGCTAACGAGGCTGAAAAACTATTTTAATTTATAATAAATGAAAGTAATGAAATAAATTCTGGGGTTAAAATTTTAACAAAATAATTTCACATTTATTAAGTAATTTATATCTTATTTGTAAATTTTTCTGTATTTAAACAATTATTTATTTCAAAACATATTATTTATATATTTTTGGATTTCCAGTTTGGTGGTAAAGAAAAGTGAGGACCAGGAAGTAAATAAAAGAAACAGTTCCTGAGAAGTTAAATATTAACAAGTGTTTGTGTCTCACACACACACACACACACACACACACACACACACACACACACACACACACACAAAAACACATGAGTCATTGTGTTTTACAGCAAACATTATGTCAGTTAAGAAAGATGTCTATTGGCTGTTTGTAACCAAAAACCCAGTTGCTTTGCATTGCGTTTGAATGCACCAACAAAAACCCAATTGAACCGGTCCCATTCATAAATCTAAAAATATCTGATTCTCATTTTATTCGTTTCCAGCTACTGCAATGCAACGCTGTTACAGCAATCCCAATTTATGTGTGAGCTGGTATTCCCCAGCCCTAGTCACTCCTCCTTCCTCCCCTTCCTCCCCCCTCTCCCACCTCCTCGCACCCTCTCTGCAGTAACTTGTGCCTCAGTCTGCCTCTGCTCCAGAGAATCCCGGTGACCTAGATTCAGCCGGAGTTTACTGCCGGCTCCAGCCCGTGCTGTTTGCACTCCCCTGCCAGCGCCAAATCCATACTGTGCTCGCACATCAGCGCCCTGACCCACATCTCCATGGCAACGGCTCCACAATGCCCCGGCGAGGCAGCGGCGGCGGCGGCGGCAGCAGCTGGCGAAGGGGAGAGAAAGTGTAGGGGCTCCCTGACCGGCAGAGTAGCGAATGATGAGGTTGTACCTCCTCTCATATTGGTCTTCCTCCCTCCACCCCCAACCCCTTCACTCTCCCTTTCATCACCCTGCGAGCTGATGAGCGATCACCACACACACATATGGAGATGTAATGTCTTTACAGCATTTATTTTTTTATTTTTTTTATTTTCCTGCAGACAGTGATAGAGGTGATGGATTTTTCTTGCTTCTGCCTCCTTTTAGTCAAACTGATGACTCTGGTCGCTCCTCCCATCCTGTGCCATATGCTCCCATAATTCACTGCCAGTCGCTTTTTTTTTCCTCACCCCACGTGTTGAGTTGCTCTCAGTGGTCTGCTCCCTCTCTCCATCTTGATCCTTCTGTTGTTCATGATCAGACCAAACCTCATTCAGAAGTATAAAATTTAAAAACAGGTTTCGTTTGATGTTTCAGAGCTGCGCCCTGGAAACAAACAGCAAATTTTCATCACTTACACAAAAGGCACAAACAGGCAGTTTGGGTTCAGCTCACATTACAGAGTTGGCTTGTATCATGGTGTCCTCATCTCTGGCTAACAGAGCCCCCCCTGGAATAAGGACTGGGCCCTGCTCGATTTTGTCACAATAACACACTGTCACTTTACGTTTACACTGGGTGAAACCCACCCCGCCAACTGCCAGCGCTCGCCTCAGATAACACCAGTGACAATCAGCAATCTGTCTGTCTGCTTCTGGGTACCTGCTGCGGTAGTTTGTCACCTGGCGAGGAGCCACACGGTGGCTGCCAGGCCGACTCCCATGACAGGCAGGTCCCGCCCCTTCTAAAACATTCACCCTAGTATTCTGTATCATGGAAACTGCTGTGCGTGCTGGACAAATAACAGATCTGAGAATCCCAGGATGAAAACTCTGGATATGTGCTTTTCTTAATCTTGTCCCTTCAGTTTCATCCCTTGCAGACTAAAGCAGGATCCCAGACTGTCCCATGTGTCATCAGTGAGTCAGCAGGCGTTATCCAAACTGCTTCTAACCTGGGTTTAACTAATAGCTACAGAATTAGTATAAGATCACTCGTTGAGGATTTACGACTTACACTGATTAGCTTGTAACAACAGTGTCTGGTGCATATGAGACGGTAAGGGAACTGATGTGGGACAAATGGGCTGCTGTAAAACCTTCAGTTAGGTCAGATCACAGTGACGGACCACCTACTCCTCTGACGTCTCAACACACACTCTCACTCTCTCTCTCTCTCTCTCTCTCTCTCTTTCTCTCTCTCTCTCTCTCTTTCTCTCACACACACACACACACACACACACACACACACACACACACACAAACATATCAGATTGGTTGAAAAACAACAATGCATACATGTTTATTTGCGTATAAAACAGGGAAATGAGATCTAATGACAAGTGGTCACTTGAGTGTGTTGTGTGTTCAGGTAGAGGTGAGCCAGTGAAATACAATCCAGGAAGTGCTGGAGTAACAGGTAAATGTATTTAAAGGCTCAAAATACTACACAACAGTTGATAAAAAAAATCTGCCCCTTTCAAATGGATTAAAGGACTTTTCACACATTATCCACATATGTCTTCATTAAACAGATCATACAGTTAATCTGGTTGCCTTGGTCTTGCTTTTTCCATGCTACATGCAAATCTGGGGAGTGGGGGGGGGCACTGAAGTTCACTGAAACCATAGACGACTTTAGCTTTGTGACATGGAGCATTATCCTGCTGGAAGTAGCCATCAGAAGATGGGTGAACATGGTCAGCAGCAATACTCAGATAGGCTCTGGCATTTAAACGATGATTGATTGGTATTAAGGGCCCAGAGGAAGGTTAAGTCGAGTCCATGGATTCATGTTGTTGACACCAAATTCTGACTCGACCATCTGCGTGTCTCAGCAGAAATCCTGCTCCATCAGTCCAGGCTACGTCCAGTCTTCAGCTGTCCGGTTTTGGTGAGCCTGTTGTACTGGCTCAGTAACGTGCAGCTGTTTGCTTCAGTCAGTGTGAAATCAGATTCCTCTCACTCTTTTCTTCTTTTTTTTTCAACCCTAGACCAGTTCACACATGTTTTTTCCCATGTACAAATCACAATGAGTCGATGTGAGAGACCCCCACCACTGCACGCACATTGCCTGTCCTTGGCCTTGGGGGTCATCGGTCTGATATTCCATCTCAGCCACCCCTCTGTGCCCTAAACGAGCTTTTCCAGTCTGTCAGCCTCAATCCATGGCAACCGGAGAAATAAAGATCCAGGAAACAAAGACTCATAATGCATAATGTTGAGTACAGGGAGTGAATGCAACTCAATGCCTTTTAGCTGTGTCAGAAACCCTATAGTGAGGTGGCACCTATTCCAGTTTCAGTGCAGCTTCTGAAACTGATCCTGAAGACTCAATTTCAGCCAAAGGCCTGAAACACAAACTGAAGAACAAGCTTTCACTACATAAAGGATAATTCAAGTTTATTACAATGTGGCTCCTACTTTTTCTTTTCTTAAATGCAAGTCATCATTCCTTCCAGGTATGATACCGTTGTACTTGCCAAAGTAGTTGCAGAGATCTGAAAACACAACAGTGTTGCTGCAACAAGTAAAAAAAATCTAATCTACTTTACTTAATCTAATTTACTTAATTTGCAAAGAAAACATGAATGAAAGTGAATGCTGGTAATAATCCCTAATTTATTATCAGTTAAAGCTAATTTGTGATTTAAAACCTTTCTGATCAGCTGAAAATAAGACCATATAAATAAAGTGCCAGCACTCATCAAGTAATCCTGTTCAAACCTCACCTTGGATATAAATTATCTGATCTGTGACTATTTATTACGCTGATGGTGGCTTATAGCTGAAACGCTGTCATTGACTGCCTCATATTGAATAAAACAACTATTTAACTGTGAGTGCCGACATTTTCTTTATCTTTTTGACTCCGCTACAGGATTTGGAACATTGGAACATTCTTTGGTGTCATGTCTTATAAAGTTGTTTTTCTATAACACGACATTGCTAATAAAAAAATGTTCATTGGCATTTGTATAAGTACAGTAGGACACCTGAGATTTACAAGTGATTGCCAACTGGACTCAAAAACCTTCAGCAGTTTGGTTTAATCATCCTGTGCAAAGCAGATACAAAGTTTAAATTTGATGGAGAAATGAATGAATTGCAAATGATGACAATTGAAGCTCCTGAAATCTTAATTTTAACTTTTTGAGACGCGGTTTTGTGAGGGAACACGTGTCAAAATTTGGTTTATAAGACTTAATTATTTTTGTTTCAGTTGATATTGTGCGTTCATACGTATTTCTAAATACATTTGTACCGACCAACACAGCAAACATAGAGGGTAGTGTTTCAGTAAAGCACTGGTGTAGTTCCAACATGCCGTCATTTGCAGTCTTCCTGGTGAACTGTACTTGAAGGCAACAGGATGCATTCACATTACAACGAGTATGTTTTTCCCTGAGGCTCAGTAAGCTGGTTGATTCAGTGCTGAAGTCAAATCTTCATTTTCTGGACTGTTAAATAGAAAAAGCCACATGTTGGCAAAAGTTTCTTCAAACCAGAGTAAAGCCATGACTTGAAGGCAGTAAACAATTCAACCGAATTAACAAATGTTTAGTTACACTCACTGTTGCCCATGATGTGTTTACAGAGTTTCAGCTTCTACCCAATGTAAACAATTTTGTTTGTTTTGCTTCACCTTCTATTTTCATATGAACTCGTGAACAGATGAAATGAACACGTCTAAAGTTTAGAGCTGTTCCAAATGAATCCGCTGGGACAAAAGAGNGACAAGTGCTTCACCTTCTATTTTCATATGAACTCGTGAACGGATGAAATGAACACGTCTAAAGTTTAGAGCTGTTCCAAATGAATCCAAATCAGCTGGGACAAAAGAGATGAGACGCAATAAAATCGTTGAAATGGTGACACTGAAAATGGTGAGTTGAGGTTGGCGGACGTGGTTGACAGAGCAGTTCGTACTCTCTCACCCCCTCACATCTGCTCAGTCGGTGGAGCTCATCAGTAGCAGAGAGTAATAAAAACTGTCACACACACACTGTTCCCTTTGCATATGTGGGAGGCCTGTTGGCTGTAGACTGATCCTGCCCAGCCCCCCCCCCCAGTTCCCTTGCACTTCTAATCCTTATAATAAATCCAGACTTGCCAATTGTAGTCCAGCTGTTACGTGTGAGTTGCGCTATGATCACAGACTGATGTGTGATCTGATGTGAGCACAGGCAGGGGGGCCGAGCGCACCACTTAACGCACAATGAAGCACCGAGAAGCCCCTGAAGTGTCTAATCCTTTTTCCCACCATTGTCAACATGTCTCTGTGTCTACGAACGGCAACGATCATTCATACGATTCCAATTTTCGTTGCTAGCACCGCGGCAGAGAGTTGTGTTTGACTGCTCTGGTTTGGTTTCCCCAGTAGTGCTGCTTGTGTCCAAGAAAATGCTGGCCTCGCTCACCCCCGTGCTGTTTTTCAAACGGTCAGAGCCTCGTCTTGATGTGACTCACAAAAGCAGCTTTGATAGCGGTCGTCTCCTGCCAGACTCTGTTCTCTTTTTAACAGGTTTTTGACCAACCTTAGCGCCACTGTTGCCAGCGCCCAAACATCCAAACAATCTCCAAACGTGGCCCGCAGACTTGTTAAACCTACTCAGTAACTCTCAGCTCCTTTTGTTTTGCCAAGTTGCCACCCTTTCAAAGACAGTCTGGTGTATTTGTCGACCTGTGTCACCGTTCAAATTAATGGGCCTAAATAGACAGTGGTTCCATATAGATGAACTCATTGTTTAGTTTGGGATTAGCCTGCTTACATCTTTTTCCAAATGGATGATTATGACCAAACAGGAGCCTGCCACTGGATCACCGCCCAAGATCACAGACGGCAGCATTAAAACATTGAACAGAGTTATTTTCAGCACAATCCATGAATTATTTCTGCAGCTGTCCGACTTCTTCCTTATTTTCTTCTCAGACAAAACATTTTGCTGTTGTCTGCTTGTAGTTAACCCCCTAAAACACAGGTCTGGGCTTCTGTTGAGAGAGATATGTGTTGAGGGTGAAATAAATCGGTTGGAGAACTCGATGTGCCAGCCACAATGGCTCCGGCATTGTGTAGGTTAGTCCTGCATCATCGCTGACTTCAATGGTGCAAAGTTAATGTGAAGAGGCATTTGGCAGATGGCTGCTTCTCCTCATGAAAAGATGTGAATGGGGATATTTTGCCCCTTTCCTTTCTCTTCCTGTGATCTCTCTGCAAGGCACCAGGAAGGGAGCGTTAGAAACAGAAACACCCCATGTCAAACTGAGCAGATTCGTCCCTCTGTCCCCTGTTTGGAGGTGTCTCAGCTCAATGTTGTGAAAAGAAATGAAGACGACTATGCCATGTCTTTCTTAAAGCTCCTTTTTGAGACACTAGCAGTGTGCACTGAGTGAGGGCCCCAAGCAAACTTCAAAAACTCCCAACAACAAACACTGATGTGTCACCCCACAGTGTGCTCCAGATTTCTGTTAAAAGTGCTTGAATGCACCACAAAGACTGGAGCCATCTGCCATCTTTCCGTGTGAGAGGAAATGACTTGTAGTCTGCAGATCAGAAAGAAAAAAAATGTAAATCAATCTCGCCAATGATTTCCACACCAAAGAGAATCACATTAACCTTTAACCAGACACCCATTATTGTGCACATCACCGAAAATAATTTACCTACAGGAAAAGAAAATAGTTGTAGTGATTTCATGGTCTGCTTGGAAAGGAAACTTTAAATTTTACAACCAAAAAGTCACATGAGATACTAAACCAAAGTGGTTTTGAAAGTTTGAAAGAGTGGGATGTACCACAGAGGAGTCACAGGCTTCATTGGATCCCAGCACCCTGCCAGCATCATGCTGCCTTACTAAAATGACTCTTACCTGTTCAGATCCACTCAAATAGGGCCGGACAGGGAGCAATGGGAGCTGTTACGACTTGTAACGTGAGAAAAAAGGTCAGACAAAACTTGACCTGTATCGTGGGGGTCTAATTTTTATTATTATTAGGATTAATGCGGAGAGCCATATAACCACTGAACTTTCCAATTAGGTCATTAATCATTAAAATATATGGAGATTCCTTTCCTGTTGGTGTAAGCAGTTAATCATCTCGTACTGTAAGTAGAGTCACTTAATACAATCACTCTCTTGACTCTAGGTAACTTACCAATGTTCTGGCAGTATCAACCACTTAGAGAGCTGAACACTACTTCTCAAAGTCAAACAGACAGAATAGGCCCCAGGGCTCATTGATTAATGTATCATTGTGTTAATGGAGATTGGCAGGCATTAAAAACAGGTGACTCTGGAACAAAAACCCTACCCAGATCCATTAGGGCCTCTTAGCTCAGCTCGTATTTACAGTATCCGTCTGGGTTAGTGTCACGATGGTGTGAATATAGAGCAGGGTATCAATGTACAATTACTGATGTACCAATACTGATACTTTGATTTTGGTACAGATATTACTTTCAAGCATCTGCTGCTTTAACTATAACTAATTTTTACCTTCCTAAGAATTGGTACTGGGCCTGATCTGGTCATATTTTAATGGATCTGTAGTGGATGAATGAAGCTGCCAGCAGCTGGAAGTTGCATAGATTTATTTCAGTTGGTTGGTACCATAAAGGTGCAGAAATTGATTACCCAGTCCTACTTGAACCATATTTATAACAAACTTATTTTTATTTGCCTACATTAGTCAGTCAAGGTTATCAGAAGCAAGGTTGCTAGATTGACAAGTTGCCTTTAGGAATAAGTAGGAATAGAAAATGAAATAATTAGAATAGAGAGGAAAAGAAAAGGTCTTAACTCCAACATATTTTTTTATAACAAAGTAGATTTTATTAGCGTTTTCTTATGGAGGCTGTTGTAATTCTCTTTAACAGCCACACCTCAGTCAGAGACATCTGTATGTGCAGTTCAGCGGTCTTCAATCTTTGTCATCTATTTGCTGCGGTCAACATCCAGTGTATGTTGCTGCAGAATTTTTTTGTAACGAATTGCTGCACCTCGAGTCAAGAGTCGTCGTCTATTAACAGGTATCCATGATGCGCCTCAAGCTCATGAACCTAATGCCGCTCATGCCCATGCTGCTGAAGTTCCTGTACTCTCCGGGCCTCATGTACATCATCCTTCCTCTGAAGTTGGGCTGCTCGTATATCAGCCAGTGGCCATCCATCACGTTGCAGGACATGAAGCTGGACATGCCGAAGCGCTCCATGACATTCTCGCAGTCCTCCATCAGCTCCTGCATCTGGCCCTGGAAGTTCTCCCTCTCGTAGATCTTCATCCTGAACTGGCCTCTGTGCATGGGGATCATGCGGCAGGACCTGATGCAGTCGCTCATGCCCATCATGCTCATGTAGTCAGCGTACTCGCCCCTCCTCATGAAGTGCTGGTTTCCCATGAAGTTGGTGCGGTCGTAGACCATGAAGCAGCCCCTCTCCACCCTGCAGGAATGGCAGCGGCTCAGGAAGGAGGACATGTCGGGGCAGTCGCTCATGCACTCGTAAGAGCGGCCCTGGAAGTTCCTGTCCTCGTAGAAGATGATCTTGCCCATCATGTTCATGCCACTGGAAGTCATCTTTGCCAGGTGTTGTTGCTGGAGGCAATACTGCTGCTGGTGGTGCTGCTGCTGCTGGTGGTGCTGCTGCTGCTGTTGGAGCTGAACTGCTTGTCTACCTGCTGGACACCTTCCTTTTTATACCTGAAAAGCAGAGGGCCCCCTATGTGAAAACAGCCTGACCCAGCAACATTCCATAGAAGACCATAGAGCATTGAGGGTTGTCAACATTAACAGCTGTTCCCCCCCAAAAAAAACCTTAGAGAGGCGGTTTCACTTTGAATGCTGTCACACAAAACCTTTTAGTGGACGTGTACTGGCTGAATGAAGCTGCCAGCAGCAGCAGCAGTAGCAGGTTGTATAAGCTGTTACAAATTAATGTTCATACCTCGAGTAACTTGTTGACCAGTCAGATGAAACTTATCACTTATCATTTTGGTAATTTCAGGGATTGTTTTCTCCCAGTTAGTCTTTCATCCATATCATGTCAGTAATTAGGGTCTGAGCACCGACTGGTAGGAGGACCCTGTTGTAATTCATTTGTCAGCTTTTTCTTCTTCTCTAAAATTAATTGCCTTTTAGAGCCTAAACATGCTCAAAAACTCATGAAACTTCGCACAAGTGTTGGGCCTCGAGAAAACTTATGTTTTATGGGTCTTGCTCATTGGTGTGGCAAAATGGCTTGATAACGCCCCCTTGGAAAATTTCAACACGGCACTACTTGCCCTGTGTTTTACCTACATGTACGAAATTTGGTCTGTACATGTAACATGCCAAGACTTAGAAAAAAGACTGCGTGCACCCATACCCTAAACCCAACAGGAAATGAGATATTTTAAATTTATTCAGCAATTTTGGAACCAAATTTATTCAGCATTTTTGGTACCATTTTTAGCATTTACAGGGATTGGAATTAAAAAACTCCACTTAGAGAATTTAACAGATCGACATCATAATTGGTCAGTCTAATCTTAAGACCCTTGCTACGCTAAATTGCGAAGCTTTGAGTTTTCATTGAACAGCCTGCCCGAGGCGGTGCGGCACATCTTTTCCAAACTGCCCCAAACTTAATATGTTTGATAAAAGTCCTGCCCTGAAGACATCTAAATGTCAATATTCAGTTACAGTCATAGCGCCACCTCATGGCGACAGGAAATTCATGTTCTTCGTCGAGAGGGTTGACCACACCCACCTCAAACTTGATGATGCTTTATTGTGAAACTGTGAGTTTTTGCTGAATGGCCTGACTGTGGCGGTGCAGCAACTTTCAATGTTTGGCAGTAAAAAGGAATTGTTATAACTCAAGCACACATTGTCCAAACTGCCCCAATCTTTATGTTTAATAAGATTCCTGGTCTGAACACATCTGCATGACAATATTCAGGTGCACTCATAGCACCACCTAATGGCAACAGGAAATATCGTGTTTTACAATTTGATTTATTCCTCCTAGCAGTTTGATCACACCTTCCTCAAACTTGGTCAGAAAATACTTCAGACCTTGATGATTCTTTACTGTGAATGCTTTATTGTGAATTTTTATTTAAGGGCGTGTGGCAGCAAATTTCGCAACAGGAAGTTGTTGTAACTCTATTATACATTGTCCAATCTGCCCCAAACTCAATCAGAAGATGCTTAACATCGTGATGATGCTTTATTGTGAAAACTGTGAGGTTTCGTTGAACTGGAATTGGTGGTGGGGTGAATTTTAATGTTTCGCCATGAATATGGAAGTTGTTATGACTGAAATATGCATTGTGCAATCTGCTCCAAACTTCACGTGTTTGATGATAATCCCACACTGAAGACACCTGCATGCTAACATGAAGTCATAGTCATAGCGCCACCTACTGAATACAGGAAATTAACGTTAAATTGATTTACCTGAAATTTTCATGTTCTGGTTTACACGTGATCACCATAATGCATGTTTGCTGTGTCAAATGGCTTCCTGGCAGGGGCCCCAAGGTGCACAACAGGTAAAGGGCCTGCATAACGCTGCTTGCAGCCTTAATTTTTCTTGATCAACTTCATAGTGTTGAACCAGGACCTACTCTATACCAGTATTTCAAACAAAAGACACTTCATTCTTTGTGAAAAAATAAACTTCTATTGCCATGTGCAAACAAGAGATAAACACTGAGAGTCTTTGGCGATTAGACCCCATTGTTATGTCATCATATTTGGAAAGAGGGTGAGGCTGTGTGAAGTATAGGACCCCCCCCCCCCCAGGCGTCTAGACACTGGTGGTGTCGATGGGAGGAAGAAAATGCTGGAGATGTGATGTGGAGTGGACTCTGATGAGCTTGACCAGGTGCTTGGTATGAAGAGTGGAGGTGGGTCGCAGCAACATGCACTGAAAGGACAGCTGACAGCAGAAGAGAGCAGAACAGATTTTGAAGTCTGACAGCGACAATGCGATTGACTGGTTGAGATCATGGTCGAATTCGATTGGTTACTGAAAACCCCCTGAAGTCAGCTGATTAGAAGAAGTGGAGTGAGAGAGCAAGAGAGAATTGTGAATGGATGAGGCGTAAACTTGAACTTATCCTGGGCTTCATTTGGATCAAGTATCCTCAGCTGTAATTTTACTGTCAGACGCATATTTAATCAATATTTAGGTAAATATAAGCATTAGGTCTTACTCAGTATTGTCAGATATCCAATATTAAACATACAATATGTAAC